>NC_052359.1:38488575-38665847 GCF_009727055.1 Benincasa hispida
ACAATATAGGACATGAAAATATGCTAGAAGGGGGTTGGATTGGGCATGCGGCCATGGGCAACAGGCCCTGGACAAGCATGACCGTTACACACAGCAGGCGGTGCAGCAGGGTATGGAATTTAATGCACCTTATCAACATAATTATAAGTAAGAGAAGAAAAGCTATCCTCGTCGTCTATAAATAGCCATGAAATCGTCATGCGAGAAAAGGAACGTGCAAAGAAAAGAGTCAAAAGTACAAATTTTGTCAAAGGAGCCTTTTCTCATACATTCATTCAACAACCTTGGTGAGAGCTTCGGTTTTCTGAAGGAGTAGAAGACGAACTCCATCTTTCAATATTTACAGTGAAGCAGTCATTTAGGAAGCCGAGGGAAACAAGAAATTGTACACTACGACTTGACTCCCTTTCTCTATTTTCTATCTTAAAACGTATTTGTATTGTTTAAGTATTGCAAAAATTCATTTCTTTAATATGAATACATATTCATTTCAATTTCCATCCATATTCTCTTTAGTCATTATGAGCAGCTAAATCTTTCATGGGTTGAGAAGCATCCAGCTAACATGAACCAAGTAATATTTAAATCATGCATTTTACTTATTTTATGTATGCCTATTGAAATACTTGGATAACTCGAAAGATTACCCTAAGTAGCTTAAATCTCAGTTTGAGAAAATTAGAGATTTAGAACTCATAAAACAAGAGAGATGTTCCTTAGAAATAAATAGCATCTTTTGCATTACACATTCATCGCATGCATCCTAGAGATGGGATAATATGGCCATGTGCACTGAGAAGTGTAAGTGATAATATTATGTGCATCGTATGAACGCATAATTTATATATTCACTTAGGAATTATTAGCAAGCATTCTTCTCAAACCTGGCATCGCATATACTGTTTCACTCAAACACTAAGTTATAAGGATCGCATGAATGCATAATTTATATATTCACTTAGGAATTGTTAGCAAGCATTCTTTTCAACCCTATCATCGCATATATTGTTTCACTCAAACACAAAGTTATGAGGATCGCATGAATGCATAATTTATATATTCACTTAGGAATTGTTAGCAACCATTCTTCTCAATCCTATCATCGCATATACTGTTTCACTCAAGAGTTCTACCAAAAATCAATCTGAACTGTAATGAATTGCGTCCAGATCAAGGCATTAGATTTCATTGCATACTTGTAAAGCAATCCTGAGTTCGATCCTGGACTCACCAAACTCTAGTTGAGCTTGTACTTGGGTTCAATTAAATGAAACAGTGCGTTATAGCATCACAATCAATACTCATTTCATCGATATTATGATTGCATCAATCCGCTTTCTCCCTATCTGTTCCTTTTTTGTGCAGAGGGTCTTTCAAAGGAAATCTCAAGATGTTGTATTGGGTGATGGACAATCTCACATTTGTTCTTTGCTGATGATAGGCTATTATTTTGTCGTGCTTCGGAATCAGAGGGGATCACCATTAAAACTATTCGAAAAAAATATGAGGAAGCATCAAGTCAGTGTATAAATGCCTCTAAATCCTCAATATTATTTAGTCCTAATGTAGTGAAGTCAAATTTGAGCAATTCGTCGATACCTGTGGGAATCCCAGCTCATTTATCTAGAAATAAAAAAAGGAATTTGAATTATATTGTGGAGAGGGTGAACAAAGCAGTGGCGGGTTGGAAACGTAATTTGTTTTCAATTGGAGGAAGGGAGGTTCTCATTAAGACGGTGGCTCAAGCTATTCCGCTATATATCATGGCATGGCTTGTGTTAAGCTTCCCAGATCCATTTGTGAAGATATTGAAAGGGGTGTGGCCAAATTTTGGTGGGGATCTAATAATTCGCATTAAAAGTCCTATTGGCTTGCATGGAAAAACCTTTGTCGTCCTAAAGATAAGAGGAGGAATGGGTTTTCGATGCCTTAAAGGTTTCAACCAAGCATTATTGGCCAAGCAAATGTGGAAGCTTCAACAACCCATGTCTCTGGCTGGCCAAGTTTTTGAAGGAAAATATTTCCCAAACTGTGAGATTTTAGAAGCATCTTTGAGACAACACCCCTCGTATATCTAGAGAAGTCTGATTTGGGGAAGGAATTTGCTAATGAAGGGTCTAAGAAGACGAATTGGTTCGAGGACTAATACGAAGGTGTTTGAGACTCCATGGCTCCCGCGACCTTCACATCTTAGGTCAATTACTCCGCCGGTTGGGGATTCAAAATATATGGTTGTTGGGGCATTGATTGATGATGGGGGGAGTTGGAATTTGCCGCTTCTGCGGAGCATCTTTTGGGAGGAGGGCGTGGAGTGCATATGTTCTATCCCGATTTGTAGCTCTTCCAGGCCGAATTCATGGATTTGGCACTATAAAAAAGAATGGAACTTTTTCTATTAAACGTGCTTACAGAGTTTATGAATTGTAATACGGAGTCATCTTCGGCAAAATGGTGGAGAATGTTGTCGGGTTTGCACATTCCTCGGGAAAAAAAATTGTGGAAGATGTTCCTCAACATCCTTCCGTCAAATCATAATCTTAACAGAAGAAAGATTTCATCCAACCCCTAGTGTGTTTTGTGTGGAAAGGACAGAGAGACAAATGAACATACCTTCTTGTGGTGCCACGTTCACGATTGTTCTGGCGTTCTGTAGTGTCGAGGCTTGAGGAGATTTTGACTCCTCCAATTTCTTGTCAAGAGGTGTATTTGAAGCCGATGAAGAGCCCTTCCAACACAGGATATTGAGCTGTTTGTCGTTGGGTGTTGGATCCTCTGGTCCGATAGAAATAGAGCTGTGAAAAATGTCTCCTCCTCTGGTTGCGTTCCGCACTGAATGGGTCGGTTGGAGAATATGTGCGGGAAGCCCAGCGGTCATATAGGAGTGTTAGTTGGGGGGTCTGATTGACCCAGCCTGAAGATGGCGGGCCTGAGGGTGAAGGGAGAAAGGTGTTGATGTGGAGGCTGCCAGAACCTGCTGTTTTAAAAGTAAATGGGATGTGGAGACTGCCAGAGTGGATTTGGGAGGAATTTTGAGGGACTCCGAGAGGGAAGAATGGTGGTTGCTTTTTCAAAAGATCTATATGGTGATCTTGATGTGATGTCGGCTGAGGCTCTTGCTCTGCTCCATTGTGAGTCAGATTGCTGATTGATAGGTGTAATTCAAATTGTTGGGTGGAATCGGACTCTCAATCTTTTGTACGGGCTATTCAGTCAAATAACTTACTTGAGTCCATTAATGGAGTCATCTTGGAAGAAATTCAAGATTACCTCATCAGTTCTAGCCTCAACAGAGTTTGATTCGTTCCTCGCTCAACTAAGTGGAAAGAAGTGGTTTGTAGCCCATTGGGCTCTCTTTTTTTTTTCATGTTATTTTATTCTAAAAAAATCAATTCTCTATAGCACACAAACAGAATACAACAAAATTATTTAGAAGAAAAAAAAGTTTTAAATTGCCATTATGGCATTTAGTAATGAGTCTAATGACAATGCTTTACAACTTCTAGTACTTCAAATTGTAGTATGAATCATATCGATTCCTTTGGACATCCAACTAGTATTTGTGCGAGTAGAAGAGAAAAATAGAGGAAACAATCCCCACACCCCAGAAAAGAGATGAAAAAGAAACCTGTGATCATTGTGGAAGACAGCTTGTGCAAATATTTTGACAGTTAATTCTCAAACTTGAGATATGTGGTTTTCCATAAGGTTAGCCCAACTAATGACAGAACAGAATAGCAGAACTCCTCTGAATGAGACTTCATGAATCTAACTTTCATTGGTTCAATTTCAATGATGCAAAAGATGTAGCAAGATCCATTGCCTCCTTTATTTGAGATGCATCAATTCCCTGAAAGCAGAAAGCATTTCAGAAGATGAATATGTTACAAAAGTTCATAAGATTGAAATGAAGCATTAGTCTTCTTATTCCAAGACCATTGGAGTCTAAGTTCCACCAAAAAGAATCCCTGAACTAATCATACAACCACCAAAAAGTGTAAAGTGATAAAATCCCTGGCCGATCTCATTCATGATGCAAATTGTTCAGATATTATAAACTAGTCTTGAGCACAATAAATTAATCTCACCATCAGAATAGATTAACAAGTCACTACTGTCTCTTAGATACGGACGACTGAAAAAAAAATGGTAAAAGTCCCTACAAAGAGAAGCACGTAAATTAAAGTTACCTGGCCTGTAGCGAGACCACCTTTCCCCTTCCCGCATCTTCCTTTTAAAGGCTGCAAGGCTGTTGTCAACCATTCTGATACCTCTAATTGCTTCCCTTGGTTCCCTTTCGTGGGAACCCCGGCACAAACCACAACCTTCTTTGTGGTTTCATCGGTGCTGAAAACCATTGCGGATATGCCCTGTTGATCACAAATATAAAATGAAATCCTCACATTCTAAGGAGAAGATGTTTTACTATTGATGCATCCTCTAATGTGTTTCTCCAATTGACTATTTTTCTTCGAGGACCGATGGTAAGAGTGGATGAAAAACCATCACCCCAAGGGAAAGTATATCTATTATTATTGAAACACGGTGGGGATACACATTTTTTTGGACATTCTTACTCAATACATCCCCCCCCCCCCAATAATAATAGATTAAATAGGTATTTTCATGCGTGGAAGTAATATATAAGGGTTTTTGAAAATAAGTCAAACAGAGGTCTTCTGTGAGGAAGTCCTCCGAAGTATTATGGCTCAAATACCAGATAAAGCACTTCAAAACAACTTCTAAAATGTAGGTCCAATCATCAAAATGGTTTTTACTAGCTCTAAGCATAAGAAATTACCTTTTGCTCCATAACTTTAACAACTGCTTCACGAACAGCGGCTGCATCCAAACCAACATCGACATGGGATATACAGAAGGCCCTACCATTTGAAGAAGCCATTTCAGCTGTTTCAACGGCAATTTTGACGGCCTTCTGCATATTTTCTTCAGCCAGCTTCTTTTGAGCCTTCCTCACTTCGTTCTGTATGAAACAGCAATTTTCAGGTAATAAATACACCAGTTAAGTGGGTAATCAAAGCACAGTGGTCTGCAAGTAGTACCTGGAGCAAGACAATCTTTGCCCTAATTTGTGCTTTTCTGGCAGCAGGAATTGGTGCTGAATCGACACGGTTTTTGAATGAAGCAACCACCTGCATGATAGAACATAAAAGTAAGCAAGAATTAACTTAATTGAGCTGTTGAAACGTGGCATAAATCAGCAAGATAATTTTTATTCTATTACACCAATTGATATTTAAACTGGATCAGACTTAATACTTCCAATTCAGTGATGCACCCCCCAGAGAGAGACAGAGAGAACAATAAACCATCTGAAATCCAGTGATTTCAACTATTTTTATTCTTTTAAACAGTCGCATTATTTAGACTAACTTAGTGAAAAAATTACTACTACTTTTTTGGCCGTTCTTCCTTTCTACGGCTCATTCTAGACAAGGTTCTCTTTTTCATTATTGAGTAGATTCTCTCTTCTTTTGAGGATAATTCAGTATTCTTCCAACTTTAGTCTAATACATCTTTTTGTTATTTGTTAAGAGTTGCGGATAAGTGGAATGGAATGCAACGGTGAAACAGTACCAACATAACAGCAAAGGCAAAACTGTTAACAATCAGCTTATCAGAGAAAGAGAGAAACCTATCAGCTACTGTCAGTATCTATATGTGTGTGTGCGTGTGAGAGAGAGAGAGAGAGACCTTTTCCAGCAAGCTACCATCTATATTAAAAGCAGCGTCAACTTCCTGCTCAAGTGATTGAGCCTGCTCGATTGCCTTAAAGGCAGAATCGGTAGTAACAGCAGTAATTCTTCGAATCCCCTTAGCAATTCCTTCTTCAGATAGAAGGGCAAATGCCTTTGCTTCCCGTGTATTTGATATATGGGTCCCTGCAATAATCCATTGGCTTTATTTAAGGCCAGCTTGGTGCAGGCTGCAAAAAGTGAAGGCCATGACAAGAACACACTAACCTCCACATAGCTCTGAAGAAATGGATAACCAGTTCTCATTATCTGGATCAGCCAGGAGTTCCTCGACATTTTTCCCAATGGCAACAACTCTAACTGGATCAGGATAGACCTGCATCATAAACAGGGAAGATATTGGAGATCGTGCTTCTCATAAATAACATAAAAGTTTTCAGACATAAAGAAAGACAGCACATCTTACTTCTCCAAATACAGCCCTTAACCCATTAATACGCTTTGCTTCAGCAAGGGTTACCTCCTTAGCATTTACGTCCAATTCATCTTCTATTTGTTTGTTCACAATTGATTCTATTTTTCTCAAATCATCAGGATCTACTGGCTTGCCTATAATTCAGGAGCAGTTAAGCAATCAAAATTTCAAATACACAATTGAAAGTGACCAAAACATCCTCCCATAAGAAAAACAAAACTTAACTAATACGAAAAATAATGAAGCAGCTTTTGATTTAGTGACAATAATCTCTGGACGTGGTTTTGGAGGATAAGGGTTATAGTCCAAGGTGGAGGAAATGGACAAGAAATTGTATTAACCCTACCATTTTTCCTTTCTTTCTCCTAAATGGGCAATGACAAACTACAAGAGGACTATGGATAGATGTCTACTAGCACGGCCACAATTGGAAATTGGATTCAATACACAATTACGGAGGCAACAAATCATTCGTCTCTTGATTGTCTACACTTTCTAAGAAAATTTATGGTCTTGGAAAATTCCCTGGCAGGGTAAGAGGTTTCCTGGAAACCTCTTTGGGTGGAGGTTGCCTCTCCCTCCCTCTCTCCCTCTCTATGATTCATGTTCATTAACATGTTCATTAATATGTTTCCTGGAAACCTCTTTGGGTGGGGGTTGCCTCTCCCTCCCCTCTCTCCCTCTCTATGATTCATGTTCATTAATATGTTGTTCTTTTATAAAAGAAACTGAATAATAAATAAAATAATTCACTCTGTAATGGCAGACAGAGTAAACAACAACTGAAAATAAATCGAACCATGAGAAAAATCAAATCGCAGTTTTTCAGGAAGAACGATAGACCCCTTCTGGTCAACATGGTTTCCAAGAATTTCCTGTACAATTATTATTCAAATAAGCTTTTTAAAACAAAAGAAATATCAGTTCTAGTAATAATTAGTTACATTTAGGTCAAAATTCAAACATACCCTAAGAGCAAAATTCAACATATGTGTACAAGTATGGTTAGGAGCAATGAGCTTACGCCGCTCATAGTCAACCTGCATGCATCAATAGACTCGTGAAGAATGGCAAAAGAAATTTAGATAAGTAATTATTTCATTAACCAAACAAAGAATGGATCCCAAAACCACTGAATGCCAAAAGGATTTTCAATTAAACATACATGACAGCATATTTTCAGTTTACCTTACAAACAACTTTGTCACCCAGAGAAATTCTGCCGCTCCCACCATTAAATGAACCAATATGAACAATGAAACCTCCAAATATTTGAACATTACATACTTCAAATGAGCCAAAGGAACCTTCAATTATTCCAGTATCAAAAATCTAATGCCAAAAACAACATCATAAATGAGATAAACATTAATGATAGGAGATAACAAAGGAAAAGATGTAGCAAGCACATTATAGAATAATTTTCAAATCCTAATTCAATTAAATCCTCTCATTGCATTGTTTCTTCCAAATAAACTTCATAAGATCACCCAAACTAGGAAGAATGTGATTTCTAACCAATGGGAAAATCCCTGAGCTGGAAGTTCAAATAAAAATGTAAAATAATTAAAGTACTAGACAAAAGGCAAAACAGACCAGTAAATTAAAAACAGTATGTTGCTCAAACAATTTAAAGTTACTCTTCAGTAGTAAATTCAAAGGCTACTATCCTCAACACGTACAACAAAATATCTGCCAAAAGGTCAATAGAGCCTTTCTTATCAAGCAATCATATAATAGGGTGTCCGAGATCTCAAAATACCTGACCACCTTGCTCAGCATAAAAGCTTGTAGATTCCAGAACTAAACCAACTTCATTACCAGCGTCTACACTTTCAAGAAATTCATAACCAGTGTAGATAGCTTTCACCACACTTTCATGGTCCTGGAATAAAAAGATAGGCGGGTTGAACAATACACAGAGCAGTTAACAACCAAAATTGTGCATATTTCTGGAATCTATATGCCTGTGTTACGCGTAGGTGTACTACATGTCAGTAGGAAACTAAACTTTCATTAACAAAAGGTAGAATAAAAACATCTGTGAGAAGCACACTAAAACGATCCCGAAGTACCCAAAAAGGCAACAAGGTAGCAGAAAACACGAGAAAAAGAAATGGCCCAGTTCCCAAAGTCACAAGTAAGTGATCTAATTGTAAGTAATCAAAACTAATAGGATATCCTGGCACAACGTAGACAAAAATGTCTGTACGGAAGGCATTAAATTGTATCCACATTCCAAATCCACCTCTGAGCACATCTTTTTTTTTTTTTTTGGATAGGAAACAGATGTACACCTCTGAGCACATCTATCAGAAAAAATTCTTGATTTGGTTGAGCTAAATGTTCCACAAAATAGACCAAAAACTACTCTATCTAAGAAATTACCTCTATCAGAGAATCAGAGTTCAAATCATCTCTTCAACCAAACCTATACAATCAAAATTAGGTGCAAGACTAATCCAAAAGTCCAGGGAAAAAAAGCATCAAATAATGGCAAAGAACAATGCTACCAAGCATAATGCTGGTCCTCAACCTCAGACAAAGACACACAATTACTGAGGGTGAACTCTACGAGAAAGAGGCATCTGCATTCCAGATACTGGTAATGGTTTTGTTCCTCCCTTAGGCAACCGGGAAAGCAAAAATTATTACTAAAGGATGAGATGCGGACAGAAAATAAAAGAGAAGAAAGATCATGCAGTTTAGGTTCATTCTAGAATTAGAACTAAAAGTGGGAGACCTCGAACAAAAAAATTGAAGGCCACCAAAGGACTTTTTATGAAATTGCAAGGACTCCATTGAGTGCCATTAACCACCGAATTGAACTAGATGGAACATAGGCATGCTTGCTGACAAAAATAGATTCACAAACCTTAAACCAAATAAATTTGAATTTGTCATCAGTTGAAGCAACTGCCTTCTTGTGCAATGCTGCTGTAGCATCAGCATCCATGGCAATTGTACCACCTGCTTGCTGGAAGAGGAATAAAACAAAATATAAAACTATCGAAATGTTTTCTCCAGTCAATTAAATTATCCATTGTTATTCATAGACTTTTGCATTGTTTTATATATGAAAGCATCCACAATTTTTCCACGTGTAGGTTCAGGTTCACATAAGGTAGAACAACAGACTGTAAAACACAACAATAGGATGTTAATGTACTCTAGCAAAAAGAACTCACCTTATTTTGAGCACTTCTTGATCTTTCCCTCGCCTCATCCATAGCATTGTTGAAACCCTGAGTATCAACTAGCAGACCCCTCTCTTCCGCCATCAACTATCCCATGAAAATGTTATTAGTAACNAGAGAAGATACCTGAGTCAAATCTAATGGAAATCCATACGTATCCCACAAGATAAAAGCATCCTACATGGTAAAGAACAAATAAGATAAAAATAACCACATATTGACATTTCTTGAACACATAGTTTCTTTATCTACCAATTGTAAGAATCTCAAACTTTAATCAAGTATTAAGGTCTCTCCAGCATAACAGAAATAAACACCCCTCAAGCAGACCGCTATTTTTCCTTTTCCATTTTTTTTCATAGCAAGGAAGAGGCAGGGTGATGCATTTTCAGAAAACCTCATGCATTACTTTTGTGGAAAGAAAACATATCCAAATACAAGTGGAGAAATGAATGTGAACCTAGAGATGAAAGAAACCATGCTGAAAATAGATGTCAGTGCTACGACTCCAATTTCATTCTAGCTTTAAAACACATCTCATAATAGTGTCCCCTCCACACCCCCACCACTTCAACACCAACATAAAGTTATTATTATTTAACCAAAAAAAGAAACCTCCCTTTCAACAGTTTATGCAAAATTTGTTTCAAACTTTTCAAACGAGTATGTTAGAGCTATAAAATTGTGATCCCAAATTGTAATGCTTGAGCCTTAACAAAGACACTTCAAGACAATGATCATACACCTTTTGATATAAAAATCTTAAGTAGATTCTTTACTAATTGAAAAACTCCTACACATAAATTATAAAACAGAAAACGGCCAAAGAGACAATTTACATAAAGACCAATAATAAAAATACTGACCTGCCCACTCAATATCTTCCCTTGTACATCCTGAGCGGCCTTCTTAAACTTCTCAATTCCCTGACATAAAATAAGTGATCTAATTATGTTTTGCTAACAAGACATGTAATATTTAATAAGCCTTCACAAAGAAATAACAAATCAAAATAGTAAGATGCACCCAAGTCAGTATCCCTATGGCATACAACTTTATCAAAGCCAGAAGAGTTTTTGTAATTTTTGTCCAACCATTTGCTGAAGAAAATTTCAAGTTCATTCTCCATGAAGAGATTTGACCCACTCCCCATGCCAAGTCTTAAGAGAGATACCAAGAGATTTTATTTTTTAGCTTTTTAGCTTGCCAAAAAGATCAAACCTATGACCTTAACCCCTCAGGAAAGAAGTACCTTTAGTAAAGTTTTCCCAAAACTTGCTTCCTCCTCTGCAATTATCTCCCTAATTCTCACTTCATGTTGTTTTAGCTCTGGGAAGACATCACCCATCACTTTCACCACAGTACTCACAAGTCTGATAACCATAGTCATCGACAGAAAACAACCATATTAGCAAATATTAAAACATACAATTTATAGTTATGATGATACTGAAAAGAAGTAACAAGGGAAGAGTAGTGTGAAAATCAGTCAAACTTTTCATGTTAAAATTTAGAAGTGGCAAACAAGTAAATAGAGAAGTCCTCCTACCCGTTAAAAAATCCTTCTTGAGCTTTTAAAACTTCGCTTCCATATCGAACTGCACGACGAAGAATACGTCTCAAAACATACTCGCGCCCCTCGTTACCTATCAAGGATTTTTTGAAGAGCATGAAAAACTAACTTTTGAAGCTTCAAATATGCAAAGAGTAAAGGTGGATGGCAAATCCAAACACAATAATATATGGACATAAAAAGTCCAAAGATCGATGGTTAACAATGATAAGAGAATCCACATAATGTTAACAATTAATTGTCAACCAATAAGCATAATTTACTTGCTATTGCTAAGAAACTATCCCCATCCTTTCCATGATATTGAAGATAAAATATCGAAATCCACTCTCATTAAACGGATTGCAGATATAAATTCTTGTGGAAGTTCCGAGAGAGAGAGAGAGAGACAGGGGACAGGACATAACCGTTAACTATAAGTGCCAGGACTCAAAATGCTTTTGAATCAGTCATCTCATGTTTTCAATGGTACTCACCTGGACAAGACCCATCAGCAATAGCAAATGAAAGAGTTCTTATATGATCAGCAACAACCCTGTAAGCCATGTCCATGTTGTCCACATCATCTGGCCCAACTTTTCCACTATACGGCCGAGCTCCAGTTGCCTGCACTACAAATAGATATCTTATTAAAAAACTGAAAACACTGTAAGAAAATTTTATTTTTTGACTGAATATAGTGATGAAGATGGTTACTTTGATGTGGCATCTGGGACACATCTTTTGTGGCTAAATGCTACTATAGTGTTTGAGAAGTTGGAAAGGAATTGGAAATTTTTCATAGAAAACAAAAGATAAGGTAATTGTGATTTGGGATTCAACTATTCTTTTAAGTTCAACAATATGGGAGTAAGAACTTGAATTTCTGGCCTCTTGATCAAGGATGCATGTTTATGTTAGTTGAGTTATGCTTATGTGGGCATGAGATTTAACTATTCTTGTGGTCTCCCTTTGAAGTGCAATATCAAACCACTCTTGTAAGTATTTCTTTTATTCCGTAGTTCCCAATAGGATAATCTTATAACTTTGCTAGCTTAAGATTTTTCCCTTTGCTCGTTTTCATTTGTTCAGTGAATTGGTTCATAAAGAGAGTATGAAAATGTTTCCTGTTTTATCAATGCAATCTAGAGATATCCCCTCCAGGGGTGAAGGCTAGGGAAGCTGTTGGACCACAGTAGAACAGCTTGCTTTCTACTCTCACAGAAGATCATCCTTTCAAAATAGAAGAGATAACCTTAAGACTTGAATTCATCAGGGCTTCTTTTTTGGTATATGTGGTCAGAAAGGAACAACTGAATCTTCAACAGTGGGGACAAGTCATTTTCTTTTTCATTTTTGGGAAGTACTTTTATGTTTGTAGCTCTCCATTGCCGTAATTGTAAATTGCACATACCCTTCGGGTTGTATAGTCTTCTCTTATTTCTACTTGGAAGACCCTTTAGTAATACCCTTGGCTTGGGACTTACCTTTTCTCTCCCTCCTTCACAATTCTACATGAGGGCAGAAACCCTATACTAAATTATATCCTATGCAAAGTACAAAATAAGAAGTATATTTGATGAGAAAAATCCTGATCTTGCCTTTTGGATTGCATCAAAGATGGGCATGAACACATCGGTATCATAATTACTCAGCTTGTTCTGAAGCACCGAAGTCAGTCTTTCAAATCCCATACCAGTATCAACATGCTTGGCAGGGAGAGATTTCAGGGAGCCATCATTTTCCCTGTTGAACTGTAGCAATGACAAATTGAATCATTAATAACCAACGAAGTTGTTCTTATAACCAAATAATAATAGTGATAACTAAGGTGAACAACCTAAACCCATCAAAAGAGACAAAAGAACCATCTACTGCGTTGATATTCATACATTAGTTACTTGACAAGAATGAGGGGCCAAAAAATTTAAGTCAAAGCAAACTTTATCCTGTTATCCACACTTGTTACTTTGAAAAATGTGGGTTATATTCAAGAAGATGAAGGATGTAATGTAACTGGAATACTAGTAGTTGCATCTTTAATTCTTAGAACTCAAGGACACTGTAGTACAACCTATAGAACAGATCTAGTTCAACTTCTTTAGGAGTAACACTACCATGCTTACCTTTCCATTGAGTTTTCTCCCCTTTCTATTCATGAAAACCTAACTAATACTGCAATATCAACCAAGAACCTCTTGGGCCTTCAGGCTTTCACCTCAGACGGACCAAATGCCAAAAGTCAGATATGTTACAATACAGGTAGAGCTACTTAAATGCCTGTTATAAACATTTTACAGTTCAACCACAATAGAACCTACATCTGGGAAGCTACAAGAAAAATAGTAAAGATACTCTCTCATTGTTGCAAAATATATATATAAGATATTAGTTGACGAGTGAAACAGAGAAGAGGAGGGGGGTGGGGGAACAAGATGGCTACCTGAATAAAAACAAGGTTCCATATCTCAATGCATGTAGGGTCATCATTATTAACCAATCGTGCAGCATCACGACCACCAAGCCTGTCGTAATGTATTTCAGTGCATGGTCCACAAGGACCAGTATCACCCATCTCCCAGAAGTTGTCCTACTCAAAATTCAAAGAATAAAATTAGACAAAATTTCCACAAGCTAACATGAACTGAAAACACACAAAAAAGATAAACACAATTGTTCACAATTTTTTGTTTTCTTCGATAATTGAAGCTTCTGCAGCATAAAGAAATGAGAGGTTTAACATATTTTTTATCCTAGCATGAAATTTCAAATAGATAACAAGACATTTGTAGTTGTAGCTTGCAAGAGCAAAAAGCAGAGAGAAGTTGTTACGTAATCTTACTTTGCAGCCAAAAGGTAAGACACGTTCTGCAGGTAAAAACTTCAGCCATATGTCTCTAGCCTCAGTATCAGGTGCAAGACCAGCTTTCTCATCACCACCGAAGTAGGTGGCATAAATTCGATCTGTGGGAAGCTTATAAACCTGTAGGTACAC
Source organism: Benincasa hispida (assembly GCF_009727055.1). Taxonomy (NCBI): domain Eukaryota; kingdom Viridiplantae; phylum Streptophyta; class Magnoliopsida; order Cucurbitales; family Cucurbitaceae; genus Benincasa; species Benincasa hispida. Next base: position 38,502,509 of record NC_052359.1, read on the forward strand.
AATACGCGACTATTGTGAGAAAAAACAATCAACTGATATAAACTCCGTCATACCATAATCAAATAGTAATGCAATTTCATCAATCCTTGTTTTGGCGATGATCTGGGAGCTCTTTATAATTTCACAGTACATAAGATTTAATTGAAAACCTGATGTTTCTTATCTATATTCTTAAGTTTTATTACAAGCATCCCCTATCCCAAAAACATTTGTTACAAATGAAAAGACTAATGGACTGCATTATACGATATAGATAAAATGATTTTCACATTGCAGTAGCGCGTGGATAAGTAGAAGAGTTGTTCGCAAGCTCAAAAGTAGCAAAACAGGAAGACTGATGTACTGCATCAAACTATATCCTGTTTGTAAGAAGGCGATACAACATTACACTTGCACAGTTTGAGACACAAATTCATTTCTGGGGGTAAAAGTCAACTAACCTGTGTAAGAAGTTCCCAGGCCCATGTGATGGCTTCCTTCTTAAAGTAATCCCCGAATGACCAATTGCCAAGCATCTCAAAGAAAGTATGGTGATAAGTGTCTTTTCCAACATCATCAAGATCATTGTGTTTCCCACCAGCACGAATACATTTCTGAGTATTACAAGCTCGGGTAAGTTTACTCAAAGACGTGTTAGGATCAGCAGTGCCCAAGAAAATGGGCTTGTACTGATTCATACCTGCAACAGAAACCCATCGTCTCAAGCACAACAATCAAGTTCATGTATACATTCAATTACAAATCTTCGTAAAATCCATCAAAACCCACTAAATTGCACAACCGCATAAACTATTCTTCCACTCTCTCAATCCAGAACCACGCAATACGCAAGTAAGATAAAGAAAACAAGGAAGAAAGACAAACCCGCGTTAGCAAAGAGAAGGGTCGGGTCGTTTACGGGCACAACGGGGCTAGACTTCCAGTAAACATGATTCTTCTCCTCAAAGAATCGAAAAAAGGTGTCCCTTACGCGGTCGGCCGGCCATTCCACTCCTTGAGAACCGGCCCCTGGCATTGGTGACAGAGATGACGGCGGAAATGGAGGAATCGATGGCTCGGATGATGCAGATGATAAAGAACAGCAACCCGACAGTGGGAAATTGAAGAAGAGTTGAACCCCAATTGAACGATGAGCGGTGAGAGAGCGAATGGATAGCGGCGGCGGGGAAAGGAGAGAAGGGGAAGTAACAGTAGAGCTAAGAAATGTAGCGATCAATTGTTCCCCCTTGACCCTGGAAAATCCTCTCATTCAATTGGGTTTTAAACGTCATAGCTTTGATTCCCGTTATATATGCCCCTTGCCCTACACGACATTTTGATTTTATCTCTCCCCAATTCTTGATTCGGTTTGCTTCCCAAGCTTTTTTTGAAAAAAAAAATCGATTGTGTTCTGACTTGAACGTTTTGGATAGAAATAACAAAATTTAGTCCTCTTAGTCATCATATTTCAAATGTGTAATAATTTATGACTATTAAGCAAAAAATCTATATTATTCTATTTTATGTATTTAAATTAGTACTTCTACACAAAAAGTCTTCAAATGAGGTTCATATTACGTTAATGTCTCAAACATTCTATTTTTTACACACACAAAAAAAAAAAAAAAAACTATTTACCTTGGATTTTACACAAATGTAATAGGTTATTTACAAATAAACTCTTCCACTGTCACACATATTTATATACTTTAACATTGGCTATTGAATCCCAACGAAGGTTTATTTTGAATTGATACCACATACGAGGGTTTTTCTTCTCTTATTCGGAGATCATTCTTCTTCGTTCTTCTTCATTCGACTGTCAATGTTCAACCAGTAGGCCAACGAAGAATTGACGACCAACGTTTTCATCTTTTACTGAGACTATCGACAAACCAACGGAGCTTTATTTTGAACCTCCACTATCGACAAACGCAAAAGCGGCGACCTACTACAATCAACGGCCAAATCAGGGAGACAAAGCAATCGGCTTCAATATATAGCATATTTCCCATCAAAAGAGGTATATTCCATATCAAAAAATATATCTTTATTGTACATAAATCTTACTTTCGATGAAAAAACTGAAAAAGGTATATCCTTCTATGATATTACTATATACTGTGGAACATAACTACTTCTCTATGATATTAGAATAATGGAATTTTGCACTGATTTATATTTGCCATATATGGAGGAATAGACGACTAGTAGACTATCGTAGGATTGTTCTGTTGTCTATTTGTTATGTACTATACAAATATTTATTAGGATATATAAACGAAATGAAATGTACCAATGTTTATTGATAATAAATTGCACAAACAAAAACTTTTCTTGAGTTAGATATAGACAATGTGAAATATTTGTTGTTTGTCAACTCATGTTTATTAATACATTACCTCAGTATTTTTGTCGTAGACTGATATTTGACAAAATATATACATAAGTTAATTCAGGGGATATATCGACTGATGTTTATTAATTATATATAGACATTTGAATAGTAAACATGTTGTTTTATACATCTTCGTCAAATAAATTCACAAATGAATATATATATATATATATATATATATAAAGACTTTCTAATATCATAGGGTTGTTCTTAAGTTTATTTGTTATATACTATCTTATATAAGTGTTAGTAGAACTGTTCTAGTGCTTATTTACTATATACTATATAGATGTTTATTTACCATATATAGAGGAATAGATGAATATGTATTGATGTTTAATTCCATAACATGTTATGATATATAAATGAAATAATATGTACAGGTGTTTATCATTAATAAATTGCACAAACAATAAATTATCCCCGAGTTGAAATAGACAATATGGAATGTTTGTCGTTGGCCAACTCAAGATTATTAATACATTACCTTGGTATATTTGTTACATGCCGATATGTGATGAAATATACATATGATAACTTTGATACACAGTGTGTACATGACTTAATTCCAATAACTACAAGAAAATGGTACGTGCAAAATTACCGTGTCAAACTTCAAACAGAATGAGAAGTGATAGATTTTTTATATCTACTAGTAGAATGGGATCCAATGTCAAAACTTTAGAAAAATGTTGTACTCAACATTTCGTTAGATGATGTGAGTATGTTACCAATATATATTGGTTTATCTACCATTTCCTATAAGAATTTATTTTTCATTATTTATTATATAGGATGAAAAACAAATACCTCAATACAATGAATGCAAAAAGCAAACATGTTTAAACTTTTCGACCAACTATTAGGAGACATGGCAGATGACTCCATACCATTGAGAGTCGTACTATTCGAAGAATAAATTGAAGAAGAATATGATATGGAAATGATAGGGACACAAATAGTTCCATATGGATACTCTTTTGAGGTATGTGTCATTAACTAAATTATAAGATTATAACACAATATGTTTCGTTGAAATTAATGCAGTATTAAGATGGAATATAATGAAGGAACTATAAATTTATGAAATTTGTTTCAGGAAATTGTATGTGAATGCCCTGGGATCGATGAGGTAACATAAAATATAATTATATATACTACAATATATAAACAACAGTATCATTTACTGCGGCCTTGAATAATAGATAAATGGTCATTTATATTCCATGTACTATCATACAAACAGGAGGACAATGTGCCCCTTGAAGTTAGAAAGGAAAATTGATAATGGAGGCAAGGAAAAGAAGACCAATTGTTCAAACAAAAAAGATATTAATATTGATATGTATGACATATATCTAAAATTAATGTATGTTCTATAAACTTATAAAACTGTACAAATAATTCTTTTAGGCTTTTGTACAAGTTGAAAAAAGACAAACAAAGGTTAAGAATGCGAAGGTATAATATGACTTTATATTGAATATAAATATGCATATTATGTTATACTATATTATTGAATTTAATTTAAATATGCAGATGTATGGTTTATTGAATTTAAATCTCAACAAGAAACAAGGAAGACAAAACGTACGAGGAAAGTTGAGAAAACTAGTCGTGGGAAAAAAATCAAGGGTTAGTAAGATTGAAGACAAAAAGAAAAAAATACATGTATTTAATATACTACTGAGTACATAGATTATAAAAGGCTATCATATTTATGATTTGTGATAACAAGTTCTCACTATGCATATTTAGGAAATAAAAAAGACAGAACGATTCAGAGAGGTTGCGGAAATCAATCGTCGGAACAAAAAATCAATAGCTAATTCACCTAGGGAGAAAATGCAAGGTATGTATCTAATTTACTACTCTATAAACTAAGGTTGACCTGAAATATACTTTCGTATAAACTAAAGTATACATAAAATATAACAAACCAATTGGGGAAATGCTAAGTTGAATATATAAACTATGGAAGAGGAAATATAAGGCAGGCTGACATGAACACACTATATGAGATATGTATTAAATATTCATATTCAGTATATTAAAAAATATTTTGTGGTCTATATCTACTTAAAGGTGAATGACTGTTTCATGCCTCAAGATGCACCATTGTTATTACCTAGAAGTAGGTGGTCTAGTGTACAAAAGTTAAATATATATGCAAAATTTGAAAATATCATAAACATAAAGGATAACCTTAAGAAGAAACATCTCGAAAGGTTTTGATCTAGTCCTTTATCCCATTTCCTAGACTTCCAAGTTACCGAATTCCCTACCCACTTGTTACACTCTTCTTAAACTCCATCCGAGAATGGATTCTAAACTTATTTGGTCTACCAACTGGAGGATGCTTGACATTAGAAGGTAGAATGTTTATCGATCTTACTTCTTCAGGTATGTTCCAACCATGTGGATCACCTAACGGATGGATAAAGTCTTTGTATACTGAAGAAAGATTATTGTTAAGATAATACAGTGAAACATAATCCTTTTGATAAGTGCTTCTTACTCAACAGAGCACATGCATAAGGGAACAAAATTTGCAAAATATTCCACATCTTGTAACTACAACTTCGAGAAGGCGGGTGCACATCATGTTGAATGGCTCCATTTATCACTTGATATTAAATGTGTTAGGGTTGATGCCCTAAATCTCGTGGGTCTTGTAGTTTGTAAATACCTGTATGAACAAACTATTTGTGATGTAATAATATGAGATATATTATTTACTTCAATCTTTGAAATATGAGATATTTTAGTTGCATAAACCACAAACCAATAAACTAAGATCCTTGGTTTTCGTTGTAACTTCAGCATGTATGTGATGACCTACAAGTGGATCGTGCTTTAAGTGATAACTTAAATGGTCTGTAGTATATGAATAAATGAGGGAAACCTTATTTTGATGACGCTACGAGCCTGCTTTGTAGATGTTACAAGTGTTGTAAAGTGCTACAAATGGTCTGATTCTGACCATTCATGTATTAGACATGTGAGTGGGGATGCTCTATACAAAAGAGTTTGTATAAGACCAGACCATGAAATGTTTAGTCTCGTTATATAACGCCGTTCATAATAGAGACTTTCGTTTCACTAGGATGACCATAGGTAACATGACCTTATTCTTAAGTGAGTTGAGAACTCTTGCCTATGAGGGCGGTTCTTTGATTTGCATGGGTGCAAGTGGTCAGATCGCTGACTCAAATCTACCATTTTAAGAATTCGTCTGATTGGGGAGCTGAGAACTTAGTTACATAAGATGAAATTCGCTCATTCCCCAATTCAGGGGTAAGTAAATAAATTGCTCCCTTAAGGGCTGATTTTGGAGCTTGAACAATGTGGTGCCACATCTTCTCTTGGCCTGAGAAGGGTTTACTCATTGTAGGACTATAAAGTATTGTTCATTAGAGGAATTAGTGGTACTTAAGGAGTTAAATGTAATTTCAGGGGCAAAACGGTAAATTGGCCTGGATGTACTTACGAGTGATTTGTGAAGGGTCATCGTACTGTTGATTGGTTATATCCAATGGAAACAGAAATATATCTGTAGCGCGAAGAGTGCAGCTGCTGGTCTTTAGTGGAGTGTCTGACAGTTAACAGATGGTGAATATCGTGATTAAATAATTTAGTCAATTATTCAAGTACCGTTGAAGCTTCAAGCTACAGATCCATAAGGTCCCTTTGGTAGCTCAATGGATTCATGTTGATAATCAGTTTTTGGGTTAGTTTGAAGAGTTCAAATTAACAAGAGGAAATTTTATTATATATTATATAGTTAAATTACTTCAACTATATGTGGTATAATTGACTTGATGTATTAGATACATTAAATGGAGGAATTATTATTAAATGCCATAAAGGAGAAAAATAACTACGTTTTATATATTGCATGAGATGTGATATTAAAATTATAGGTTATGAATATATTATTTATTTGTAATTAAATTAATTATGGGATAATTAGTTTCGATTTTTTCTCATAATGACCAACTTAGTGGGATGATCAGTTAAGGTAACTGATGGATAAAATGAAAATCATTTTCATTTTTCATTATGCAATTGATAATTGAACGCACAAAAGAATATAGCTATACATAGCTTGAGAGCATAAACGATCGTGCATCGAGTTTGCTATACGATAGACACTCGTTTTCTAAACGATCGAGTACACAGTTTATACGATAGACTCCAATTTTTCTCCCACTTAATCGATCATCTATACGATCTGTCAATTCCTCATTCCCTCTACCAAATCTATAAAGAGCCCACAACTCCTGGATTCTCACACCGAGAATATCAAGGTAGCCTCGTGGTGGTGTCTACTTGTTGTTCGAAGGTCGAGTGCTATTTGCTCCTATCCGAGGAGATTGTTGAGGCATGATTTTCGTGCTGTTGAACGTTTGTACTGTTAGATCGAGGAAAACAAGAAGAAAGGTTCTTCAAGGATAAGTTCGCTTGATCTTTAGTATTTTTCTTTGAAAGCATGCTATAATTTCAAGTTTATGCATAACTATTGTTGTTTGATTGTAAATGTGTATGTTCTGTCACCATGAAGTTTGGAACAATCTTGCTTCCGCTCATTAGTTCTCTTTGTATAGAGTTCCTTCGTAATGTTGTTCACTAGATAAAACCTGCAAATTAATGACAAATATTACTATATATGTCGGACATATACCGGAGTATATACAAAAAATACTTACCTGCATCGATCTGCCTTGACCAATTTATTATCTTAAATGGTTCTCTGCAGCTTTGGTAAACTCAGTCACTTGGTATTCTACTTCATTTCTCCTATAATATAACCATCATTAAATAATCATCCTCAAAACGTGAAGCATTAAAGAAATCGATAAGTCCCTAGCATTCAAAATGGCAGAATTTAGGCTTTAAGACACGTTCGTCGTCATTATTTTATACCTCCTACGAGGGCAGAAGGCACAAGACTATTTTTCAAAACCAATGCTTTGTAACTCATCTCGTATGCCTCGTGCACTAGACTCCAACAGTCACATTTGAACTTCAAAATCCACAATATTAAAAGCTTTTGACATGAAATAAATATGGAATCTATGAGCTTCTTCTTATATCGAGGTTTTATATTCCGCAATAAATGCACAATACTCATACAATGGAACACGTTAGGCAATATCAACTCAACTGCTTTTACTATACTATTGTGCCCATCAGAGACGATCACAACATCGTTCTGATCCCCAATAATATATGTTTTTTAAAATAGATCATAAACCACTGCTAGTCATCTCAAAATCGGCAACATAAAATGCTAAGGGAAATATCTTATCATTAGCTTATGGGGCGCAAGCTGTTAAAAGGGTCCCACCATACTTGTTATTCAAATAAGTACCATCAACTGATATAATAGGACGACAATGTTTCCAACTTGAAACACAAGCAAATAATGCCATGAAGAAAAATAAAAATCATCCATGATCATCAAGTTTGTAGTCAATAATAGAACCTGAAAATATATCATGTACACTATAGTATATTAAAAGTATACGACACAAACAATGGAACATATAAAAACAACTACGATATATTAAGAATATACCAGAGTTTCTCACAACTAATTGAAAAGCAAATGTTGGAATCTTCTTGAAAGATTTTTCAAGTGATTCTCAAATTTCATTCACAACATCTTCTCGAGCACGCCAAGCCTTTTGGTAAGTTATGTCCAATTCATGCTCAATTCGAATATAATTCACTATAGCCTTAAGCATGATCGCATGACTACCATCAATGCTAATCTTCTTCTTGATGCACTCCTTAATAATAGAAAATGATGTTTGTTTTATGGCCAGTCAACACAACATCCAAAGAGCATGAATGCTCATGATCAAAACTTATAATTATCCACGTATAATTCCCATCATATCTAATTGAATGAGCACGAAGCGACCATTTACATTTATCAATAAGACAACTTAGTACCAAAACTTGCTTATTTGATTTAATAGTTTGATATTGAAAATTACCTTTCATTGCAATAACTCGCATAACATTCAACAACACATCTTTGGAAGGAAACATATCATAAATCTTAACTTGAAAGTTAGGAGAAATCTTCGAAAATCAATTATTTTGTAATAACGACCCTCATCATCATTAATATTACTCATAGCTTCATCGGGAAATTTACATCCAAGACTATTGATATGTTATTTGAAAAAAAATAATAAGAATCGATGAGCAAAATTTTTCAACACCGTTGGAAATCAGGCAGAACAACCGTTTAAAGTCATTATCTTCTCTAAGTTTCAAATCATTCTTCATAGAATCCTTTGATCCAACGTACAAAAAAAATATCAACGTTAACACAATTTCCTACACTACTTATCTTATCGACTACTAATTGTTGAAACTCAACAAACGACATTTGATGATGAAAATCTATTTCAGCTACTTTGTAATTAATGTAATTATCTCTCTCATTGAAACGACCGCCATATAAAATTGGGACAATAAGAGTACCTATAAAATGCAGTACATAATAAATGATAAATGCAGAATGATTATTTAAAAAACTTCTATATCATATATATCTCAGTATACAAACAGTTATAACAATAAATTCAATATATACCTCAGTATGTAAAATTTGAACCGTAAGATTTTCTATAAATGGCAGAACATAAAATATCATATTTGAAAATTGATCTTTAAAATAACTCATCATCATATATATATATAATATATATATATATATATATATATATAATATAATATATACAAACAAAAATAACAACAAAATCATATAATACCTTAGTATATAAAATTTGAACAGTAAGGTTTCCTATAAAAGGTAGTACATAAAAAATCGTATATACAAACAAATTTTTAAAATAGCTTTCAATATATATATAATATATATATATATAACTATAGAACCAAATATAATAACAAATTCAATATATACCTCAATATGTAAAATTTGAACAGAAAAAGTTCCCATAAAAGGAAGTACATAAAAACCATATATACAAATAGATGTTTAAAATAACACATTTATCATATATACATATCAATATACAAACAAATATAACAACAAAATCAATATATATCTCAGTATACAGAAAAAAAATAATAAAATACACAAACTGAACAGTATACAAAATATATACCTTAGTATACAGACAAACATAACAAAAATCACATAAAAAGAAACGAAATAACAGTAAAATGTATACACAATATTTGAACATTTCAAAGTAACTCATTTCAATACTGAGGAAGAACGTGCAAATAACCTATTAAGTTTACAGAAAAAATGAAAAAAAAAATCAATAAAAACCAAAAAACGAAATGCATAAAAAATACATAGAGTTTAAGGAAGGAAAAAAATGAAGGAAAAACAAACTGAAAAAAGAAGAAAAATTGCATGAACAATGATAAGGGAAAGAAAAAGCGTATGCATGAAGAAAACATAATTGAAAGCACTAAAAAAATGAAAAAAAAAAAGAAATAAAAAACGTGAAAAAACAAAGATGAAGACGAAGGGAGTGGGGGAACTAATGCATGGAGATGACAAAAAAAGAAACTGCATGAAAAAAATCGAGTAATGGAGAAAAAGACACACACCTTTCTATTGTTAAACGAGAGAGAGATGAAGAATAGCAAAAACAAGAATAATTAAAAATAGTTTTCTACACAAAAAATAATTAAAAATGAATTAGAATATGAAACATCATTTTTGGGCACATTAAGCAGTATACAAAGTACAATAAAATGTGGCTCAAATAATGATTACGCACAAACCAATGATAAAAAACGAAAAAAAAATGAAATAATTATACACAAAACAATTAGGAATGAAAATTTTTAAAAATGGCAAATTTGTCCCCAAAAAAAAGCCTTTATTAGAAAAATACAAAAGAAAATATATTTTTGAAAAATATGACAAAAGATGATTATTTATATAAAAATTTCTTTCAAATTTATAATCATGTGTATTTGGCAACAACACAAATTCTTTTTGGATTAGGGGTCCAAACACTACAAATTCTAAAAAAAACATTTTTTTAATGTTTTTATTGCATCCATATTTTAAATTTTCAAATTTAAAATATAAAATTGTATTAAATAAAGGTAAAAATATTTAGAAATACCGTATATCATGTTATAAACTCAGTTCATTTTCTAAAAAATGCATTATGTAATGTATTATAATTTATATAATATTACATATATATTTTAATATAAATCACATTTATAAATAAATTGATAATAGCGTTTTATCAATGAAATATTAGTGGGTAACTATAATCACTTTTATGATTTATAAATATATGGTATCAAACACATTTTAAACAATTGTTTATATTATAATCCAATTTATGAATCTATTACCAAACACATATCTAAAAATTTGAAATACAACTACGTTTTCATCGAATCTCTTGTTTTCAAATTCTCTACCAAATAGACCATTAATCTCTAAACTTTTATAAGTAATAATTTAGTCTATGCATTTTATAATTTGCAACAATTTAATCATGACAAATTTTGTAGAATTTAATAAAAAGAATATACAAGTAGATCGATAAGCTAATTGAAGATCAAGTTTTTTATATACTATAAATAATAAGTTATTAGGCAATCAAAATTTATACTTAATTTTGATGAGATTTTTCATAACAGAAACTAAATTATTACAAATTTTAAAATATAGGGACAATGTTACTCATTGAAATTCATGGACTAAATTGTTGCAAATTTAAAAATAAGGACTCAGTTCTTGTCAAATATAATCTAAGGACTAAATTATTATTCACATGATCAAAGTTTATAAAGAAAATGTTATATGAAACAATATAAAAAAATGTCCTAACAAATAAATGAGTTTCATGGCAACTACAACATGAAGCTCAATTCAAGAAACAAGACCAATCTCATTATCGCTTGATTTTTTTTTAAAGCAGACTTTTAGTATTAATTTCTTACCCTTTTTCTATTTATTTATATTAGTTAATATATATTATATAATATATAATATATACTAATAGTATATATATATATATATATATATATCCTATTTACGAAGCTCCTTGATAAAGAAAATGTCTTTATCTAAAAGAAGAAATGCGTTTAATATGATTTTTCTCATTCCCAATTAGAGAGAGAAAATGTGTTTAATATGTATTTTTTTCATTTTTAATTGGAAAGAGAAAATATATTTAATATGATTTCATTTCACGTATCAAGCATTTCATGGCAACTTGTTGGTTTATGATATTATGTGATATATTTCATCATCTATTTTGAGTATCAATTGTTTTCATGTACTATATTTCACTGTTTATTTGGTATATATATCCCATGTATTATGATATATATGCACTTCTAATTAGGTATCATTTGTGTGATTGTAATATCCTGATGTTTGATATGTATGTCATTCCAATGCAATTTTTATATGGTGATTTGACTTATTTGAGTTTATATATTGTAGTCCATTGTTTATTTTGATTTTGTGTATATTTTGCGGTATTATCTCATATATACTATAGTTTAGATTCATAGTTATTTTTATGTATATGTTAGTACATTGTGTTAGATGTTTGCAAATATTCTAACCAATATATGAAATATACTGGTAAAATTGATTAAATTCCATTTAAGAAGCCAGAAATCCCAATAAATCAAAATTTAACAGAAGGACTATAACAGAAATTGCTAATTCTCAATTAACGTGACCGATTCAAATTTATTTTAAAATCTCATGATTTTCAAATAAACTAAGCTATATAAGTGTATATATTAAAATAGGAAGTCTAAATAAAAAATTGAAGATATATCACCGTGTAGTATATGTCAAAAACATATATATATATATATATAGTCAGGACAAAAAATTGGTTAATTGTTTAATAGCGAACAAAAATCACCCACATCATGCAAGTGAACTTGATTTATTCACTAAAAGCCACATAGGAAATTTAATTCCAAGCTTCGCACCACCTAGCACCAAGCAAGAGCATACTTTGTTTTTCCAACAAATTTTATACCTACAAATTCAATCAGTCACCTATGTTTCAACATTGATTAAAAAAGTGCTAAATAAAAAATGTAAGGATTTATAAAGTGCTAAATACCAAGTAAGGATTTATACTATGCTCTCAATAGCTACAAAACTTTCCAAATTTTTGTCCTTGTCAGCAATGCAAATTCATGAATGCTACAATTGAGGGATGTTTCTTCATAAGCCACATATACAAAAGTAGTGTGGGAATAAATGCCCAAAAATGCCTCCATACTCTTCAATCTCATATTTTTAAAATGTTAAATTGAATATGTACGCGAGTGATAGGAGATTAATCGAGATTGTTATTGGAGGAACTTAATGCTGTAGCTAATCAAGTGATAGAAGAGATTCAGGTCGATGGTTAGTCATTAGAAAGGGTTGGGCTCGAGAGAAGATACATGGATAAAAGACTTCTAGATCTATAATTTGCATGAATCAATCTAAGGTCAAAATAATTATTTGTTTAATCCGTTTAATAAAATCATACCCTAGGACGTGTCTTTGTCTAGTTTCACCTTAGTTTTATCTTTTCTTGCTTTTTAGGATTAGATTAGATTAATTTTCATCACAGTCTATTCCCCTAAATAAAATTAGAAGAATCTCTGAATAACTAAAAGAGTCAAACCAATTCTTCAGAGGACGATACTCGGTCTCTTGACCGTTTTACTATATTATAATTTGACGCGTGCGCTTGCGTCCACATCAAGTTTTTGGCGCCTCTGCCGGGGAATTTTGTTTTGATTTCTTTTAATGTTTAAGAGATTTGACTGATATTGCTTTAGGGTGTATATGATTTTATTTTGTTTTTTTTCCATTTATTTTGAGTATTCTCTTGTGTGATTGCTTGTGGTGTTTGGTTTATCATGTCTTATCATAATTTTGGGTGGCCTTATGGGTTTTACTAACCTAATCTAGGTCCAACACCACCACCACCACCAATGTTTTTTAACCCATACCCATATCCCATCAGTTTTCCATCCCATGACCATAGGAATTTTTATGTTTATCCACCCCCAATAGAGGAAAAACCTTCTTTAGAGGACATGTTAAAAGAGTTTATCTTAGTGTCCAAATTTAGGAGATTTTGTATGGAAGAGAGAAGGAGGATGGATAGGATAGAAACACAATTGGTGGAGAATGAGGCAGCCCTGAAACGTTTAAGAAATCAACTTAGTCTGATGGTTGATGCATTTAGAGCCTTGTATGAGAAGCATATTTCCAATGCCACTAAGGTAGGGAGGTCAATTATTGTAGATTCTAATAATGAGGATGAGTTGGAAACATTAGAGTCATACAAAGAGTCGGTTTGTGAGATTGAGAGAGAAGAAGTGCCTAATTTAGATAAGGAAGTTCAAGTGATTAAGGTTGAGGTTGAGAAGCCTTATGTTCCATCACTCGAGAGTCCTTTTGCTATCGATCTTTCTCTCCCATATTCTTATGAACCTCGTCAGTTTGAGTCTGCTTTTAATTTTGAGTCTTTTTATTTTTCAAAAATTAAAAGTACTGAAAATAATTTTCTTCTTTCATGTACCCGGGAGAAGATGGACATCCTACAAGACTTTGTAGGTTATATTTATTCAAGCAAGAAGGGGCCTAAAAAATGAGAGAATTTTTATGTACCTTGACGGACAATCTCCCATGTCGTATGGCTTGGACGTTAAACTCAGCGCTTCTTGGAAGGTAACCCAAACTTTTATTTTCTTTTTTCCGTTCTAGTTTATTTTATTATTTTTATTTTTAGTTCAACATTCATTGTTGGACTCTTACCCTTTTCTGGTCTAGGTTTTACAGAAGCCCTCAAATTAAAGCATGGTTTGCAAGCCTGATACATGTGGATTACTTCATTAATTAGGCCAGTTTCGCTCACTCCCTGTGTTTATTTTATTGCATTGAGGACAATGCATGTTTCTAAGTTTGTGGTGGGGGATGTACTGCATACTTTTGCTTGTCTTGTGTTTTTATCCTGCTATACATGTTATTTAGAAAAATTGTCTTATACAAGATTATTGATTAATTGTTTTGAGTGGCTGATTTTTTAGGAAAATTTATTATTTTTTTTTTTAAAAAAAGGATCTTGTGCTTAAATTGTGAAATTTGCCAAGGATGTACTGATTATGATTGCCTATGAGTTATTCTATATTTGCATGTTAGATGATCTACTGTGGAAATAGGATGTCATACTCCTAAATTAAATTATGTTTAAGTCTCTCTTTGAGTCTCCCATAGCATGAGCATATAGTCACTTTAATTTAGAAGCTTTAACTAAAAGGAGGATTAAGTGTAGTGTATTTGGTTGTCACCTCGAAAGGTTCCACTGGTTAGAGAGTTGATGTGCATGATAGTTTGTAATGTTAGACTAAGAGGAAAACAAAAGAATATTATTGTTGCCATTGATAAAGAAAATAGAGTATATACTCATATGCTTAAAAGAAATATCTTTTTATTATTTTAAACTTGTAATGTGTATGCATAGATGGGGGTAAAAAGAGTTCACTTTGTTGTGATCAGTTAGGACACCTGGGAATTGACTAGTATGGTTCCTTGCAGTGGATGTGTGAAAGCTAGTGCCCTTAGGTAAAATGATGCAAATTTAGGGCCCTTTTTGTTGTTAAAAAAATATAAAAACAAGGCACCTTAGTGGACATATTACTTTCTTGAGTGTATGGATGCTTGATGATTGGTGCATGAGCTAGAGTAGGGAAAAAACTGGAGAAGCTCTCTTGAACCTAATTTTAACTCTTGTGTTTTGAATTAAATGCGACTTGCACACACATACGTGGCAGATGATGAGATTTGGCCTTGAAATCTTTTAATGTTGGGATGTGCTTGAAAGTTTTTACTAATGGATCTAATCTGCTTATTCTGAATGATGAGGTTTTGAGTAATTTTCATGCTTGTCTAAAGTTGATTATAGTCTTGTTATTTCTTTACTGGGGACTAGCAAAGTTCTAAGTTTGAGGTGGTGAAACACATCCAAAAAGTACGTTTTCTAGGTTTAGAATTTAGTTAGTTTTATGCTTAATTTGAGATCTTTGATGCTTTTATTGTTTGATTGTAGGAAATCGAGTAATTGGATGAGAACAAGCAATTTTGGAAGATTAATGACCAAAAATACCCCCAATAAGGTCAAAGTTTTGACCTAGAGCATTGATCAATGGAGAAAAAGGAAAGAAAATTCGAAAATCGGAGGCAAGGTAGCGTTGAACGAGCATTGCAATGCTGCAAGGCAGAGAACTCATGAAAACAGGGTAGTGTCGCAACGCTGCAAGCAGCGTTGCGATGCTACGACTATAAAAGGCGTGGATTCACCGTCAGTGTTGCAACATTATATTGGAGCATTGCAACGTTGCGGCTGCTGGCTATATAAGCAATTTATGGTCGAATTGATTGGATGAGGCACTTTTAGGGCTATTTTAAGAGCGTAAAGCAATATTTCGATGAGGCCTCACTGAGGAGTGTAATTTTGGACAGAGGCGGCATCTAGAAGCTTCAAAAGATCAAAGATTTGAAGAGTTCATTGGGTTGTGATTCCGGATTTGAGGACGAGAGTCAAGAACATGACTTGAAATTTCTTCCCTATTTTATTTTCTGTCTTTTGTGTTTGGAAACCTCATGAATGGTCTATGTTTATGTTGTAACCATGAGTGACCGATTTGTGTTTCTAGGGTGTTGATTTAGTTTTAAGGATTGCAAAAACTGAATTGGTTATTTCTTAGATTGAATTTATGCATAATTATTTTAGCATGTTTATTCTTAATGCTTTTGATTAATTGATCACTAATTGAATGTTCTTTACTTAACGTCTGTCTCTAGAGAGAAGGCGTTAGGTTGGATCAAGCATGTTAAACTGTTAATTGAGTATGCACGAGAGTGATAGAAGATTAATAGAAATTGTTATTAGATGAACTTAATGCTGTGGCTAATCAAGCGATAGAAGAGATTCGGGTCGATGGTTAGTCATTAGATAGGGTTGAGCTTGAGAAAAGATACTTGGATAAAAGACTCCTAGATCTATAATTTGTACGAATCAATCTAAGGTCAAAACAATTAATTTGGTAAATCCGTTTAACGAAATCATACCCTAGGACGTGTCTTTGTCTAGTTTCACCTCAATTTTATATTTTTTTTTTGTTTTCTAGGATTATATTAGATTAATTCTCATCATAGTCTGTTCCCCTAAATAAAATTAGAAGAATCTCTGAATAGCTAAAAGAATCAAATCAATTGTAACGACCCGACCCCCTATGACTTAAGTTAGGCTGTTACTAAATACATGCATGCATGGAACTTAAAACGACACTCTTTTATGGTGAAATAAATGCTAAATAAATAAGGTAAGTTCAAAAGTCCTTTATTAAATGCAAATATTAAAAACAACAATAGGGTACCCATAAATCATAAATGTTAATAAATAAGTCTGAAAACAATTCTTAATAGTAGGTTTCAAATATCAAAACTGAAAAATAAGCAAAACATGAAAGGAAATCTAAGTCTCATGAGCGGGAAGCATAAAACTGGTACCAGTGGCTCGATCACGAATTCCGCTTGTCCATCATCGATACATCTCTACTTTTACCTGAAACAACAACATGAGAAAGAATGAGCATAAAATGCTCAGTAAATAACCCCACTACTGGGGTCAGGTTATGCATCTATGTCCTCTAGATGCCTACCTCTGGTGGAACATATAAACTGCCCTAGTCCTCATGGGATACATACATACATGAAAAACTGATTTCTATCCTACTGTAGCTAAATATGCCCATTATCTCTGGTGAATCCCGAAGGAAACACAATCTGGTGAATCCCCAAGGTAACACAATATCTGGTGAATCTCGAAGGAAACACAATCTGATGAATCCCGAAGGAAACAAAATCTCTAGTGGGCATCTAACTAATCAGTAAAATCACTATCATATTCTCAACATCATAATTATCACAATATGGTCCTATGACATGTATATACGCCTCAACATCATGGCCTTACAACATACATATATGCCTCAATATTCACAGATCAAATACAATCTCATGAAATCAAATATCATCTCATGCTAGCATTCAAGTATCTACGTGCACAAATAAATCTTTCAGTTCCTCATACAAGAACATGCATCAGTTATACTATACTATCAGTCTATCATGCCATCGTTTTGTCATAATATTCATCTATCATACTAGCATACACCTCGGGAGACCCGGCCCATTCAAATCAAAATCGAATGAGCACCTACGATTAAGGAGAATGGAATGTCGGAGGCTCGTGGGATTGACGTGAGGGGGTGGGCCCGTGGGCAGTTCCAATAGTAAGATTACTTACCTCGAAGTCAAATTCAGATACTAATCCAAGCTAATGAACTTCAACAAAATAATTCTTGAATTAAGTCCCCTAATACAGAACATAACACTAATTTTCAATCCTTGGAACCAAGATCCATATATAAAAATTTAAATTCAACGATCTCCAATGAACTTACCCAACGAAACTTGGTTAATAAACACTCGCGAGATTTCGACTCCAAACATCCCCTTAGCAGATTTTAGAACCCAAAGGACGACAACTTGGAACCTTCAAAGTACTAAAACCTAACTCTCATTTAGTCCAACAACTAATAGGTGGCCAACAACTAACAACAAGGATCACAACGCTTATCCAAAATACTTGCCGAATGAACTCAAATCCGTTAAACAGCACGCTGCGTGTCACAATCGCTCTTTTGGAAGCTTCTCTTAGCGATTGTGCGGCACTTGTTCCCGCTCACGAACAAGTCAGCCAACTCGAATACGGACTGTCGATGGCACACCGAGTGCCTCTCGCAACCTCCACCCTCGTTTTAGGGAAAACGGGTTTGGAGAAAAGGTTTTCGTAAGAAGTTTTTGTGAGTGTGAATAAAGAAAGAAAGATTGTAGTAGACTAGAAAGCAATAAGCAACAATAACAGCTTTATAGAGTACTAATCCGGGTATGAGGAAGTGATGGTTAGTCTTATCCCCATATAGTGCATTCTGAACAAAAAGCCAACTGGCGCCCTTGCATATGCAAAAGGGCGAGTGGTCACTTACAATGAAAATGTAAAGAAAGCAAGCTAACTAAGCTAATACAATACAAGATATGAAAGTATGTTAGAAGGGGGTTGGATCGGCATGCGGCCATGGGCAACAGGCCCTGGACAAGCATGACCGTGACATTCTCTCCCACTTAATTGGTTGACGTCTCCGTCAACTGACCTTGTTTAAAATCTGCGATGGCTAGAGCTGCATTCTTCAAATCTTCGGCCCGCTCCCAACTGATCTCTTCGTCTGGGAGATCCTTCCATTTCACTAAGAACTCTGTCAGTTCTCATCTGGATCTTCCAATACGGCGCGTACGTTTATCCAGGATTTGTGCAACTTCTTTCTCAGCAGAACTTTTCATCGTGACCGGTGGGCGCCTTAGCATGTTTCGTTGTTCATCCTCGGGATCGGGATGATAGGGCTTCAGGATACTCACATGAATGACAGAGTGAATCTTCATCCATGAGGGTAACTGAACCTTATATGAGGTTCTCCCGACCTTCTCAATTATCTCCACTGGACCTTCATATTTCCTTACTAGTCGTTGTCTCTCTGGCCTCGGAAACGAAATTGTTCTGGTCGTAGCTTGATCAGGACCTTGTCCCTAGCTTGAAACTCGAGGGCCCTCCGCTTCTTATCAACCCACTTCTTCATCCTTCTTGATGCTCTTTCTAGGTAGGCGCGAGCTATCTCAGAGGTTTTGCTCCACTCTTTAGTGAAGTTATGTGCCTGAGGACTTTTGCCTGCATAATGGTGGTCCACCAAGTGTGGCATGAGTGGCTGTCTGCCGCACACCACTTCGAAGGTGTTTTTCCGGTCGTGGAACTCTGCTGGCTATTGAAGCTGAACTGAGCCACATCTAACAATTGACCCAGTTCTTCTGCCTTGCGTCGATAAAGTGACGCAGATATTCCTCGAGCATCCTGTTGAAGCATTCCTTCTGGCCGTCAGTTTGGGGAGATAGCTAGAGGAGATATTAAGTGTTGACCCCAATATTTTGAACAATTCTGTCCAGAATGTCCCAGTGAATCTTCCGTCCCGATCGCTAACAATGCTCGCGGGGACACCCCATAATTTCACGATGTGTTTGAAGAACAGCTGGGCAGTCATCACGGCTGTGCACATTTTTGGCGTTGGGACGAAAGTGGCATATTTTAGAACCGGTCGATGATAACAAGGATCGATTCGAACTCTCCCACCTTGGGCAAATGGGTGATGAAGTCGAGAGACACGCTCTCCCATGGTCTAGAGGGCACAGGTAGGGGTTCCAACAGACCCGCTAATTTTGCCCTTTCGACCTTATCTTGTTGGCAGACAAGGCAAGTCTTGGTAAATTGCATGACATCGTCCCGAAGGCTTGGCCACTAGTAGCCTTGTTTCAGAAGGGCATAAGTCCTCTGCCAACCATTATGTCCTGCCCACGGTGTGTTGTGGCACTCCTTCATCAGCGACCTTCGTAACTCCCCGGATCTGGGGATGTAGAGGCGATTGCCTTTGGTATAGTAGATCATCTTCCACCCAGAACTGACGTGTCTTCCTCTCTTTGGCCAACTGTAGGATGGCCTGTGCCGCTATGTCGTTTGTCAAGTGAGTTTTGAACATTCTCGTACTGTTGCACTCAACGTACTTGCTTGTAGGCGGGCGAAACATGCACAGGGCCGCATGTTCGCTCTTCCGGCTAAGAGCATCGGCCGCTTGGTTACTTTTCCCCGGTCTATGTTTGAATTGGAAGTCGAACTCCGCTAGACACTCCTGCCACCGGTGCCTGTTTCGACGACAACTTCGGTTGGTTGAAGAAGTGACAAATGGAGTTGTTGTCGTCTTGACCACGAACTTGGCCCCCAAGAGATACTATCTCCAGGCCCCTCAAGCAGTGAACTACTGCTAACATCTCTTTCTCGGAGGCGGCATACTTCCGTTCGGCATTATTTAGTTTCCTACTCTCATATGCGATGGGTGTTCGTCTTGGAGGAGAACACCGCCCAACGCAAAGTCAGAAGCATCAGTCTCTACTTCAAAATGGCTTGGTCACGTCGGCAATTCCGAGGACCGGCCCCTCAATCATCACTTTCTTCCCAAGCCCTCAAAGGCGGCTTGACATTCAGGAGTCCAGCTCCATTGGCTATCTTCTTCAACAGTTTGGTTAATGGCCCTGTTCTTCTCGAGATCCTTCTACGAACTGCCTATAGTAGTTAGCTAGTCCGAGGAAGGATCATAGTTCGGTCACGGATGATGGTACCCTCCAGTCTCTAATCGCGGCCACCTTGCCCTCTTCCATACCAATCCGACCACACTCAATCACGTGGCCAAGAAATTTATGTGCTCTTGGGAAAAGAGCACTTCTCTCTCTTTACATACAACTGATTTCTCCTCAGCTTTTCGAAGACTAGTTGGAGGTGATGTCGATGGTCCCCAGCGAGGCACTATAGACCACAATGTCATCAAGATACACTACGACGAATTTGTCGAGGTATTCGTGAGACACTTGGTTCATTAAGGTACAGAAAGTTGCTGGAGCATTGGTGAGGCCAAAGGGCATCACGAGGAATTCGAAGGCTCCATACTCGTGACACAGGTCTCTTAGGTTCGTCTCCTTCAGCAATTCGGACATGATAATATCCAGACCGTAGGTTCAGCTTCGAGAAATACTTAACACTGTGAAGCTGATCAAATAAGTCAGTAATGATAGGAAGGGGATATTTGTTGCGGACTGTGAGCTTATTCAAGGCCCGATAGTCGATGCACAACCGGAGGCTCCTATCCTTCTTCTTCTGGAACAATACTGGGGCTCCGTAAGGGGCCTTCGCCGGTCTGATAAATCCTGCATCTAACAACTCGTCTAACTGTTTCCGGAGCTCGGCCAATTCTGGCAGGGCCATCCGATATGCATTCTTGGCAGGCGGCTTTGCCCCTGGTAACAACTCAATCTCATGGTCAATCCCCCTTCGTGGGGGTAAAAACTTGGGCAAGCTTTCGGCATGACATCCCGATACTTTCCAAGACAAATAGAACGTCTTGAGGGATCTCCTCTTCAGTGGACTCAACTGATTCTATCGGGATGGCTATGAACGTGGGTTCGTCGTGGGCCAGGCCTCTCTTCAATTGGAGGGCTGAGATCATTCTCACCCCATTTGGCTGCTTGAAACTGGCTTGAACTACGGTGGGTGTAGATCCGATAATGACTAAGCATTTGGCGAGGGGCATGGTATGACTTTATGTTCAAGTAGAATTCCATCCATGTACAACGTCGAAATCATCCATCCTTGACAATCACGAAGTCAACGAAGCCTTCCAGCTTCCTAACTTCACTGGAGTTCTCTTCGCTATCCCCGTAATCGGTAGGGCTGCGGAATCACAGCTTCATCTTCCCTGCACTCTTTCCCAAGTCAAGTTCAGGCGGCGAGCTTCCGTTTTAGCCATGAATTTATGGGTAGCCCTAGAGCAACCATAGTATTTTTGGCCGATCTTTGGTTGACCCAAGCATCCACATACATGAGTCCTTTCTCTATTGGCTCCGTCGCCTTTCCCATCTTCTTCAGAGCGCAGATAAGAATTTCAATGCCCCAATCCTGGATTCTCATTTCTGCAGCTGGCTCGGTTACCGTCTCCTCCAGTTCAGCTTGTCTTCGGAGGTAGAGGCATAACGTGGCTTGAAAAGCAATTGAACGCGGTTCGATTTGGACATTCACCCGCCCTGTGTGGCCTCTACATATGAAAGACAGGGGTCGATGTGTATTGTTAGCTATTGTGGTGGCCCCCGCCAGTTGTTTCCTGATCTCGGTGGGATGATTTACGGTCCCCCCCTGTGTCCTTGCTCCTCCCTAGGTCTGGGAGACTAGAACGGCTGTTTCTGTTCCCCCATTGATTAAGTTGACTGCTTCCTCACATCTTGTGAGTCAATGCTAAGGTCGTATAGCCGTTCAGCTGCCGCATAGGCAGAGGAGAGATCCTGTACTCTCTGTTCATATAGTTTTGATTTCGCCCACGGTTTCAGCCCTTCAACAAAGCAAAAGACCTTGTCTTTTTCAGACATATCTCGTATGTCCAACATGAGTCCTACAAACTGTTTTACGTAGCTCTCTGATGTTACCTGTTTTCTTTAGCTCTCGGAGTTTTCGTCGAGCCAAAATCTCGACATTTTCAGGGAAGAACTGCGAGCGAAGTTCTTGTTTCAATCTATCCAAGTATACAATAGTGCAGCGTCCTTCCTGTATGTCTGTAAATCGTGATCTCCACCACAGTTTCGCATCTTCAACACTAATGCATCGTTGCTATGTGACTTTCGACTCTTCAGTCACTGTATTAGTCGCCTTGAAGTATTGCTTAAGGTCGAAGATATTTTCCAGGGCTTTCGCTTTTCGCACCCCACAGAAGGGTTTCGGTTCTGGGATTTTTATTCTGCTTACTGCCATTGCTCCCCCAGATGGGGCTTGGTTCCCTATCGCTCGGATGGTGAGATTCACCCTAGTATTCACATCTGCTATCTCGGCTCTGACGACGTCAAGGGCCGACCAGAAGTCTTCAGACAAATCGGTTACCATCTGAAGTATTGCTTTTTGGGAGCTGTCCAACTCTTCGACATGCTCCTCTATGTGGGCAACAGAGCCCGAGGACCATTGCTCGTTCAAAGCTGCCGGACCGTACTATTTTGGTCTCGAGGGTCTCTACCTTCATCATCAATTCTCTAACGGGTAATCCGTCTAGGCGGCCTACTACCGCATCAATTCCATCGGCTTTCTCAGCAACTTCTTGTAGCCAAGTCTCTAGGAAACGGACATTATCTGGGACCTCTCTCAGGTAAGAGTATTTGCTCTTCCATCTCTACCAATCTGTCCACATGGGACTTGTTCAGTTCTTCGTCGCGATATGATCACTGATCTTCCCTCTATAAGCCGACTAGGCTCTGATACACAACTGTCACAATCGCTCTTTCGGAAGCTTCTCTTAGCGATTGTGCGACACTTGTTCCCGCTCATGAACAAGTCAGCCAACTCGAATACGGACTGCCGATGGTACACAGAGTGCCTCTCGCAACCTCCACCCCCGTTTTAGGGAAAACGGTTTTAGAAAACGGGTTTGGAGAAAAGGTTTTCGTAAGAAGTTTTTGTGAGTTTGAATAAAGAAAAAAGATTGTAGTAGACTAGAAAGCAAAGCAACAACAACAGCTTTAGAGTACTACTCCGGGTATGAGGAAGTGATGGTTAGTCTTACCCCATATAGTGCATTCTGAACAAAAAGCCAACTGGCGCCCTTGCATATGCAAAAGGGCGAGTGGTCACTTACAATGAAAATGTAAAGAAAGCAAGCTAACTAAGCTAATACAATACAAATATGAAAGTATGCTAGAAGGGGTTGGATCGGGCATGCGCCCATGGGCAACAGGCCCTGGACAAGCATGACCGTGACACTGCGCACTCCGAAGTACTCCAATCTTGGATCTAAATTCCAAATATAAAGAGATAAAAATTTTAACCCAAAACCAAATGGGTAATCAAACCCTCAAAGACAAACCAAAATCTTGCCCAAAATTAATCAATCCCTTACTCAAAACAAGAGTCCAGTGATGCAGGCAGATTTCGGCGACGAACAGGGTTGACGGCGCTGGATCGACGTGACTGGAGGCAGCCAGCGAGCGGTAGCAGAAGGACTCGCGACGACGGACGCAGGCGACTTCGACGTGGGAGGTCGAGATCGGATTTGAGCGGCGCCGGAGTGCTGAGAGGCGAACGGTTTGACGGAAAAACAGTCGCGGCTCGGATCTGGGCGGTCGAGGTTGGTTCGGATCAAATAAAAAATTCGGAGGGGGGTTTCGGTCGCGCGTGAGGGAGAAGGGGATTTTGGGGGGGGGGGATGGGGGTTTATTAAAATAAAAAATAATAATAATAATAAACACTAAAAAGGAAATAAAAATAAACCATATTTTATTCTTTTCCTTATTCCACTTTATACTATTAAATTCCTTTCCTTCCTAAAATGAAATTAATTCCTGCCATTAATTTCTAAATTGAAAAATTTAACGCCAATAAATAAATTCCCACAATTACACTTGAAGTCCAAAATTTCAAAAATGCCCTTCAATAATAAAAAATTACTGAAATTATATTATTACTAAAAAAAAAATGCAGGGTGTTACACCAATTCCTCAGAGGACGATACTCGGTCTCTTGACTGTTTTACTATATTATAATTTGACGTGTGTGCTTGCATCTAGATCACTCTCTAATCAAACGAATCCCCAAAAATGGTAGGCTTGTTGAGTCGACGATTTGACCACTCTCATCCATACAAATCAAAGGAATGCCTTCAGAGGCAGAAGTTCACAACTCACTCAGGATTCAGGTCATATCACCTACCATTATATAATGAGATTAGTCATTTCATAGTCCGATCTTATACAAACTCCTTTGTTTGTATAAAATATTCCCGCTCACATGTTTCCACAAGAATGATCAAGATCAGATCATTTGTAGTACTTTACAACATTTGTAACATTTACAAAGCGAGTCATACTCGTAGTGTCACCAGGATAACGTATCTAGCCTTATCTATTTACTACAGACCATTTAGGTTATCACTTAACACATGATCCACCCATATGTCTTTACATATATTTTTAAGCTACAAGATAACCTTGGACATCAGTTAATTGGTTTGCGGATTTAATGCAACTAAATGTCAAATAAAACATCACATATTTTATTAGATAAATAAGATGTTTGTACAATACAATTACAAACTACAGGATCCTATGAGATTTAGGCATCAACCTCGACACTTCACACTCTCAAATTGGAATAAAAATAAGTTACATTTGTTGTAAAGAAGTTGAAGAAAATATCTACTCTAGCTGTCATTAAACTAACTAAAAATAGAACTATAAAGATGAGAGTAAAAGTGAGGAAACTTATCCTGTAATCACTTTGTTTTCCTTGAGAGATTTGAAATGAATTGCTCCTATGCACAGTGGATATAGGTTTTTATGGCCGAACCACTTTAAAAAGTCTTGGTGCTCATCTTCTTCACGTACTTCTTCTTCTTTTTCATTTTCGTCTGCAATTTTCTCTCCATAGATTCAAGCCTCAGAATGTACCTTCCCTTTCTTTGAATGATCAAGTTTGGTCATTTTGTATGTATTCCAAGTGTGAATAAGTAAAGGAAGCACGTGGAAAACTCAACAATTGATATGGTTCACTTCATAAATGAAAGATTTCCATCACAACCACCAAATGCTTTATCATTTTCTAGTCTTTCAACTTATAATTTACAAGTAAACAACTATTTGAAGACCAATAATTACCTAAATAAACATTTTAACTACAAGAAATAAAAATTAATTTTAGTTGTACACAATATAAAGAGACAAAAAAGGATGGGACCCCTGATTTTTATCGAGTAAAAAAAAAAAGAAGAAGAAGAAAAATTTTCAGAAACCTTCAAGATTAAGAAACACACACCTTTTCTTCAAGAAAAATAAGAAAACAAATAATACCATGATCTTTTCTCTGATTGTAGTGACCTAGAAATGTTTTGAATAGTTGTAACTCAAATAAACAACTTAACCTTGAAGACCCATTACTCGAAAATCAAAGAGAACAAGTACGAGAAAAATAAGAATGAACAAGAAATTTTACTGAGTAATGAACAACAACAATAAAGAAGAGATGTCCAACTGTAGATCATCATCGAGGAGTTCCTCTAATCAAATGAATGAGAATAAAAGAGATAACATCAGAGAAGATAGAGGAAGAAGCTCGAATGACATATGATCTTCAAAATTACTCGAACTGAGGAGATCGATGGTTGAACGAATGAATAGAACAAAGGTTTGAAAATGAACGACAAAGAATTATCAAGAAATGAAAAGGCTTGAGAAACGAGAAAATGGAGAAAGAAGTACTTTAGCCTGAAGGAACGAAAATCTTAACGCTTTTAGTTTTCTTACATTCGTGATTTGATCGGGCAACCCCACCCCACAATAGCTTTTTGTATGATAAGCTATAATGCAAAGCTATTAAAGGTTTTATTTGTTGTAATGGTACCCCAACTTCAAGTGGGTAGGAAATATTATACACTGAGACATCCTTAAAGTTTGTTCAAAGTGATGATATATTAAAGAACATCAAAATAAACGTGGAGAGATGTAGTTGAATTTGTTCAATTAGAAATAAACAACCACTGCAATTTATTTTTCAACCACTATAGTTTTATAAAATGGTTTATAATATTACGAGGGGTATTTGAAAACGTTTCAATTTCATGTTTCTTATTTGTTGTTTCTTGTTTTCTTAGAACCAGAAACATAAAATAACTAGAAACATGAATATGTTTGGCAACTAATTTTGTTTGTCGTTTCATTAAAAAAAAAAAAAGAACATTAACTTGTTTGATAACTATTTATTGTTTCTCGTTTCTTATAAAAATTTCCTTTACCATTTTAATTTTCACCTTATTTCATAATTTAAACATAATTTAGTTATACAATATAAATTAATATAACATGCACTAAAATTTGTAAATGACAATGACCAAATATTGATATTATCTAGTAGAAATAATTTACGATGTAATATTAATAACATTAATACAATTGTTTGTATCCGATGCGGATGACAACTATTTCTATTTATTATAGGAGTTTTTTCTTTTTGCACGGAATGTGCTTTAAGATATGTAACGCGGAATACATTTCATAACTCTTTTAATATAATCATCGCAATTTTACTTTAAAATCGGGTTAGGATTTTGGAAAAGTTGTCAAGTTGGGTTTGATTTTCCTACTGCAATCCGATCTTGGACGAAAAAAAGCGTGAACAATATTCATCGAGTTTTTATTCAAAAATCAAGCTAGGGCTTTGGTAAAGTTTTCGGGCTTGACAGTTCATCCCTAATCAAATATGAATGTGAACACAGTAAGTGCCCTCTAATATAAGCATAAAGTTTATATTACATAGGTTTGTGGGGGGCGGGTCAAAAATCATAAATGTGCCTGAGAAGAGGTCATCCATATAAAATACTCTGATTATAGCTCATTTTATGTAAGCCCTGAAACTCTTCCCTTAAAATTGTTTCTAAGATAAGTTTAACTATGAGTGTTGCTTTATGCATGGATGGATTAAGAAGGGTAAGGTGTTATGCATTTGGGGGAAAATGCACCAAAGATATTGTGTAGGCAAAGCTTTTAAGTGTTGAAGGAAGTATGATCTATGTTGGACTTGGGTGGTGTGATGAAGAAAGGAATTACCTAAAAGGGTGAGCTATGCGCTCAAGGTGGGAATTGATTATGCCTAAAAAAAAGTTATAGGTGAGCCTTGTTAGGAGGCCCACACGTTGGTGAGAGATGAGTAAGTGTGCATTGGGAAGGAGTATGAAGTACGTTGGGAAGCCTTATTTGGTGAGTCGTGCATAGGAAGGCATGAGGCAAGGGCTTGGTGTGAAGGTGTTGGACAAGTTAAGCTTTGGCAAACGCATGTGTGAAGGACCATGCGTTGGAGGAGCATGCATGGCGGGTCAAGGAAATGGAGGTTTTGTCTATGCATTGGGAAGCTTGAGTTGATCTATGCATTGAAGGTAAGGAGAGGATGACCTTGTCCATGCGATTATGAAGGTTGTGACCGAAAGGAGGAAGTTCTTTTTTACATGTAGGATGAGGTGGTAAGTGGATAAGTGAACCAAGTGTTAAAAGGGTGCCAAGTGGGGGAAAAGTTGTCCAACTTTTAGGCAACGAAGCTATGCAGACGAGTGTATAAATAGGGGCAGAAAGATGAAATCGGTTTGCACATTTGACTTGAGAAAAAAGAGGAATTTTTCAATCAAGTTTCAGGGAATTCGGTGAGAAGGATGACCGGAGGCTGCCATGGAGGAACTTAACTAGAAAAGATGATCAAAACTAAATAAGAGTCAAGTTTGGTATGAGTATGGAGCAATCGAAGCAAGCTGAGGATTTTTGGAGATTTTGAACATTTGGATAGAATTAGAAGCCCAAATAAAGATAAGCTTGTTCAAATATTGTTTAAGAGGTATGTGGAATAAATTTGGTTTAATTTGGGTTGGAATTTATGCTTTAAGTATTGAAAAGGTGATGGAAGAAAGGAAGGCTTGAAGGAAGGTTGTCAGCTGAAGGTTGAAAAAGGTAAGCGAGAAGTCTGGCCTGTCGGTGGGTATCGACGCTACACACATCAGACATTTTGTGCGCGTTAGCCTCGCAATCATCGAGCGTCCTATGTGCCCAACGCTAGTCTGCCATGCGGTCAGTGGCATGCTCAACACATCCCTGACGCCCAATCTTGTGCTCGCTCAGCGCATACTCTGTGCTGGACTGCCACACATCTACAAGCCTTGTGCACGCGTCCCAGTACCCATGCCCCGACGTCTGCACCTAGTTTTGTAGCACATCTACCACTAAGCCTCCACCAGGTTGGCATTGTGTGTGTGCCAACACCTAGGTTGCCATACGCTTAGCCGTGTCATGTAGCCTTACCTTGTGTTGGGTCGATGTTGTCTTTGCTTAAGTGAAAGTCGGCGGGCTCAAGTTAGCTTTGAAGACGAAGTTGGTAAAACTTAAGGATCGAAGGGAGTTGAACTTACTGTGAGTGATTTTATTTTCAAATGTTTTGATTATGAATATATGCTTATGGTATTATATGCTATAATAAGTAGGTTTTATGAATAAACACAAGCATGATCTATTCTTATTAATCTTGAAAGTATAATTCAGATAAACATGTTTGATCTCATGTTTACCAAAAGAGTTTGATGTATGATGTTTTACAATTTCATTGTGGATTTGAGGAAGGTAAATTTCAAACCACTGGATTAGGCATTTGGGAATGTTAGTATACTTTGTGGACGTCTAGCAAGAATTGTCAGTATACTCAAGTTTGTTTGGCGAAAATTGTCGACATGTGTACATGGGGTGGAATAAATTAGGTACAGGGTCTAGTTTGATTTTCTTGGATTTACTGGAATTTTATATGAGTTTATTCTTTGGTTTAATTGAGAAAATTTATGATCATGCTAATTACTAATTTGCATATGTTTCCAAGATTTCTCAACATGACTTGATTTTTTATATTTGAGGGTTTATTTGATAAGAAAATTTGAAAGATTTATTTAACTACTCTAAGATCTGGTTACTTAATTTATCTTACTTTATTAAAGTATTTTCAATAAAACCTATGTTCGTATAAAAGTACCACTCACTAGGGTTCCTAGCTCATGTTTTCCTTGTTTTTCCCCCCTCCCCGGTAGTAAGAGAGTTATAGGATTCCAGAGTGCCTTGCCTACAAGAGTCCAATCTGCCACTGCGTTAGAGTATTTTATAGGCCAAATACTTCGAGTCATGTTGTTTCAAGTTTGACATGTAGTCATTAACATTAGTAGATGTAGCATTAGGATCCAAGTTGTAATCTAAACTTGCACTTGGGAGTAGGTTATGAGTTGTCTCATATGTAATCAAAGTTTATGGTTTTATATTATAAGTTGAATGCATAATTCTTGTTATAAGTTAAAGTAGAGCACGTCTGGTTGGACAGTAGATGTCATACGAGGGTTGGCATTTACTATCCTCACATCTTCTCTTAGGTTTAGAGAGTAATGCGAGAGGTGTGTGACATTTTATGTTGGGGATTCTGTCGGTGTTTTCAACTATTATAATCTATAATCAACTATAATATTACTATTTCAAATCTCTTTTTTGTTACAACGATTACTATTTCTTACTCAAACTAAAACTATATGCACCCTATACATAGACTATTATAACTGCCAACTATAATAACTAACTCTACGCCTCAAACAACTCCTCAATAGCTATTAACTACCGCAAATAAAATATATTGCTATGTATTTGAATTTTTTTATCACTTAGTTTTATTTGTTAAAATTTGTAATACAAACTTATATGTATATTCGTAATTTTGAGAAATTGTCAGGAAAAACCCTTTTTAAGTTTCATCCTTTCACAAATAGTACTCTTTTTGAAAACTCGTTAAAGTAGTTAATCTAGGCCGAGATCGACATCAAGATTTGAATAAAAATATATATATTTTTCATATAATACCAACTATTGATGCTTTTGGGCTTTCTTGATAAAATTTTGCTGAGGATGAACATTGAGACCAGGCTTTCTCGAAGAAATTTTGTCGGGATGAACACCGAGATCCACATATTTTTTCTAAAAATTATGCAATATTTCCAAATCTTATACCCAACTCTTACCTCTTTTCAAATTTTATTCTGAAATCTTTCTGAAATCTTATCTCAAATGTTATGTAATCTTGCAATTTTGACACCCAATTTATGTTTCTACAACTTTCCAATTTGATTTACCGATTATCTAAATGAACTTACCAATTATATTTTCAAATTTCTTCAAATTTATACTCACTAGCGGTGTGATTTTTAAATTTTAGAAAAATTGAGATTAAGAAAACTATGTGGATCTCAGTCCTCATCCTAGTCAAGATTCCACCAAGAAAGTCCAAAAGAATCGATAGTTTGGATATAGGATGAAAAAGTTAACTTTTTATACAAATCTTGGTGGTTGATCTCAGTCGAGAAGAACCGGAAAAAATTATTTTAACGAGTTTTTTAAAAAAGTGTTAGTTGTGAAAAGTGAAATTTAGATATATGTTTACCGTTTATCTGTAATTTTATGCATACTTGAAATTAATAAATACATTTTTCTAAAGAAAGGTATTTTTACCATTCGATTAATCTCAAATATATTGGGAAGAATAAGTAAGAATCCCGCAAAAAAGCTACCTCCTTTTGTAAAGGAAATATTGAGAGGCATTAATTCCCTTGTCATTCCATGAAAAAAGATGAGGACTAATAAACATTTTGGTATCTTTCAAAGGGATTTAAACAAGCACATTTAAAAGTTGATATCTATCCAACAAGCTTCTAATGCAAGGGAGAATCGAGAGAGGTGGAAAAAAAACCACAAAAAGGATTGATATGATATATGGTCTAACATACATGTGTCAACATAGTACTTTTAGAACACTAAACTAAGCTTAGATTGATTGAGCACCAACTAAAAGTTTAAACAATTGAATCTTTCACCCCCACATTTTATAGTTCTAATACATCATATGAGGTAGAAGAATTCGAGCCTTGAAGAGTATTACAGATCAATTACCAATTAATTATGCTCATTTTGGCTCTCAACCTCAAATATCATTGAACTTTCTTTAAAAAAAAAAAAAAATTTTTATCTAGTTTCTAGTTGATCCTTAGATTTCAAAATATTACACATTGACTTAGTGATTCTTTATCTCTAAAAACAGAGTGTCCTAACCACCCAACAACTATTCCATCCCGGTTGTCCAGGGGCTTTTTAAGACGCTGACAGTTGTAAGATCAGACAAGTCCACCTAACTTTCCTCATAGGGGTAGATAAGCATATTTTTTGCGAGGTAAACGACTCTCATTCTCGTGTACAGATAGAACCAACCCTAAGATCGAAAAGAGCCCGAGAATTGTGTATGTACCCCATTGAGTAGAACAAAGAGTGTTACCTCTTCCCTACAACCCATGACATACCCTGCTTTCTGTTAGTTTTCGGATACGAGATATCCATCCTAGTTATTATGGGTATGCCTTATATACTGCTTTTGGGCAACCCTCTCAACAACTAAGAGATCTATTCAAGGAACACAGGGACTAGTTGAAGTAATGAGCCTCACAAGATGGCTTCACGTAGAGTCCCAGAGAGGCACACCCCCTTAAGTTATCGATATTTTGTATTTTTAATATAAATTCCAGGTAAGTTATATATATAATCAAAATGTACCCTTGGATCAATGGTAAGAGGGCTCTCATTGCTTGGGTCTGACTCATGTATATGATGACACGTCGAGGATAAAAGTGTAAATATTGAAATTTAGAGATCAAATCAAAACTAAATTTAATCAAAATTAAAAAACTGTATATTTTGAAATCTAGAGATCAAATAGAAATTAGATTAAAAAAATAATCTAAATACCAAAAAGATATTTTTCATATAAAATATCATTCAACAATCAATACTACGAAAAAGCAGTTTAAAAGTGAAAAGGAAGTGTAATGAAAGACAATTTAAAAAAAATGGTAAGGGCGTCTCTTACTTGATAAAAGATAAAAAGTAACATGATTTCTTTAATTTTTTTTACCACGTTAGTCCCTAGGTTAAAAAAAAAAGTAACCTGATTTCCTTATTATTATTATTTTTTTTCAAATTAGACAAAAGAAAAGTAACATAAAAGATTGAGGTTAAATTTATAAATCCTAGAATTTATGAAACAAGTTAAAATAAAACTCAAATTTAAGTATAATTGTTAGGCTTTCCAACTTTCAACTAAGACCCAAGTGAAAGAAAGATTGATTCAAAATAGGGGAACACTCAGACTTCAGGTTCAATGAGGGATCAAGGAGGCTCTATGTGGTAGGGATGTTTGTGGGTTAGGTTGGGTTGAGTTTAGAGATATTTTAGGGTCAACCCTATGATTCGGTTTGTGTATTTTTCTAACCCAAACTAACCCTTGTTAAATTATGAACCCAACCATGAAATATTTGAGTTGGGTTGGTTCAGGTTAATCGAGACATTTATTTAAAATTTTATTCTAAAAATAAATAAAACGTAAATATGTAAAAGTTTAATTTAATTATTTTCATATATTGAATTAAGATTAACAACTCAATTTCAGTTTATATAGTGAAAATTTTCTTTATTGTGTAAAGAAACTACTTCTAAGAGTTGTTGAAGAATAAATTATTCAAAAAATATTAGAATTAAATAAAATTAAAATCAATATATGTGTAAGTAATTGTGTTATAAGTAAGAAGAAAATATATTTTAAAGTTAATAATAAATTCGGGTTGGTTTGAGTTATATTAGGTGAACCCATGAACCAGCCCAACCCATAAAATTTTCATTTATTTGAACCCAACCCAACCTAAATGAGTTGATAACCCAACCCAAACCACACGAGTTAGGTTGGGTTGATCGATTTTTTCGAGTCAACGGGTTTTTTGAACACCCCTACTATGTGGTAGAACAGATGCAACATGTAGGTAAGCTCTTTCAACTTGATCCTATCCCTTTTAGTTGATCAACTCTCATAAGAACAAAATACTGACCTTTCTCTCTAACAGGTTTGAGAGAAAACGATCAAGAATTAAGCATTCATATGAGAAATGGAGAAGATGGACACTGAAAACAAATTAATCATTTGTTTGAATGCCGAAAACAAATTTAATGGAATGAAGCAAAAGATGAGGAAAAACAAATATGCATGCCCTTTTTTAATCTAAAAAACAGTTTCAAATCATCATTGACCTTCAGGAGAAAAAAAATAGAAATTAGACTTGTTCTTGGGTGGATTGACCCCCACCAAACTCCAATAACACAGTTTGCATCCCATACCAGGAATTAATTTGTCTCCAATTTATATGGAGAAACATAAGAAAAAAATCAAGAGAATGACATATGATTTAATATTGAAGCGGTAAGAGAAAATGTGGATAAAAAGTATGGAAAACAGTCAGGAAGCAGAACAGATATGAGCAAGGAAATGAAGAACAGAGACAAATTTAATACAATATAAATTGATAAAAAAATATAATTCATTCGAGCCAGTGGAAAGAACATAGTAATAGTGAGAGGAAGAAAAAAAATTATAAAGATTATAAAGATTTGCAAGGAAGAAAATCAAACATGGAAGGAAGAACATCAAACATGCAAGGAAGAATATCAAACATGCACGAAGAAGAATAAAGACAAATTTAATAACATATAAATGGATAAAAAAAAAAACTCATTTGAGCAAGTGGAACAGTAGACAGTAGGAAGAAAAAAATCATCAAGGTTTGCTTTGGACAGTCTAAAATCGGAATTGGAAAATAGAACATTCAACAGTCCCGAATCAGAAAATCAAACATGGAAGGAAGAACATCAAACATGCTAGGAAGAACATCAAACATACAAGGAAGAATATCAAACATGCATGAGGAAGAACAAAGACAGATTTAATAACATATAAATAGAAAAAAAAAACTCATTCAAGCAAGTGGAACAGTAGAAATTAGGAAGAAAAAAATTATCAAGGTTTGCTTTGGACAGTCCGGAATTGGAATCGGAATCACAAAATAGAACCTTCAATAATCCCGAATAAGAAAATCAAACAAAGAATGTAGAACATCAAACCTGCAAGGAAGAATATCAAACATGCACGAGGAAGAACAGAGACGGATTTAATAACATATAAATGGATAGAAAAAAATATAACCCATTCGAGCAAGTGGAACAGTAGACAGTAGGAAAAAAAAAATAATCAAGGTTTTGCTTTGGATAGCCGAAATCGGAATAAAAAAAAATATCAACTATGCATGAGAAAATTAAGACGGATTTAATACAAATCTTCAGCGGAGAACAAAGTAATCGCAAAAAAAAAAAAAATATAAACAAAAAAAACTAGATCTACTATAAAAAAAAAAACAAAATATCGTTAGATCTACAACAAAATCGTTTGTATCTACCAGACCTAACAAGAAACGAAAGAAGAAAATCGGGAATAGACCTACAGAGAAGCCAAAAAACCCATTCGAAATTAGAGAAACGAAGAGATGTATAGAGAAAAAAAAACATACAGAGGAACCAAAGCAGAAAACGAAGAGATAAAGAGAAATACAACCCATTCCAACCGGAGAGAACGAAGAGACCAGACGAAGAAGAGAAAGGGAGCAGAAACCAAACGATGGAAGAAAGGAAAGATGAGAAGAGAGAGAGTGGTGATTAATTACGCTTGACAAAAGAGAGAGAAAGGGAGCAGAATAATGAACTTGCAAATGGGGTGTGAAACGAGGGAAGTAAACATGGAGTAAAATGATGGGTTTAAAACCCACCAACTTTAAGTTAAATGTCCATCAAACATCGGGTGGGTTTTTTAAGCCCACCAACCTAACTCAAGATCCCATCAAGAGGTGCCTACGTCTACAAGAGGAGCTGGAATTATCAATCTAAGTAAAAATACAGGGTAAAAGATAGATAAGTTCTCTATACTTTTGTTTTTCTCATCAACTACTTAACTATTTGTTTTGGTCTTTTATATATAAGATAGTATTTACACAGTAGTTGTAATAGAAAGTTTAAAATAAAGGTTGATTCATTAATATAGTTACTGTTTTACAATAATGAATGAATGAGAGTCAACAAGAAAAATGATATCACTATTAGATCTCAAGTCATTGAAAGTTTTATTAATGGGTAGACTTCAGTCATTAATAGGTATATGAACGATATAGTCCA
This sequence comes from Benincasa hispida, assembly GCF_009727055.1. Classification (NCBI taxonomy): domain Eukaryota; kingdom Viridiplantae; phylum Streptophyta; class Magnoliopsida; order Cucurbitales; family Cucurbitaceae; genus Benincasa; species Benincasa hispida. Next base: position 38,538,277 of record NC_052359.1, read on the forward strand.
ATTATAAAACCAAAGAAAATAATACTACAAAACATAAAAGAGACGACAACGAGAAACTAAGGTTCGTAACACTTTGAAATCTAAGATTAAATTGAAATCAACCTCAATCCTATTAAACTGGTTAATACTTTAGAGATGAAAATGAAAAATAACTTAAAATGTAGAGAGAAAAATCATCATTATCCGTTCATCAATGAGATGGGGATGCCTTCTAATTTTGTATGGTTTTTACATCTATTTTTAGATGAAGAAAACCCATCATTTAGGGTTTTTACCCATTTTCAAAAGATTAGATTTGACAAAAACGGTTTATTATCTCTTTGGGTTTGCCGGCGATTAAGAATTGTTTCTAAAGATGAGAAGACGAATGGAAAGTACTGTTCAAACGTATTGTCAAATTTTCATTTCCATACGTACGAAATTTACAATGCTTTTTCAATACAGAGCTTCCAATTCGGCGTCCATTCAATTCGATTGAGCTCAAAAGCAAGGACCAAGCCGTTGAGCAGGTCAACCGCCGCTGACAATCAAGTTCTTGGTGGGTCTGCTTTAGATTTTGGTTGTTCGATTGCCCGCAGTTGAGGAACATGATACTATGCGACAAAGGTTGGTTCTAAAATCGACCGCTCCTCTGTTTAGGATTATTCGGTATGATTACGGCAGCTCCAACAATAAAGCACGAGGAGATGATTGAGGTCGACCTTCCCAAGGTCAATTCTATTTCATTAGTTGATTTCATTAATAGACTTTTTCTAGCTTGCTTTTTTGTGGGTTTATTTGGGTTTTGATTTTGATGTTTTTTCTTTTTTCTTTTACCTATCTGGATTTCATTTGATCGTTACCCAGTTGGCTTTAATTGCATTTGGGATAACCTTGCTTCGTAATCTTTGCTGATAAACTGTTATTCGATAATTTGGAATTAGTGTTCAAATTTGGAGTCGGGTTCCTTGTAAACATTACTGGGAGAATGGAAAAATCGGTTCTAACGAGTCATGACCGGTCGATTCCTGTTATGTAGTTCGAAGAGTCGACGGAAATGAAAAGAAATAAATTATGTTCAAATTATGTACAGTATGATCAACTAACCCAGCAGGGAAAAACTACACAAATATTATCACCGATTGTTGTGATAAGTAGATAAATGGAAACCTTAAACAAGATTTCGGTTTATGTGATAATTGCAGCGATTAAACAAGTATGGTTATTTATGTAAATATTATGAGTAAATAAACTTATGGCAGCCTAGCAATTTCCACAGAACGATGATAGATTATTGCTATCCCAGAATGATGTGATAGTCGTTGTATGGTGTTTGATAATGCCATAGTAATCCTTTTTCCGGATGGATTCTTATTTCCTTTACATAGAATTTTGATGGTAATGATTATCTATGTTTCTTACCAAATTTACAAATAAACATGTCAAAATGATGGAAGATAAAAACCGAAGCAGTAAGGAGAATTTCTATCTACAACGATATCCTTTATGGCGGTCTTGCCAGTTTGATGCTCATACACGGTCTTGTTATTTTCATCTCATTTTCCTTTTAGTGTTCTCACATTAATATCAAGTTTCTGTTTCAGTTAAAGAAGTGGTACCTTGCTAGTGGTATGACGAGCTCATATTTTTTTTTCTGGATGACCAGCAATTAATTTTTTTGAAATTCTTGACTGTTTTGCTTGTTGGCAACATTTAAAAGCTCCCCATCCTTTTTCTCATAATATTGGCATATACAGGAGCATGTCATAGCATCAGTGGCAGAGGATCGAGAAGCAACTTGTTGGGGTTGTGGGCTGCGCCTCTTGCTTCCATCAGGTGGGCCCATTTTCAAGTGTGGTTGGTGTGGAGCCATAACAAATCAAAGTGCACGGAAGCAGGAAGACAGGGCCTTAAAGTGGAGGTGGTTACGAGACCGGGGGTTTGTTTGTGTCCTACTCGTATTCATACTTTTTGTGATATGTAAGAGGCTTCTGTTCCTTTTGTTATATATACCAATTAATGTTTGTCAAAATAGATTCCATTCCCTGGTTGCTAACATTTTGGAACAATTTTTTTTTTTAGTTATACTCCGTGGGATCCAATTTTTATATTTCCTTGTATCACTACTTTATAATCCATTTACTTGCAGTTGATATAATAAACAATAGATGTCATGTCATCTAATCTTCCATGCATTTTCTTTGAACTACAGGTGGTGGCGTATGGGCCGTATATCCTGTTATTTTCTCAATCAGCCAATTTTGTGGAATTTTCCATTCCACTATAACCATGGTTTTGGCTGTAGCCACCATCTCTTCATTCAGTCTCGCTGCATTTAGATCTCCTGGAACACCTCCAAATGTTCTATGGGGCAGCTATCCCGTTGTAGAGAAGGGTGACCTCGAAAACTATACCTTTTGTCACTACTGCTCGAAGCCAAAGTCACCAAGAACTCATCATTGCCGTTCCTGTGGTATGTGTGTCCTGGACATGGACCACCATTGCCCATTTGTAAGTTCTTCTTTCAGAGATTTTCTCAAACAAGGAACAATTTCGTTTACTCTTATTCTGTAATGCGCAAGATAGATCACTGCTTAAAATTTGTCGATAAACTTCTTATGCAATAGTCTACATTGTAACATTGGTGTAAAGAAATAAGCATTTTTCTTAACTTGGGATTTAGAAAGAAATAACTGGAAGAAGCTTACAGTTACAGGGACTAGGCAGCAACTCTGGGAGACTACAAGGGGAATAAAAAAGAAAAGAAAAAGAAAAAAAAAAAAAAGAACTACCTACTTGCCCAGAGAGATAAACAACAAAGAAGAAAAAAGCAATACTATTTTGAATTGGAAGACGAAAGAGAGGCATTTAACAGAAGTAATACTAACTGTGGACTTCTTCAGCACAAAAGTTGCAAACCAAGTACGATAGAAAGGATTCCGTGTCTCCTGTGATGCTAAAATGAAAATTTGAAGATATCTCCTCTTCTGAAGGAGACAACTAAATAAGAGAACTACCTGAAGTAGCAGAGTGGTTAATTCCAAGCAACAGTTTATGGATGCCTTGGACGATTTTATATGCCTTCATTAGTAGGATAGACTAGAGGGTGGTTGATGTGTCAGGTGATCTTTCAATGACTACCGTGATCACTGCAGCTAGGAGCTTTGTTATTCTATTTGCTGTTTGGTCTTTACATTTGCATTCTTATAGTCGGCATTTGATTTAGCGTAAAAGCTTGTCCTTGAGTGAACCTTAATCGATCGGTCCAGAGGTCGGCAAGGACTGTAATCAATAAAAGGGAGGGAGTGAATTCAAGTCAGGGTGGCAGAATTTAATCTCTTATAAGTTATAATTACAAACCAAATCTAGTAAATTCAAACAATTATCCCATGGGAATAATCAAGAAGTCCACAAGTAGCGACCTAAACACTCACAGAGTCACAGATATCAAAAAAGAAAAGAAAAATTGTCATTGAGGTAGAAACTAGATGTTAACTATAGACATAAGGACTCTCCCTAACTCTCTATGCCTTCTGTCTTTTAATGATGCCTACCAACAAATTCAATCCTTTTAGTAGAATGTCTGTCACCCTTTGGACCATTAACGATGGATCATGATTGACATCTACCTTGTTCTTTCTTTATTTTATTGTTATGTTGGTAATTTGAACTTTGGAGAAGTCCCTGTCAATAATGGGATGGGTCTTTCTTCATAATGAAGTTTTTCCTGGCATTCTGACCATAATTCTTTTGGGGGTGCAGATTGGGAACTGTGTTGGTGCAGGAAATCACAAACACTTCATTCTATTCCTCATTTCAGCTATTGCGAGTACAATTTATGTTTCAATCATGGCTGTATACTCAGTTCTGCATATGTGGCCGCCGTTATCGTTCCACGATTTGGGTCGCCTAAATGGTTCTGGAAGCAGGTTCGGTTGGAATCTTTCAAAGGAAATCTTTCATGCTGTTCTGAGCTCCACAACGCTACTGTCTATCAGAGGGTTCATACTCATTTATCTCTTTATCTCAAGTTTCTCCGTTCAAATTGGATTGATCGTACTTCTATGCCAACAGCTATGGTATATCTACGAGGGAAAAACTTATTTGAGTCACTTGAGTTCACAGGGTGATGATGGAGAAAAGGATTGCCAAAATCTTCTCCGCTTCTTTGGCTGCCCATCGGTTGCTTTCTCTCGACATTTTCCGATTTTTCGAACCTCAAGAAAAAGACACGAGAAGTGAACAAAATTCGTGTAATGGTAATCACTGCATCCATTGATCAATATAATGATTATATGATGTATTTTTTGGGTATATATCTTTCTGGTTTTTTGCCCTTTTGGAATCCTTATCGTAAACTCGGAGTAGAAACAGGCATTTGACTCAAGTACATCCAGTACATAGGTGAATGATTGTGGAAGGAAATTATGGAAAATATTAGAGAAGTGAGAATTCCTCAGTGTAGTGATACAAGATGTGAAGTTATAAGCTATAAATTATAGCAATGGTAGGGTCCTAATGTTATGTTTAAATGTCAAAATGAAAGATGATAACCATTCAAAGTTAAGCAACATTTGCACCGGTTGAGAAGTAATTTATAATGGTAATGCAAAAAGTGGGTCCCAGTTAATTACTTTTGTTATTATTTACTTGTCTTCCATAATCATAATGAGATGTGGAATCCGTATTGAAATTTGTAATCAAATTGTTTAATCTGATTGAGGAATAAAATATGTTTAATTTGATTGTGGTTGAAAATTATATGGGATTCACTACCTTAATAAATAATAATCCAATTATGTTTGCGATTCAGACCTATTACGATTCTTCAACCTTAGTTCTTAGGTTAGTTCTTAGGTTGTAACTCATGAAAAGTATTGTCCAAAATTTGATATTTTTCCTACCAGCATTGCAATTCAGCATTCTGGGAAAGAGGATTATTGAGTTAGAAAAATCTTGAAGCTTAATGAAAACATGAATGGTAACTTCTTAACCCTCTTTTTCCAAGTAAAAGAGAAAAATATAAAATACAGGGAATATGAATCATGTATTCGGTAAAGGAATGTACTTATGGTCTACAAAGTTCATAGGCCATATAATTTTATTCAATTTTATTTGTTACCATTTAGTAGAATTGTGGTTATTAATTTCAGTATAGTATATTTGTCTCCTTGAATAAAGTATTTTTTATACCAAATTCGTTCATGGTTAAGAATCGTGGGACAACAAGCTCTTTGAATGTATATATTTTCTATTTACACAATCTATCATTAATTTTTCAGTGCCAAAATGAGTATTGCTCAACTAGTAAACATGTATGATGACCTTAAGGATAGAAGTTCAATTCCAATACCTCACAAAAAAGTCATTTAGTTAATGTTGACTATCTACGTGAATCTTGAAAATATGTTCTTTAGATTCAACGTAGGTAGAAATAGTAAATCGAATTTTAAAATAATAGTAGGTGTCAAATCTAATTAAGATATGAAGTTCGTTCGATAACTATTCTATATTTTTTCTCTAAATTTCTCATTTTTATTTATTTGGATAAACCCTCAAATTCCTAATCATATTTTAAAGACAAGAAAAAAAGTCTTTTAAAACTACATTTTAGTTTTACAAACTTGACAGTCTTTTGAAACATGAGTAGCTCAAGGAAGAGAGGATCTCATACTTTTAAATCCTTCAAGGAAAAATGGTTTGAAATAACCCTTTCTAAGTTTTACCTTTTAAAACTAGCAATCTTTTTTTAAAATTCGTTAAATTAATTTTTTTCTTCTATTCACGACCACCAAAGTTTGTATAAAAAATTAATATTTTCAATTTATATCCAAATCATCAATTCGTTTGGACTTTCTCGATGAATCTCAACTACAACTACAATGAGGATCGAGATTCACATAATTTTAACAAATCTTAATCTTTTCAAATATTTCCAAAATTTAAAAATCACACTGCCAAATATTATGAAAAATTTGAAAAGATAATCAATAAATTCAATTAGATAGTTTAAATAAATTTTAAAATTCGTGTAAACATAAATTGGACATAAGATTTGCAAAAGATTTTATACAAGACTTGGGGAAGATCTTATCTATTCTTTTGGCTCTTTCGGTTAAATTTTTCCCATATGAACACCAAGATCAGACTTTTTTGATTTCGCCCATGATGAATTGAGATCCATATATTTTTTCAAATAGTTTCGCAAAATTCGATCTTTCCCAAAATTTAAAAATGACACCACAAGATCCATTTGGAAAATCCACTTAGATAATTGGTAAATCCATCTGTAAATTTGGAATTTTAGATATTTGAAACAAAATTGGGCGAAAAAATTGAAATTTTTATATAAGATTTAGTAAAGATAACAAAATTTGGAGAAAAATTTAAGATGTAAGATTTAGTAAAATTGGGAAAGATTACATAATATTTGGAAAAATTAGGAGAATCTTCATGTTCATTCCGTGCGAGATTTCACCAAGAAAGCTCAAAACAATTGATAAAATGAAAAAATTAATTTTTTATTCAAATTTCCATCTCGACCAAGATGCATCTAGAAAAATTATTTCAACAATTTTTTTTTCTTTTTTAAAAAAAGGTACTAGTTTGGAAGGATGGAATCTCGTAGATGCTAATTCTAACAATTTATCTGCTTTAAGCTTCCACTTAGTACATGTTTCTTATGATTTCGATTGGATTTACCTACATGCCTTTTCTTGACGTCCTCTCCCCAAATATTGAAAATCATACTTCGTGAATATTGTATATTTAGTCCATACTTACCAAACTCTAATGAAATGTGGTTAATCTTAATAAAATTCCATTGATATCTAAATCGTAAAGATAATTTAATTATTTTGAATCTCCTTTACTTAAAATTAAAAGTATCACATTTATTATTAGCATTGTTGTTATCTTAAGGTAAAGATATAAATTGATATAATTATTAGTTTAGAGTATAAATTGATAAAATCTTCAAAATTCAAGGTTTAAATTGATACAATCCCAAAAATTTAAGGAATTATTATAATTCTTATTTTAGGGTATAAATTGATGTAATCCCTAAAGTTTAGAGATATAAATTGATATTCACCCTAAAAAACAATCAAAATTAGATATCAATTTTTTTTATTATTTTATGATATAGACTTTTTATTTTATGAAAATATTAATCTCTAATTAGTTTATCAATTTATTTATACAAGAAATCTCATGATCTCTTAACAGTAATTTCTACTATAAGGACTAAACCATTACAAATTTTAAAATTAAAGACCAAATTGTTATACAGTAAAATTCAAGGACTAAATTGTTACAAAATTGAAAGTACAAAGATTAAATCATTACAAACCAAAGTTCATAGATCAAATCGTTACTTTCACGAAAATTTGGAGACTACATGTGATTTTTAACAGAAGAATTGTTATCAAGTAAGAAAAATAAAATCAACTAGATCTCTATAATATATAATTAAAATGCAAAATTAGAAGAGTCGGCACAGAGATTATTGGCAATAAAATTCATAGCAGCCAAAAAGAGGTGGAGAGAAAAATAGCAAAACTTAAATCAAAGTGAAGACATTTCCAAAAATAAATTGGGGCCTTATATTTTGTGTAGATAAGGTTCCAATTCCAACTACCTGTTTTTTTCTGCACGTATTATCATCTCTCACAAAGAGTGTAGAGACAGAGAAATGGCAGAAACTGGGCACCTTGTAACAGCTAGAAATATCAACTCCATTTCAAGTTCATTCAACAAAGCTGCTGCACCTAAATATGCAACTCAAACATTCAAAATCACAGCTTCTTCAAAGAGAAATGACATCTCCTTGGTAAACACATTCTTCTCCTCTTCATCTTTCAGATTTCTGCAGATTTCCATTTTCAAAAACTCTTCCTCTTCTATCTAATCAGTTCATCTTTTAACAATTGCCTATTAATTGATGGAATGAAAAACTTGGATTGTTCAATCTAGTTTCTGGCTTCTACTTGTTTGCTCTATTGTTGAGAGTCTCTAGAATGTATAGTTCTTCATACAATTCCCTTCCAACTCAAGCAAGACTTTTTGTTTTAATGAAGAGAAGAAGCAACAAAACGTCAAGGCGTCTAATCACAATATCAACATCAGGAAGCAGATGGCAGGGGAAATGGACCAGTGATTACCTGCTTTCCCTGCGAGATCTCAACTTAGAAGACTTGGTAGAAGATGAACACAAAAATGCACGCGTCTTCATCAACCTATGTATTGAGAAGGTAATTTCAATACTTTTTTCCTCCAAAAATCTATTTTATGTATAATGATATTTAATGAACACAACTTGAATCTAACTCCAACAACATCTAACAATGGATCCATATCCAATAACATCTCAGAATGAATCATTATTGGAGAGGCCGAGACGGGTAGAGACTTTTTTAAAGAATGAGACTTGTTTAGAGAGATGAGTGTGTTGGGGGGAGAAAAAAGGACTTTTCTTTAAAAGGGAGTAGTAAAGAAAATCATTTTTCTTCTTCTTTTTCTTTCCTTGTGAAGGAGCATGCTGAAGAATCCATTTCTCAACTCAACGAGAATAGATATTAAACAGGCATTTTTGAAGCAATTTAAAGAAGCCAAACAGCCCCAAATCAGACCAATTCTACACAAAATGCTCTGTCAGATTACTAGAATACTGATTTTCCCTTTGTTTACCAGCATGCAAGTTTCGGGTTCACCGTGGATGGGAAGATCAACACATCATTCACTCGAAAGTGCTGTACCTGTTCTTCACCATACTGCAGAGAGGTAGCACTGTTTAAATAACCAAACAAACTTTATTAGATTTACTTGCGCAATTGCAGAATTTCAGGGCAATTACTAGAAACTTCCACAATTTTCTGTTATCTTTATCTCATCTATCCACGAGGTTTCAATTCAGAAACATTCCAACCGAAGTTCTAACACATACAATTATCTTAATCAAACAGATCAATGCAAACTTTAATGTATTGGTTCTGTCATCAAACAGAACCAACAGGGAGATTCATCTTCCAGATATTGGAGGTGACGATCCATCAGTAAGTTTCTCAAGTTTTTGCATTTCTTCACTTCAATCACTAAGAACTATGACACCTTCTTAAACTTAACAGGTGATCTACGTTAAACCTGGACTTGAAGCTGATCTAGATTCATTCGTACGTGACACAATTAGGCTTACAACCTCAACCAAGGTGAGAAGTTGAATGCAAATAGAATTGGCCTACTTAACAATAACCATGATATCTAAATACTACCAAGTTTCAATTGGAAGAAGTTAACCAAACAGCATACTCTTCCAGGACACTTGCTCAGAGTTGTGTGAGAAATCTCAACCCACAGTACAATGTAAGTGGTCAAGTGTCACTCAAGCTTCCCTTGCAATCAACGTTGGAACTAATTGAGCAATGTTCATTGCAGATATTGGGGCACAGAATGGTGCATCTATAGACAAGAGATGGTCCAGGCTTTTGGAGCTTAGAAAATCAAATGCATAGATAACAAGCAATATATACATATATATATGTATATATATTAATGATTGTTCAGGTTTCAAAAAAACTATAATATTGATGATTGTTCAAACTAGGCCTTAAAAACATGTCTGCCCATTGGTAAAACTCAATTGTTTATCATGTTTTTAAGTATATATCATGATGGAAAAGTGGTTGGCATCTTACGCAGTGGAACTAAAACTAGTTTTGCCTCCTCAATTATATTTCTCCTTCAAGTAGTAGAAGACCAATGAGTTAGTACGGATTGTAGGTATACAATTGTCCATTTGACCAGACCATTCATCAGATGGTCAAAATACACAGTATAGCTAAATCGACCAGGGAAATTCCCAATATAGGTCAAAAGTAATGAAAGAACATCATATATCAGCAGCAAGGAAATTCCCAGGTAGTGACACCTGCATGCAAAAAAAAAAAAAAAAAAAAAAAGGGAAACTTAGTAGTCAAGCAACTGTCAAGGCATTTCTGCTCCTCCAAAGGCTAGAAGTTCAAATCGTCCCGCCCCGTGATGTAATATTCTCAAAACTACATCAAAAAGTAAAGAGAGTTATAAAGATTTTGCCTACCTTCTCCCCAAGTTTAAATGCTGGTAGACCCTTGTATGGGCACGTACTGCACCGAAAAGCATCTCCCAGTCCACACTGTAAGTCGTATTAACGTTAACATGCAGAACAGATGAATAATAAGGTAGATGAATTGCAAGTGAAAGCAAAGAGACTGAACAGAGGTAAAACATTCGAGGAACAAATGAATAATCTTGCTTTCCATAAAAACATAAGGATAATCAACAATTGATGCCATTTCAAAAATCATAAAGTAAATAGATTCTATCCATAAACGAAAAATGTCCTCGATCATTACGATAACTATGTATTCTTTACTCACATTGCCACATGCAGATTGAGGATTTTCCAACAGATCTGAAGTCAATCCCAGTTTTTCTACTTTCTCCTCTGCTTCGGCCCTACCACAAGTGCAGTTCTTGCAAGCTTTCCTTGTGCTGCCAACTTCACAATCACCAACTGTAGAACAAATTAAATGAGAAATGGTAACCAATACTGCCTCCACTAAATAAAATTAAGGTAGAATTTCAAGTTCAGTTTTAAACTTTCAAGTTTGTGTCTATTTGAAATTTGAACTTTCAATTTTGTGTCTCATAAGTCTCTAACCTTTCAATTTTGTACCTAATAAGCCTCTAAACTTTCAATTTTGAGTTTAATCCATCCTAAACCTTCAAATTTGTATCTAATTGATCCCTAAAATATGTTCAATTTTTTGTCAAAATTAATTGATTATTGATATTTTAAATATAAAAATGAATTTCACGTCTAGTAAATCTCTAAAAGTTAAAATTATATGTTTGAAAGAGACGGGGATTTTTCTTCCTTAAATAAATAAATAAAAAAAAAAGATCTAACACTTCAAGAACTATTAGATACAAAATTGGAAAATTTAGGGATCTATTGGACACAAAGTTAAGGTTTAAGATCTATTAGATACTTCTAAAATCTTAGGAGCTTAATGAACATAAAATTGAAAGTTTAAAAATCTATTAGGTACTTTGAGCATAGAGACCTACTAGACATTTTTCAAAGCTTGGTGATCAAATAGACACAAGCTTGATAGTTTAGGGATTGAACTTGTAATTTACCCTAAATTTAATATATAATGTGTCAAGCCTTTCATCATTTACCTGATGGTAGCTGGGGTTTCTTCAAATCCTCCTCAGTTAATAAACTATCTTCATCGATCAAATCAGAATCATCATCAAGCTGAATCTTTGGTAAACTTTTTGCAGGCTTCTTAATAGCAAAAGAGGAGCCAATCTTCCAAGAAGGCTTTTTGGCTCTTATCTATGTTCAAAAAAGGAACACAGCAAATATAAAAATGTTGCAAGAAATCGAAACAGAAATAAACAATGAAGTTGGTAGAACCAAATGGTTAAAGTTAAAAGAGATCATGGAGTTAAGATGCCTTTCAATCATCTTTACATAAAGAAGTTGACGGAAGCAACATGAAACATTGTATTAATAAAAAATTACCAGTCATTTTCAACATTACTAAAATGTAGGGTGGTGGTTTCTTCAGTTGGTGGGATGGAAGGGGGGGTGCTGTCTAAAGAGTCTAAACTAGATGATATCTGAATCTTACCACGACATTCTCTACATCAGATGGAGAAACTGATTTCTTTTCTGTTACTTGAGCTTCAAGAAAGCCGGCCAAAAGTAATCTACTCACCATGGCAGGGGACTGCAAAAAATAAAATAATATAAAAAACTAAAAATGTATCCATCTCTGTATCAATATTTTAAATATAAAAACCTACTAGCTATTCAGTAATTACCTCATCTTTCTCAACTGCAACGGACTGTGAAGTCTTGTGAATAAGGATTATCCCATCAGACTTCAAAACTCTTGAGATCTCCTCACACAACTGATCACTTGGAAAATCAGATCTACAAATAGAAACGACAGCATCCATGGATGATGCTCCAAGTGGCAACTTATCTATCATAAAACAATAACTATCAGTAACACAATTTACATCATATGAATCAAGAACCTGTCAACTCCTCATGTGCATGAGACCAAGAAAAAACATAAGAATAAGGAGGAGACTTGGAGGAGGAAAATTAAGATAAACCATCACTTTATGTTTGCATTTAACTAACAAAATGAAATGAAAAAAAAAAAGGGATTAACAGGGACTAGAAGCTGCAAATAACATTGAAAAGCCACTGGTCTGCATGCTAGCTCTCTCACACAGGAGCCAAGAAATCTCGACTCTGAGGACACTGACCATTGGCATTTATATTTGGCTACTCCGAAAGCTACAGCTTTCAGGCTAACTGTATGGTAAGAGTTTGACATACATGCAGAGTGTGTGTGTGTGAGAGAGAGAGAGAGAGAGATTTAATTTTGAAAGAAAATATTGAAAAAAAGATGACAACATTCTTTTTTATCCCTCCAAATATCGCTTATCAGATATCCGTAATGCTGTTTATTTTGATATAACATAATATTTCATTAAATAAGGGAATAAATCAGAGTCGGTAAGTTTATGTCACCATTATCACATCAATTTAGTCCTTCAACTTTCAAGATGAAATGCATAATGCACAAGTCCATTAAACCAAATATCAAATTGATTGAACTATTGGATAGAACAGGCTATGAGAAGGCATAAAAACTTACTTAGAGAAAAGGCTTGAGTGATTATTTGTGAATCACAGTTCCCAACATATTCATTCCCAAGCTCTTGTAAAACATTAATAACAATGCTTGTAGCCAGAATGGCGTCATCCGTAATTGCCAGTATACTCTTCATGGTGGTGTCCTACAATAACAAAGTTATGTACTTAAATTCACATAAAGGAAGAGGAGGAACAAATAAAGAAGTAAATGAATCCCATCACTTCACAGCAGAAACAAGAGAAACAGAAAACAATTAGCAAACAAGCTCCATTTCAACAAATTATACAGACAAAAATAACAACAGAAATAGAAAATAAATTCGGTGAATGTATTAAATTTGAAAAACTCTTAAGAAATTGTAATTTATCAATGGAAAAAGACCTATTTGTGCTCTCTCTACATTGCAAGGCCAAGAAAATTCTCAATCATTCTCTAATGTAATTTTGCTCTATATTTTACAGAATCCCTTAGTGGTTTAATGTTTGCTTGTCTTTCCAATTGATCCTTAATCCTCTTCACTTTCTAGAAACGAGGAGCTTCAATCGAAGTATGAAGGATTTTTAGAAAGGGATAGTCTCAGTCCCACCTTGAGAAATTTGCAAAAGAAAAACAGAAGAAGAAAATTGGAAAGTGGATTATGACAATTTCTTTTGTTGAAAAAAAAGTAAAGTCGTAGATACAGGTATTCTTTTAGCCTTCTCCTTGTATTTGAGATGGTCAAAATTTTTACAGTTCTATTGCTCAGCCTCCATTCATCGATAGGATTTTCTGGCTTTTCAGATTTCCATTGGAGGAGAAGACTCTTTGGCATAAATCAAAATCAATCTGACGTAGTACGGGTACTTGCAATTGGGTTAATTTGTTGATCTTCATCTGTGTTGGAAAAACCCTGGAAAGTGATAATAGTTCCTAGCAATAAGTGAGAGTACTTCTGTTTTGATGGATCGTTAAACTTACTTTCCAAATATCACCCATCCCAAACTTACCTTAGAACTATGGTTGTTTTTAAGAGTAGGCTTAGTTGACTGGGATGAGAAGGCAGATAGCTCATCATATGCAACAAAACCGTATCATAAAATATTCTGTGTGTGTTGGACAGGCCTCTTTTCCTTCTCACCTACTTTTCCTAAATTCTACAACATTGCTTTTGTTGGAACCTCACCTATAACCTAATTCAAAGAAAGAATTCAAATGATGATGAGTCCAAAGGTCGTCTATTCCTTGATTGCTCTTTCAACTCTCGCTTCCTGAGTATAGGCTACTTCCTTCAGAGGCTTTTTGCCCCGTATGCAGGAAAATACTCCTTTCAAGAGAGAAATTCATGTGGCTCAAAATCCCAAGGGAATAACTTGAGAGAAGAATTTGCAGTCCTCTTATCATGAGTGTATGGTCCCTCATCTGGTTACAAAAATGAAATTCTTGACCAAAATTTCACTTCTGACTACCCATCGGAGAAAAACAGCAGAGGAAAAAAAAACAAACATACAAACAAAAAACCCATACCGTAAACAAATCATCTACCTAACTCAAACTAAAACAATTTCCCAATAATCGCATGTTAAAAAATCTATACATTAATATTGAAGACGGAAGAATTCAATAAAGTAACACAAAATAACACCATCGATTATCTCCAATCAGGCGAATTGAAACAAACTATCATCCTTCAGGTATTATCCAACTAATTAATCATAAGATGAAGAAGCTGAAACTAAAAGAAAGAGAAATAATGAGATACTACCGAAGAGGAATAGCCGGCTGGCGGTGGGCGAGAGATGAAAAGGCAGGACTTCGCGAGAGAAAATCGCAAGAGAGACGATTACAAATACGGTAGAGGAAAAGGCTTCTTTTTCCTTTTGGGTATAAATTGTGGGCCGAAGTAGAACGGGGGAAAATTTGGGTATAAATGGTGGGCCGAAGTAGAACTGGGGAAAATCGACAAAAATGACTCTGGGGAGTTTTATTATGTATTTTTGACATATTTTTGAAAAATATTTTTTTTTTTATCCCTCGATGATAAAAATGATGTAAGCATGAAAAATTTTGGTTATATAATTACTCATATGTCTCTTATTAAATTCACACTTTTAATTTCAACAATCAACCTACCAAATTAATTCACAAAAAAGTATCCACCACAAACATTTATTCACAAAAAAAATAATTCATAAAAAATTAATTGACAAAAAATTCTTCACATTCCAATGCAAAAAACTATCCAACAAAATCGATTTTCCATGTTAGAATTCATTTGCTTGTATTTATGCTTGTTTGGTTGATTGTTTCTTTATATATATATATATATATTAAGATACTCGGTCGGGCTTCATCGGGTATTCACCAGGTACAAAAGGAAATAAGTTAAAATTATCCGATCGAACTTCACCGGGTACAAAATAGTTTAAGATACCTGATCGGACTTCAACGAGGATGAAGGAAGTTGATTGAAATCACCCGACAGGGCTTCACTGGGTCTTTGTCGGGTATGAAAGAAATTTATTGAGCATATTTTGCATGAGCCCGACCGGGAATTGGCGCCTACTTGTATGGGTCCGTCCGGGAATTATTGTGTTTTGAACATATTTTGCATGCGTCTGGCTGGGAATTAGTGCATACTTGCATGGACCCGACCGGGAATTAGTGTACTTTGAACATATTTTGCATGAGCCCGATTGGGAATTAGTGTACTTTGAACATATTTTGCGTGTGCGTGGCCGAGAATTGGTGTATACTTGATGGCCCTGGCTGGGAATTAGTGTACTTGAACATACCGTTTTTTGGCCCACCTATACCCGGGCAGGTTGAAGATCGAGCCAAAAAAATAGTATATAATGTTCCGATTTCCACCCTGATCGGGCCCCATTAGTCCCACCCGGTCACAGATCCGGTCAGGCTCGTATAAAACCAGACCTCGGACCGATTTTCAGGAAAAAAAGGGTCCAATTTTTATAGAAAATTTTAACTTTTAGGCTCTAAATTGTTCAGAAAATGATGAAAATGATGTTCTAAGGAAAAAAAAATAACATTAAAAACGGGTGGGGTTTTGGAAGAGGGTTTGTGACTTTTGAAATGTTGAAGGGCGTTATAGTAATTTTACATTGTTTGTAAAATTGTGGGGTAAAAAAAACAATGTTTTTAAAAAGGGTCTAAATTTCAAACACAAAACTCCAAATAGCCATTTTTGCCAGTTGCCCGTAGAACTATCTACAGATTGGATTGGGTCAATTTGGAGAAATTTTATGAACCAACCCGAAAATAGGTCGGTTTGGGGGTAGTTTATAAACCCTAGTAATAAAATAAAACAAGTTATGAAACAGACAATTACAAGATGGTGTCAGCAGCATTTGTAGAAGAGAGACCACGACGGTAGCACTAAATAGAGAGAGAATGTGGTGGCAGCAGTGGCATAGTAGACTGAAAAGAAGAAGAAGCCGACGAGGAAAGCACCTGAGAGTTGGGAGATTTGAAGTGGGTGTTGAAGGAGAAATTTTGAATCAATCACAAATTGTCACATTATTTAAATGAAATTCTAAATCATCAAATTTGGAATTTAGGAGTTGACATTGTTGGGATTGGTGTCCTAATTCTCTTGGAGTCTCATTGTTTTGTAAAGATACACATTGTTCAATGAATAAAATAAGTGTCATTTAATTCTGGCATTTATTCATATCCAATAAACAAAGCTCTTTGGTTATCTTATGTGAACTTAAGCATGTATATATGATATACAAGTGGATCATGCCTTAAGTGATAACCAAAATAGGTATGTAGTATAAGGATTAAGGTGGGATACCTGATCCTGGCGACACTACGGATACAGCTCGCTTTGTAGAAGTATGCAAGTGTTGTAAACTACTACAGATGGTAGATCCTGACCATTCATGTGGAGATGTGCAAGCGAGGGTGTCCTATACAAAGAGTTTGTATAAGACCTGGATCACGAGATGACTAGACTCTGTGTATAACGCCGTTGATACTAGAGACTTACATCTCACCTAAACGACCATAGGTGACACGACCTCAATCTTGAGTGTTTTGGGAACTCCTGCCTTTAAGGGCGGTCCTTTGATTAGTATGGGTGAGAGTGGCTAGATTTTCAACTAAACATGCCTACCTTTTTGGGGACTTGTCTGATTTGGGAGCTGGGAAATCAATCCACAATATGGAATTCACTCCATTTCCGAAGCAGGGATAAGTAGAGAGATTACTCCCTTAAGGGTTGATTCCGAGACTTGAACATAGTGACCACAACTTCTCTTTGGAAGAGAAGACTCAGTCATAGTAGGACTATGACTTATGTTCATTAGAGGGATCAGTGGTACTTAAGGAGACAGATGTAACTACAGGGCATAACGGTTATTGGCCCAGCTGTACTTACGAGTGATCTGTGAAGGGTTGTCGCATTGCTGATTGGTTAAGATGGACACATAATATATCTATGGTAAGGAGAGTTCAGCTGTAGGTCTTTAGTGGAGTGTCTGACAGTTAACGGATGGTGGATCCCGTGACTAAAGAGTTTAGAGTTATTCACGTACCACTGAAGCTTCGAGCTACAGGTCTATGAGGTCCCCTTGGTAGCTCAATGGATTCAGTTAAGGATCAGTTCTTGGTGTTGATTTGAAATGTTCAAATTGACAAGAGGTATTTTGATTATATATGATATAATCGGTATGATGTATGAGATACATCTAGTGGAGGATTGATGTAAATGAGATTTACATTAGGTACCATGGAATAGAAAAAGAACTATGGTTTATATGTTTCATGAGATGAAATATTAAAACTATAGGTTATAAATATAGTATGATAAGTTGGTTATCATTTATGTTTATAATAATATTAATTATTGGATAATTAATTCCTTTTCTTTTAAATAACCAAAGTAGTGGGTGGTTATTGAACCATGGTAACCGTGAGTTTAAAAGGAAAATAGTTTTCCTATTTTGGAAAAAAAAAAGAAGAAGTTATTTTACAAAAGATCCAAAAAGTTTTGAGTTTTCTCTCCACGCAAAAGAAACTCACGAAGTCGTCAAGTAAATTCGGATTTACTAAACGACGGCTGGGCAAGCTAAACGATCATGCAAAGTAGAGCTAAATGATCGTGCAGTATTTACTAAATGATCACATAGTTTTACTAGACAATCGTTGGCCCAAGGTAAACGATCATGTAGAGTCTGTAAGCGACAGACCGAGCTAAACGACCGCATAGCTTTTGTTGAAAGATCACATAGCTTTATCTAAACGATTGGGCATCAACCTATACGATAGGTCTCCACCATCTCCCACTTGCCCACTCGTGTACGTGATCATTGTTTGCTTCGTTCATCTGCCTCATATTAAGTCCACACAGAGCCCACCCTCTAGATTCTCACATCGAGAATACCAAGGTCGCCTTGTTGGTGGTGTCAGAATCAACTCGACACTGTTGAGGTTTTCTGGAGGCTGTTTGTGGTACTGTAGAGGTCGTTTGTGTTGCGGAGGAGTTCGTGGCCGATGCGATCGCTGAGGACGAGTGCAAAGTGTTCGTGCTGTATTCGTTGCGGTGTTGCGGTCGTGTAGATTGAGCGTTTGAGGTTGCTGTTGTTCGAGCATTCGGGCGCAACCGAGCGTAGAGACGCTTCTACCATTGTTAGTACGGTTGTTCCTTTTGTGCATTTGTGACTTTCATGCTGTAATTTCTGCATCTTAATTATATAATCGCTTGTTTGAAGTCGACTGTAAATGTATTGTTGATTCATGATTGTAATTTGGAATAGTCTTGTTTCGCTGCTCATGGAAATCTCACGTCCGATTTCCTTCAATTGGTATCAGAGCCAGATTATCTGATATTCTAAATTACAGATCTGAATTGAACGCATTTTACAGTCGCAGTGGGTTTCTACATT
Source organism: Benincasa hispida (assembly GCF_009727055.1). Lineage (NCBI taxonomy): Eukaryota > Viridiplantae > Streptophyta > Magnoliopsida > Cucurbitales > Cucurbitaceae > Benincasa > Benincasa hispida. The sequence continues at coordinate 38,556,863 of NC_052359.1, forward strand.
TGTTGTTAACCATTTTTCTATATCTGTGGTTGTGTTGATGAACGTTTTGGGTTTAAATTACCTTTTTGTTAAAGCTTTCGGTATTACAAAGTGTTATTGTAAGGGCCCCTGTGTTTTTGGGTGAAATTAACTTTGCAATCGAGTCTGTAATTCAAAATATTTGAGTTCGTCGAGTCGTTCGTGATAAAGCTTCGATGCATGGTGATGCAATTCTCAACAAATAAGAAGATCAAGCGTTGGTCGGATCGTGTAGCCTCATGTAAACGATCGTTGGGATTTCACCATTTAGATTTTTTTTTCTAGACGATTGTGTGTATTTTCTAATCGATCGTTTAGCTAATGCTAAGCGATGGGGTAAATCGTTTACCATATCGTGTGGTGTTGGTTGCGCGACCGCGTAGGCGCTGGATGTAGAAAATCGTAGTGGGAGCATGCGATGCTCGTCGTTTAGTAGAATGCGCGTGCTAGACGATCGTGTAGTTAGCAAGCTTCATCGCTTCGTTACTATTTATGCGATTGCACGTATGCGATACGGAGACGCTAGCTAAGCGATCGCTTAGGCGATGGTGCTTCGCGACATTGTAGTCGCTTAGACGATCGCGGAAGGCGAACGTTGTGCGGAGCGCACTAAGCGATCGTGTACTTCAAGCTTCATCGCTTAGTAAAGGTACACAATCGTGTAGTAATAACTAAACGATTGTTTGGATTTTTCTAGACGGTCGTATAGTAAATGCTAAATGATCGTTTAACTCTGGAGTGCTGGTAAGTGATAGAACGAAGTGTTTGTTTTATCGTGTAGACGATCGCGAGGTGCTTAGTACACGATGGTCGGAGAAGCGATACTTTTCCGAGCGGTTCAAGACTCGGATCGCCTATTTGAATCGGAGATTCCTTGTCTTTGTAATAGTTAGCTTTCCTTTTTGTGTTTTAAGGCAATTTTACCCAGTTCATCAACTTTGATTGCAATTATTGATACATGTGATGTATGATGCTTATATGTCAAAGTGCTTGTCATACAGTTTAACCCACCTTAGGTTATGCAATTATTCATGGATCATGTATTATAATTGTTATAATATTGCATGAAGAAATTAATTGAAAGCATGTGCATGCATCATGAAATATAAGAGTTATATTTTACATGCAGTGAGCATTATCATGCATCATCATTTTATTATAAGTGTTATAGTTTAAGGGTGAATGGAAGCATGTTTTGCTTGTTTCATTGCCGTTTTGTATAAGTGTTATATAAAAGAAGTAGCAATGAATGGACAATGCATTGAGCATGACACTTAGGCCGTTTATAAGCGTTATGAATGCCTTGCATGTGTTAGCTTAGCATTGTGGTTGTTTCCATTTATAAGTGTTATTAAAGGAAATTAGACCTAAAATCAATAATTCAGAGTTGCATGCGGACTTGGGGTGAACTCAAGTTTTTTAAAAGGGTTTTAAAATTGGATTGAGATAGACCTAAGTTCAAATGGTTCTAAAGAGTTTAGTAACCTAAATTAATCTTTTAAAATCGGTTTAATAGGATTAAATTGGTTGAAATAAAAGGTTAAATTTGTTGTAAACCTATATATAAGGGACCTTTTGTCTAAGGTGGGTTCTGGCTAGGCTGGGGCTCTTAAGTCAATGGAAACGTAACACCCCTACCTAGGAACCTACCTGGAAAGGTGAATTAGATAGATTTTCAACAAGCACGTGATGATTTGGTCAAAGACTCCGTTAAAGAGTTTAATGGATGATGATCAAAAAGTTGTTTCACTATCCAAGGTAAAAGTTACTCTTGGAAAAACCTAAAAGTCACTTAGTTAAAATCCTTAGTCGTGGTTTTTCTAAGTAAGCTAAACCCTAGGTTATAAAATACTCAATGGAAGGAAGAGGCGTATCAAATATGTCTATGATTCCACTCATGTTTCTCCTTATATGTTCATGTTGTGAGATTCATGCTTGGCCTCGAGATGCCAAGATGCATCCCCATTCGGATGGTGTTTGCATGAGTCAATATCAAGGTGGACGGAGAGAGTATTTATAGTAAGTGGGTGAAGGGTGTGTGTTAACACGTCATATGGTCTCTGTCATTGGTTCACACCGTGAGATCATTCTGTACGCCTTCATGTTGCCTTCGGAACATCCCCCTTCGGATGGGTTTTGTGCAGTTGGTCAATATCAAGGTGAAATTCAGAAATGGATAGGGTCGCTTTAGGTTTTTCCCCAATCGGATTTTTTCCCATCGAATTGACCTTTTAGGACGGACCTATAGAGCTTAAAATGGCAAGTCACACTTACGAGAGATTGTTAAGTAAGTTAATGATCTCTTAGCCAAATTAATGATGGCTTGTCGTTATAGGAACAAGAGTTATTCTGGTATTAATGACTGGTTGAGAACTTCTCAATTTAGAGGAGTGATAACTGACCTCCCTTCGGCGGCTTTTGTCCTAAACCTTTGAAGGTCATTGCGAAACTAGATGTCAAATGGGGTTCATGTTAGTTTTGCTAAAACTTATTGGATGTTGTTTTGTTTTACAACAGGTATTTTCTTAAAACCTAACATAGGTCAATGTGTTTTCTTTTCAGCAACTCGTTCGTATTTCCATTTAAAGCTTTTAAAAATGACCGATTACTTATAGTGGAAAGAATCGCGTGAAACGAATTTCGTGGCAAATGATCTCCATCCCACTACTCTCCAAAAGAGGAGACAAGACAGTAAATATGATTTATTGGTCTTGGAGACATGTCTGGTAGAGAATGATGATTCTACCTGAATCATCGATTCAGGTGCTATCAATCTTGTTAGTTCCTCTTTCCAAGGATTCAGTTCCTGGCAAACGTTGCCACAAGAAGAGATGACTCTTCGAGTTGGTACTGGTGAGGTTGTTTCAGTTGTTGATGTAGGCAGGCTGAAGTTATTTGTTGACAAGAAACGTTATCTGTTACTGGATAATATTTTTGTAGTTCCTCATATTAAGAGGAACTTAATCTCGGTTTCTTGTCTCATTGAACAAGGCTACACTGTCTCTTTCTCTGAGAATAAAGTGTTTATTTTCAAGAATGGAATGGAGATTGGTTATGGTTCAATGAAAAATAACTTATATGTACTAAGGTCATTAGTCATAAAAGGCTTGTTTAACACTGAAATGTTCAGTACAACAACAACAGCTAAAAGACCAAAGGTTTCTCCAAAGGAAAACGCCCATCTTTGGCATCTAAGGTTAGGTCACATCAACCTCAATGGGATTGAGAAGCTGGTGAGAAGTGGACTTCTAAAGAGTTTAGAAGAAAACTCCTTGCCGATATGTGAATCATGCCTCAAAGGCAAGATGACCAAACGACCTTTTACTGGAAAAGATTATAGAGCCAAGGAAACCTTGAAGCTTATACATTCATACCGATATGGTCCGATGAGTGTTAGAGCTCGAGGTGGGTATGATAATTTTATCTCTTTCATAGATGATTATTCAAGATACGGGTATTTATACCTAATGCAATGTAAGTCTGAAGCCTTTGACAAATTCAAGGAGTATAAGGCTGAAGTTGAAAACTTGTTAGGTAAGAAGATAAAAACACTACGATCTGATCGTGGTGAAGAGTATATGGACCTCGAATTCCATAACTATATGATAGAATATGGAATCAAATCCTAACTCTTGGCCACAGGTACACCTCAGCAGAATGATGTATCAGAAAGAAGAAACAGGACCTTGTTGGACATGGTTCGGTTTATGATGAGTTATGCTCATCTTCCAGACTTGTTTTGGGGTTATGCAGTGCTGACTGCATGTTATATCCTGAACAACGTTCCCTCGATGAGTGTTTCTGAAACATGTTTTGAGTTATAGAGAGGTCGTAAAGGTAGTTTACGCCACTTCAGAATTTTTGGCTGTCCAGCACATGTGTTAGCGCCTAATCCAAAGAAGTTGGAACTGTGTTTGAACGTTTGCCTTTTTGTAGGATACCCCAAGGAAATGAGAGGATGATACTTCTATGATCCGAGTGAGAACAAAGTGTTTGTTTCCACTAATTTTATCTTCTTGGAATAAGACCACAGGAGGGATCATAAGCCATGAAGTAAGCTCATTTTACGTGAGATCTCAAGTGAGACTGAGACCGATGAGGGTTCAACAAGAGTTATTGAACAGGCCGACAGATCAACAAGAGTTGTTGAGTTCGAGACATCTAGTCAACCAGCTCAAGTATTGAGACTGCCTCGACATAGTGAGAGGGTTATGAACCCACGGGATCGCTACATGGGTTTGACTGAAGCCCAAAACATCATTACGAATGATGGGGTCGAGGATTCGTTGTCTATTAAGAAAGCAATGAAGGATGTTGACAAAGATGAATGGGTTAAAGCCATGAACCAGGAAATGGAGTCTATGTACTTCAACAACGTCTAGAAGCTTGTTGATCCATCTGATGGGGTAAGACCTATTGGATGTAAGTGGATCTATAAGCAAAAGAAAGGTGTAGATGGAAAGGTGCAAACCTTTAAGGCTAGACTCGTTGTAAAGGGTTATACCCAGGTTGAGGGAGTTGACTATGAGGAAACTTTCTCACTTGTTATCATGTTGAAGTCTATTCGGATTCTCCTGTCCATAGCCACATTTTATGATTATGAAATATGGCAAATGGACGTCAAGATTGCCTTTCTTAATGGTAATCTTGAGGAGACCATTTATATGACTCAACTAGAGGGGTTCATCATTCCAGATCAAGAGGAAAGAGTTTGCAAATTTAATAGGTCCATTTATGGGCTAAAACAAGCATTTAGATCTTGGAACATCAGATTTGACACTGCTGTCAAGTCGTTTTTCTTTGACCAGAACGTTGATGAGCCTTGTGTTTACAAGAAGATCATTAACAACTTAGTAGCTTTCCTGGTACTGTATGTGGATGATATCCTACTCATTGGGAATGATGTAGGGTATTTAACTGACATTAAGGAGTGACTAGTTGCCCAGTTCCAAATGAAAGATTTGGGTGAGGCACAGTATGTTCTCGGGATTCAGATTATTCGGGATCGCAAGAACAAACGGTTAGCCCTATCTCAGGCACCATACATTGATCAAATGTTGATTAGGTACAGGATGCAGGATTCCAAGAGAGGTTTGTACCTTTTAGGCATGGAATCATTCTGTCTAAGGATCAATGCCCTAAGACATCTCAAGAGTGGAGGAGATAAGACGAATTCCTTATGCTTCTGCTGTAGGAAGCTTGATGTATGCAATATTGTGTACCAGACCCGACCTTTGCTATGCAGTAGGGATTGTTAGTTGGTATCAGTCCAATCCAAGATTTGATCACTGAACGGTGGTCAAGACGATCCTCAAGTATCTTTGGAGAACGAGGGACTACATGCTACGGAGATAAGGATTGATCCTTACAAGATACACAGACTCTGACTTTCAGACCGATAGAGATTCTCGCAAATCGACATCGGGGTCAGTGTTTACTCTGAATGGAGGGGATGTAATTTGGCAAAGCATCAAGCAAGGATGCATCGCGGACTCCACTATGGAAGCCGAATACTAGCGGCTTGTGAAGTAGCTAAAGAGGCTGTTTGGCTGAGGAAGTTCCTTTCCGATTTAGAAGTTGTTCCACATATGGATTTGCCGATCACACTGTATTGTGATAACAACGGGGTTATGGCAAATTCAAAGGAGCCTCATAGTCATCGTCGGGGTAAGCATATAGAACGAAAATATCAACTGATCAGGGAGATTGTGCATCGCGGTGATGTGATAGTCACGAAGATCGCATCGGAGCACAACGTTGCTAATCCCTTTACAAAGGCCCTCACGGCTAAAGTGTTCGAGGGTCACCTGGAGAGTCTTGGTCTGCGGGACATGTAGTATCTTGTCTAGGGAAAGTGGAGATGATACTGGGGTATGCCCTAGTTTATTGTATATTGTATTATACATTAGTCTCCCGAGTCATTAGGACAAGTGGGAGATTGTTGGGATTAGTGTCCTAATTCTTTTGGAGTCTCGTTGTTTTGTAAAGATACACATTGTTCAATGAATAAAATAAGTGTTATTTAATTCTGGCATTTATTCATATCCAATAAACAAAGCTCCTTGGTTATCTTATGTGAACTTAAGCATGTATATATGATATACAAGTGGATCATGCCTTAAGTGATAACCTAAATAGTTTTGTAGTTTAAGGATTAAGGTGGGATACCTGATCCTGGTGACACTACGGATACGGCCCGCTTTGTAGAGGTTTGAAGTCCACTAGAGAACTCTATAAATAGATGAGCTCGCTTCATTTGTGGGGATTGACAATTCTACACTTCAGAGGGCTTAGAGAGAATTCTCCCAATAATCAGAAGATTCCTTAACTCCTAACCACACTTGAAGACTGACATCATTTGGAGGTACAAATATTCTTCCAAGACTTCAACTTCTAGAATATCACACGATTTGCTTCCTCAAATTCAACGTTCTCATTTAATTGAGAGAGAATTAGAGGATCAAGTTCTAGAGATCGAACCACATTGCGTAATATCAACCTCAACACAAGTTCAACTCCACGAAACAAGTTTTTCTAGAAACCTTATGTTAACAAATTGGCATGTTCGGTGGGATATCTCTATCTCTCTCTCAACATCCAAACAAATCAATGACACCAAAGAAAGCTACATCCAAAATAACTGCTGCAAGCGACTCCTACATGGGACCTATCACTCGCAGTCGCTCAAAGAAGGTTCTACAGGGACAGGAGCAGATCTCCACCATCACACATAGCATTCTAAAGCAGTTGACAGAGTCTCCTAAAGGTGGGGTTGTCATCAAGGAAAATCCTTGTTTGACAGCTCTACTTCTGCCTTCAGCAAGTCGAAGAGGGAATCACACCCGGATGTGATGTCTGTCATGATGGCAAATGCGACGACTGAGATAGACATGGCAGAAATGGAAAGAAATATATCTGTCTCTTATACACATCTAGATGTGTATAAGAGACAGGATATATATTATAAAAGATGTTGAGGAGAGAGATCATGAGATCGCTGCCTTAAGAGACAGGTGTAGGCTTGTAAAACCACTAAGTTAAGTCAAACCTTTATTGCCAGAGCAAATGACAAAGGAAAGACCATGTTGCAAGAAGCTCAATTGCAACGATTAAACTCTGTTGCCTCTTTATCGATTCAACAATTGCAAGATATGATCATGACCTCTATAAGGGCTCGGTATGGAGGTCCATCTCAGACCTTCTTTTTGTATTCCAGGTCGTACACCCAGAGAATTAACAACTTGAGGATGCCTGTTGGGTACCAACCCTCGAAGTTCCAGCAATTCGACAGAAAGGGTAACCCGAAACAACACAATGCCTATTTTGTCAAAACATGCGAGAACGCAGGAATCAGAGGAGATCTACTAGTCAAACAGTTTGTCAGAACCTTGAAAGGAAATGCTTTTAATAGGTACACTGATCTAGAGCCTGAGGTGATTGACAGTTGGGAACAACTAGAAAGAGTGTTCCTGAATCGCTTCTACAGTATATGCACTGTCAGTATGATGGAGTTGACAAATGACAAACAACAGAAAGGAGAGTCGGTCATCGACTACATCAACCGATGGAAAGCTCTGAGCTTGGATTGCAAAGACCGACTCATCGAATTGTCTTTAGTAGAAATGTGTACTCAAGGTGCATTGGGGACTTTTTTTTTGCAGGGAATAAAATCCCGTACATTTGAGGAATTGGAAACTCGTGCCACGATATGGAGTTGAGCATCGCCAATAGGAGGACGAAGGATTTCCTGATCCCTGAGATGAAGAAGGACAAGAAAGAGATAGAAGGCGCTAAGAAGATTGTGAAGAGCACCACGAAGGAATCAATGGTTGTTAATATGACACCATTGAAATTTTCTTCGAAAGGAAAAGAGAAGAAAGACGATGGAGGCAAAAGGCATTACCTAACTTTGAAGGAGAGGTAGGTAAAAGTTTATCCGTTTCCTGACTCTGATGTTGCAGATATGCTCGAGCAACTGCTAGAAAAGCAGCTTATTTAGCTACCGAAATGAAAACAACCAGAGTAAGCCGGAAGAGTGGAAGATTCTAACTACTGTAAGTATGACAGGGTTGTTAGTCACTCGATCGAAAAATGTTTGTGTGGAAAGAGCTGATTCTAAGGTTGGCTTGTGATAGAAAAATTAAGTTGGATTTGGATAAGGTTGCTCAAATAAATCATGTCGCAGTGGTGGTAACTTCGAGTGCTCCAACATCGGATATGTGTTATGATGAAAATGAGAGCTTAATCTAGTTTGAGACCTTTGAACCGGTAGTCATTCGGTTTTAGTAAGTGGTTCGAATAAGAGATTTCTATAATAAAGAAGAACATGTTGATGATGACGATGATGAGGGATGGATTCTTGTAATGCGTCGAAAGAAGGGAAAATTGAGTTCTACCTGAAAAGATTCACACTTCTATCTGAGTTATCGAAGAAGGAACATGACTCAAAAAAGGAAAGGAAAAAAAGATGAGGAAAGCGCTAGAGGTTGTTGCATGTCACACCGTTAACACGTTAGGAGAAAAAGATACTCCTCTAAGTTTAGTGAAAGTGATGAAAGAATCAAAAGACCTATTATCATTCAGCAAAGATGACCTGTTGTCACTCCCTTAAGCAACTAAGACAACTCTCATCGACGTGTTATTAGAGTCCAATGCATCTAGTTTGCCGACCTCTACGATGCGTGCATATGCCTCTTGTTGTACATCCATAGGTTTTTCAAACGAGGATCTACTGTTGGGATCAAAGCAGCATAAAAGGCCACTGTATGTCTCAGGATACGTTCGAGAACAGAGAGTTGGGTGAGTTCTCATCGATAATGGATCAGCCGTCAATATAATGCCCAAGACGATTATCTTAGAGATCCATCATCTCGCAATTAAGTCGAAGTGTTGGCCAATTAAGTAAGGTCAATGACGCTTTTAACCATAGCTTATTCCCCAAATTGCAGTTGAAGTCAATAAGTTGATCGAAGTAGGGTTTACCCGCGAAGTCAAATACCCAACGTGGATAGCCAACATTTTCCCTATTAGAAAGAAGAGGGAACAACTTCATCTTTGCATGGACTTTTGTGACCTAAACAATGCATGCCCGAAAGATGATTTTCCATTGCCCATCATGGAGATCATGGTTGATGTGACAACAGGGCACGAGGCCCTATCCTTTATGGATGGATCATCTGAGTATAACCAAATATGAATGGCTCTTGTTGATGAGGAAATGACGGCCTTTCAGACTCCAAAAGGAATATATTGTCATAAGGTGATGCCCTTTGGGTTAAAGAATGCTGGCGCTACTTACCAATGGCCATGCATAAGGTGTTTGATGATATGTTGCATAGACACGTAGAATGTTATGTTGATGATCTCGTGGTCAAGTCCAAGAAACGATAAGATCATTTGAATGATCTGGAAGTTATGTTCGACCGTCTACGAAAATACCAGTTGAGGATGAACCGTCTCAAGTACACGTTCGATGTAACCTTAGGGAAGTTTCTTAGTTTCGTTGTAAGGGTATTGAGGGATCAAGATAGATCAATCCAAGATCGATGCCATTCAGAAAATGCCGATGCCAAAAAATTTACATGAGTTAAGAAGTCTTCAGGGGAATTTGGCTTACATCCAGAGGTTTATTTCCAATTTGACTGGTTGATGTCAACCTTTTCAAAGACTCATGAGAAAAGGAGAAAAAATTGAATGCGATGAGGCCTGCCAGAGTGCTTTTGATAGCAAAATGAGGTACCTGCTTAGTCATCATGTTCAGGTGCCCTTGTAGCAGGCAAACCATTGATATTGTACATTGTCGCGCAAGAAAGATCATCGGGGGCATTGTTGGTGCAAGAAAGGGATAATGGAAAAAAGTGTCCTCTCTACTACCTAAGCAAAGCTTTAATCGGAGCTGAAATCAATTACTCTTCTATTGAGAAAATGGGTCTTGCACTCTTCTTCGCTATTGACAAGCTGAGACACTATATGCAGGCCTTCACGGTTCATCTAATTGCGAAAGCCGACCCCATCAAGTACGTTCTATCTGAAGGAACTATTTTACAAGAGCTCCAAAAGTGGATCGTCCAAATCCCATTTCGATTGAAAACTCAAATTTACAGTCAAACATACATATATTATGCATCTTAACTAAAATTACAACATACTTTTGAACAACAAAAGCGTTCAAATAATTATACCTTTGAAGAAGAATTCTTCGTGTAAATGCCTCGTGCTAGCATGAACTCTTCGAACAGTCACAAACTCCTCGAACAACAACCAAACTCGAACCAAAAGGTGAAGACACTACCACTTGGTATCTTTAGTATTCTCAGGGTGAAAACCTAGGAGTAGTGGGCTCTGACTATTTTGGTTAGGAGGGAGTTTGTGAATTTGGAGGAGGAAGATGATTGAAAAAGAAACACACTATTGAATAGCAAACTGCTTCAATCGTTTAGCTCAGAGTGTCTATCGCGTAGGCTCTCTCAACTTCGTGTAGTGTTTGTTTCGTATGTTCTAATTGAAAAAACTATTTTTTTCATTTATTCCATTTTGCCATAAAAACCACTTAACCACCCACTAAGGTGGTTAGAGAGAAAAGTGAATTAATTATCCAAATAATTAATAATATAAATAAATATGATAACCAGCTTATCATATTATATTTAACCTATAGTTTTAATATTGCATCATATACAATATAAACTATAATTATTTTTCTCTATTATATGGCATTTAATAGAAATCATATTTATATTAAATGAACAACTACTTGAATCTTATTCAAATATTGATTTCTCCAATTAAACTATAATGTATCAAATACATTATATCAATTATATCATATATAATTGAATTAATTTAATTATATCATATACACTTAAATTCCCCCTTATTAATTTGAACAATTCAAATTAACCCAAAATCTGATTCTCAACTAAATCCTTTTGAGCTACCAAGGGGACCTTATGGACCTGTAGCTTGAAGCTCCAACGGTGTGTGAATAATTAATTAAACTCTTTAATTACATTATCCACCATTCGTTAACTGTCGGGCACTCCACTGAAGATCGACAACTGCACTCTTCACACTACAGATAAGTTTTTATATCCATTAGATATAATCAATCAACAATACGATGACCTTTCACAAATTGCTCGTAAGTATAGCTAGGCCAAATTACCGTTTTGTCCCTATAGTTACCTCTAACTCCTTAAATACCACTGATCCCTCTAATGAATAATAGATCATAATCCCACTATGACTAAACCCCTCTCGGGCTAGGAGAGGGTGTGGCGCCACATTGTTCAAGACCTGAAATCAGCCCTTAAGGGAGCAATTTATCTACTTACCCTGCTTTGGGGAAGAAGTGTTGGGATTGGTGTCCTAATTCTCCTAGTGGTATTGTAGTTTGTAAATAGATTGTACACATTTTTATTAATAAAATAAGAGTTATTTATTTGCATTTACTCATATCCAATAAACTAAGATCCATGGTTATTTCATGTAAACTTAAGCATGTATGTGAGACATACAAGTGGATCATGCCTTAAGTAATAACCTAAATGGTCTATAGTATAAGGATAAAGGAGGGATACCTTATCCTGGTGACACTACGGATACAACCCATTTTGTAGATATTTACAAGTGTTGTAAAGTGTTAAAAATGGTATGATCCTGACCATTCATGTGGAGACATGCGAGCATGGGTGTCCTATATAAAGAGCTTGTATAAGATCGGACCACGAGATGATTTGTCTTTTTATATAATGCCATTGATAATTGAAACTTACATTTCATTAAAACGACAATAGGTGACATGACCTTAATCCTTAGTGGTTTGGGAACTCCTACCTATGAGAGGGTCCTTTAATTAGTATGGGTGAGAGTGTCCAGATTGCCAACTCAACTAGCCTATCTTTTTGGGGATTTGTCTGATTGGAGAGCTGGGAACTCAGTTACATAAGATGGAATTCACTCCTTCCCCAAAGCAGGGGTAAGTTGATAAATTGCTTCTAAGCTGATTCCAAGTCTTGAACATAGTGGCCATACCCTTTCTTCGGAAGAGAGGATTAATTATAGTAGGACTATGATTTATTGTTCATTAGAGGAATCAGTGATACTTAAGGAGTTAAATGTAACTACAGGGGTAAAACGGTAAATTGACCCAACTGTACTTACGAGCGATTTGTGAAGGGTTATCACACGTTTGATTGGTTATATGGACAAAGAAATATATTTGTAGTGAAAAGAGTACAACTGTCGGTCTTTAGTGGAGTGCCCGACAGTTAAAGGATGGTGGATCTCGTGACTAAAGAGTTTAGTTAGTTATTCACGTACGGTTGGAGCTTCAAGCTACAGATCCATAAGGTCCCCTTGGTAATTCAATGGGTTCAAGTTGAGAATCAGATTTTGGGGTTGATTTGAAATGTTCAAATTAACACGAGGAAATTCAATTATATGTGATATAATTGGTGTGATGATACATTATTTGGAGGAATTAATATAAATATGATTTATATTAAGTACCATAAAATAGAAAAAGAACTATGGTCTATATGTTTAATGAGATGAAATATTAAAACTATAGGCTATAAATATAATATGATAAGTTGGTTATCATATTTATTTATAAAATATTGATTATATGATAATTATTTCTTTTTCTCTAATAACCGATTGAGTGGGAGATTATTGAAATTTTTATGGTAACCGTGAGATAAAAGGAAAATTGTTTTCCAAAATTTAGTAGTTTATCCATTCAAAATTTTCTCACAGAAAAAGGCTATCAAGTAAAAATTGTTTTTACTAAGCGATAACTGTTGAAGGCTTAAATGATCGTTTAGAGTTGACTATACGATAGTCACTCAGCTGATCGTTGCTACACGATCGTGTAGTAAATTCTATGCGATAGGCTTCAGTTTACTAAACGATTGAGTACATCGTCTATGTGATAGACAACTTCATATCTCCAACTTACTCGATCATCTACTCATCACATACCTCCTCTCTGCCTCAACCCAAGATCATACAGAGCCCACAACTCCTAGATTCTCACACCGAGAATACCAATTAACACTTGTGGTGGTGTCCTAACTCAGTTCGTGAATTGAGTTGGACTCGATTGGGTTCGAGGATTTATTGGCTATTTATGTTGTTGGTGTGCTGTTTGTTGCATTCGAGTGTTGCTATGGACGCATTGGAGACTGATCGAGAGATACTTAAAGAATGGTTCTTCAAAGGTACACATATTCTATCCCTTGAATCATTTATAATATGTTATAATTTCTATTGATGCATAATCTGTATATTTCTGTTTGAGACTAAAATTGTTTGTGTTCATTCGAATGGAATTTGGAACCATCCACTTCCGCTGCTCATGGAGATCCCCGTTTTAGATTTCCTTCAATTGGTATCAGAGCCAGGTTGTTCTGATATTCCAAATTTCATTGCTGTTTTGAAATTCTTTCACAGCCGTAGTGGGTTTTCAGTTTGTTCTGCAATGCGTTTAAGGGTTAAATGTGCTTGTGGATGTGTTGATGAATGTTTATGGGATGGTTGCCTCTATTTGAAGCTTTTTTTAAGTTTACAAAGTGTTAATTTGTAAGGGCCTCTATGTTTTTGGGCATAATTAACAAGCAATGAATTTGTATTCAAAGTGTTTGAAGTTGTTTGATTCGTTCATGATGAAGTTTCGAAGCATGGAAATGCATTCTCATTGAGGAAGAAGACAAAAGGTTGGTCGTATAGTATAGCCCAAGTTAAACAATCGTTGAGATTTAGCTAAATGATCGTATAGAAAAGTTCCGCCTAATCGTGTAGTATACTAAATGATCGTTTAGCTAATGCTAAATGATGGGGTAAAGAGTTTACTCTATCGTGTAGTGTTGGCCGCTTGATCGTATGGATGCTTGAGGTAAACGATCGCATAGAGTATTTAATGCTCGTCGTTTAATAAAAGGCGCACACACTACAAGATCTGTAGTTTAGCATGCTTCATTGCATAGTCACTGACTATATGATCACCTAGTATACGATACCTTACGCTTGCTTCGCGATCGTTTAGACGATTATGCTTCACCACATCGTTATCGTCTACTTGATTGTTTAAGGCTTACGTTGCACGATCGCGTGGACTTCATGCTTTATTGCATAGTCAAAGGTACACAATCATTTATAGTCACACAGCGTTGCTAGGCGATCACAAGGATTTGGTACACGATCAAGGAGATGCGAGCTTCGCCCGGACGATTCAAGACTCGGTTCGCCGGCGAACCGATAGACTCATTGTGCTTTGTAATAGTTAGCTTTGTTTTTTTTAGGATTTGAGGCTAATTATCTCGGTTCATCAACTTTTATTTAATGTACATGAGATGTATGTTTGTTTATATGCCCTAGTGTATGAAATATAGATTTAAAACCCACTTTAGGTTATGTATTTTATTCATGCATCATATATTATAAGTGTTATAATATTGTTATTGGCATGATGAAATTACAAGAAAGCATGCTCATGCATCATATAATATAAGAGTTATATTTATGCATGCATTAAGCATATTCATGTATCATTTTTATATTATAAAAGTTATAGTATAAAGGTGTATGGGAGCATGTATACTTGTTTCATTGCTTTGTTATATAAGTATTGTATAAAAGTAGCAATGAATGAACAATGCATGGAGCATGACACTTAGGCTTATTTATAAGAGTTATGAATGCCTTGTATGTGTGAATGCCTTGTATGTGTTGCTTTGCATTATGGATGGTTTTGGTTATTTCCTGTTATAAGTGTTATAATGGAAATTAGAACTAAAATCAATAAGAAAGTGTTGCATGTGAACTTAGTGAACTCATGTTTTAAAAGGATTTAAAAATTGGATTGAGATAGACCTAAATTCTTGGTTCTGATGTGATTAGATACCTAAGTTTAATCTTTTGAATCGGTTTAATAGAATTAAATTGATTTCCATAAAAGATTAAATTTGTATTAAATCTATCTATAAGGGACCTTTTGTCTAAGGCTGGTTCTAACTAGGCTGGGGTACTTAAGCTGACAGAAATGGAACACTCCTACTTGGGAACTTATCTGAAAAGGTGAATTAGATAGATTTGCTGCAAACATGCAACAGTTGATCAAAGAATTCGTTAAAAAATTTAATGAATGATGATCAAAAGTTGTTCAACTTTCCAAAGTAAGAGTTACTTTTGGGCAAACCTAAAAAGTCACTTAGTTAAAATCCTTGGCCGTGTTACTAAGTAAACTAAACCCTAAGTTATAAAATACTCAGTGGGAGGAAAAGATGTATATGATATGTCAATTCCACTCATGTTTCTCCCTGATTGTTCATGCCGTGAGATTCATGCTTGGCCTCATGGTGCCCTGGGAGCATCTCCCTTCGGATGGTGTTTGCCTGAGTCAATATCAAGATAGACGGAGATAGTGTTTAGAGTAAGTGGGTGAAGGATGTGTGTCAACATGTCCTACGGTCTCCTTCATTGGTTTGCACCATGAGATCTTCTTACACGGCCTCGTGGTGCCCTGGGAGCATCCCCCTTCGGATGGTTTGTGTAGTTGGTCAATATCAAGGTGAACTCCAGAAATGGATAGGGTCACTTTAGTTTTTGCCCCAATCGGATTTTTTCCCTTCGGATTGGCTGCTTGGGGTAGAACTCTAGGATCTAAAATGACGGGTCACACTTACGAAAAATTGTTAAGTAAATCAATGATTTCTGAATCAAATCAATGATGGCTAGTCGTTATAGTAACAAGAGTTGTTATGGTATTAATGACTGGTTGAGAGTGTCTCAATTCAGAGGAGGGCTAAATTGACTACCCTTCGGTGGCTTTTGTCCTAAACCACTGAAGCATCATTGCAAAACTAGATGTCACACGGGGTTTATTTAGATTTTGCTAAACCAATTTGGATGTTGTTTTTCAACAGTATTTGCTAAAATCTAATGTAGATCAATGTGTTTGTTTTTTCAGCAACATGTATGATTTTCCATTAGTTGCCTCTTTTAATTTGACCGATTACATACATTGGAAAGAGTCTCTTAAAACATATTTCGTGGTAAATGACCTCGAGTTTGTCATGGTTGGGGAGTGTCTTCAAGTCCCGACTCTTGATGCACCGCGAAATGTTTGTAATGCATATGAGGTGTGGATGAAGGCTAACTCGTTGGGCCGACTTCATATTTTGGTTAGCATACCTGATGCATAAAAGGGTAGAGAACATGGTCATTGTACGTCAGATCATGGACTCATTGCAAGAATTGTTTGAATGTTAGTTATTACTTTTTGAGCACAAAGGGATGGATGACAAAGAAACTAGTAGTGTCAATTCCTTAGATAATCTCCAGTCTTTCTTGAATGTCAAGGGACTAAAAGAGAAAACAATTGTTCCTAACTTTGGAAAAGTTCATCAACGAGAATTATTATCTGAAATGGAACTTGGAGCTTATTTAGGTTCTGACACTGATCCCACTACTCCCTAAAGGAGGAAGAAGTCTAAAGACAATAAATGTGATTTCTTTGTCTTGGAGACGTGTTTGGTAGAGAATGATGATTCTGGCTGGATATTTGATTCAGGTGCTACTAACTATGTTAGTTCTTCCTACCAAGGACTTAGTTCCTGGAAAATGTTGGAAGATGGAGAGTTGACTATTCTAGTCGATACTGGTGAGGTTGTTTCAGTTGTTGCTGTAGACAGGCTGAAGTTATTTTTGGACAAGAAACGTTATCTGTTACTGGATAATATTTTTATAGTTCCTTATATCAAGAAGAACTTAATCTCGGTTTCTTATCTGATTGAACAAGGTTATACCGTCTCATTTTCTGAGAGTAAAGTGTTTATTTTCAAGAACGGTATGGAGATTGATTTTGGTTCAATGGAAAATAACTTATACGTACGAAGGCCATTAGTCATAAAAGCCTTGATACTGAAATGTTTAGAACGACGACAACTGCAAAAAGACCAAAGGTTTCTCCTAAGGAAAATGCCCATCTTTAGCATCTAAGATTAGGTCACATCAACCTCAATAGAATTGAGAAGTTGATGAAATGTGGACTTCTAAAGAGTTTAGAAGAAAACTCCTTGTCGGTATGTGAGTCATGCCTTGAAGGCAAGATAACCAAACGACTTTTTACTGGAAAAGGTTATAGAGCCAAGGAAACCTTGAAGCTTATACATTCATACCGATGTGGTCCGATGAGTGTTAAAGCTCGAGGTGGGTATGATAATTTTATCTCTTTCATAGATGATTATTCAAGATACGGGTATTTATACCTAATGCAACGTAAGTCTGAAGCCCTTGACAAGTTCAAGGAGTATAAGGCTGAAGTTGAAAACTTGTTAGGTAAGAAGATAAAAACACTACGATCTGATCGTGGTGGAGAGGATATGGACCTCGAATTCCAGAACTATATGATAGAACATGGAATCACATCCTAACTCTTGGCCATAGGTACATCTCAGTAGAATGATGTATCAGAAAGGAGAAACCGAACCCTGTTGGACATGGTTCGGTCTACGATGAGTTTACATTTTGAACAACGTTCCCATGAAGAGTGTTTCTGAAACACTTTTTGAGTTGTGGAGAGGCCGTAAAGGTAGTTTACGCTACTTCAGGATTTGGGGATGTCTAGCCCACGTGCTAGTGGCTAACCTTAAAAAGTTGGAACCGCGTTTGAAAGTTTACCTCTTTGTAGGGTATCTCAAAGAAACGAGGGGTGGATACTTCTATGATTCGAGTAAGAATAAGGTGTTTGTGTCGACAAATTCTATCTTCTTGAAAGAAGATCCTATCAGGGATCATAAGCCACGAAGTAAGCTTGTTTTACATGAGATTTCTAGCGAGGCTACTGAGAGTTCATCAAGAGTTGTTGAACAGATTGATAGATCAACAAGAGTTGTTGATGTCGGTTCATCTAGTCAACCATCTCAAGAGTTGAGTTTTCCTTGGCATAGTGGAAGGGCTGCGAACCCACCAGAACACTACATGGATTTGACTGAAGCCCAAAACATTATGTATGATGATGGGGTCGAGGATCCATTGTCTTATAATCAAGAAATGGAAGATGTTGACAAAGATGAGTGGATTAAAGCCATGAATCAGGAAATGGAGTCTATGTACTTCAATTCTATCTGAGAACTTATGGATCAGCCTGATGGGGTAAAACCTATAGGGTGTAAGTAGATCTATAAGAGAAAATGAGGTGTAGATGGAAAGGTGCAGACCTTTAAGGCTAGACTCGTGGCAAAGGGTTATACCTAGGTCGAGGGAGTGAACTATGAGGAAACTTTCTCACCTGTTGTCATGTTGAAGCCTATTATGATACTCCTGTATGTAGCCACATTTTATGATTATGAGATATGAAAAATGGACGTCACTGCCTTTCTAAATGGTAATCTTGAGAAAACCATCTACATGGCTCAACTAGAGGGATTCATTGTTCCATATCAACAACAAGGAGTTTGCAAGCTTAATAGGTTCATTTATGGGATGAAACAAGCATCTAGATCATGGAACATTAGATTTGATAGTGTGATCAAATCATTTGGCTTTGATCAGAATGTTGATGAGCCTTGTGTTTACAAGAAAATCATCAACAACTCAGTAGCTTTCCTAGTTCTATATGTGGATGATATTCTACTCATTGGGAATGATGTAGGTTTTCTGACTGACGTTAAGAAGTGGCTAGCCACCTAATTCCAAATGAAAGATTTGGGAAAGTATGTTCTAAGGATCCAGATCATTTGAGATTGTAAGAACAAAAGGTTGGCCTTGTCTCAGGCATCGTACATTAACCAGATGTTGATCAGGTACAAAATGCAGAATTCCAAGAGGGGTTTATTACCCTTCAAGCATGGAATTGTTTTGTATAAGGAGCAGTGTCCTAAGACACCTCAAAAGGGTGAGGAGATGAGGTGGATTCCCTATGCTTTGGCTATTGGAAGCCTTATGTATGCAATGTTATATACTAGATCATTGAACGACAGTCAAAACGATTCTCAAGTATCTTCTGAGGCGGATTTCCTATGATTTGTCTCTTTATATAATGCCGTTGATAATTGTGACTTACATTTCATTAAAACGACCATAGGTGACATGATCTTAATCCTGAGTGTTTTGGGAACTCCTGCCTATGAGGGCGGTTGTTTGATTAGTATAGGTGAGAGTGGCCAGATTGCTAACTCAACAAGCCTACCTTTTTTGGGGATTTGTCTGATTGGGGAGCTGAGAACTCAGTTATACAAAATGGAATTCACTCCTTCCCCGAAGTAGGGGTAAGTAGATAAATTGCTCCCTTAAGGGCTGATTCCGGTTCTGAAATTGTTTGTGTTCATTCGAATGGAATTTGGAACGATCCACCTCTGTTGCTCATGGAGATCTCTGTTTTAGATTTCCTTCAAGAAGTGAATTCCATCTTGTATAGCTGAGTTCCCAGCTCCCCAATCAGACGAATCCCCAAAATGGTAGGCTTGTTGAGTCGACGATCTGGCCACTCTCACCTATACAAATCAAAGGACCGCCCTCATAGGCAGGAGTTCACAACTCATTAAGGATTAAGGTTATGTTATCTATGGTCATCCTAGTGAAATGAAAATCTCTATTATGAACGGCGTTATATAATGAGACTATACATTTCATGGCCCGATCTTATATAAACTCTTTTGTATAGAATATCCCTGCTCGCATGTCTAATACCTAAATAATCACGATTAGATCATTTGTAGCACTTTAGTTTACAACATTTGTAACATCTACAAAACGGGCCATACTCGTAGTGTCACAAGGATAAAGTACCCAGCCTTATCCATATACTACAGACCATTTATGTTATCACTTAAACATTATCCACTTGTATGTCTCCACATACATGTTTAAGTTACAATGATAACCTTGTATGTTAGTTTATTAGTTTGTGGTCAATGCGACTAAAATATCATACATTTCATAGATGAAGTGAATAAAATTTCAAATATTATTAATCACATATATGTTTGTTCATATAAGGTTTACAAACTATAGGACCATATGAGATTTAGGGTATCAACCCTAACACTATCTAGGCTAATCATCTCTGGGCATTTTGCCAAATGGGCAATCATGCTTCAACAATACGATATTGTTTATGTGCCGCAAAAAGCGATTAAAGAACAAGCGTTGGGCGATTTCCTGGCAGATCACCCAATCCCATCAGATTGGAAGTTAAGTGAAGACTTGCTCGATGATGAAGTTCTCTTTACATAAATCACAGAGCATTGGATAATGTTCTTCGATGGTACGACACGAAGCAGTGGTATAAGGGCAGACATCATCCTCATTTCACTAGAGAAACACATGATTGTTGAATTGTGTTTGAACAATATCGCTGAATACCAGGCCTTGATAATTGGCCTCCAAATGGCTTGGAGATTGGAATATTGTACATGGAGATTATTAGTGACTTAAGTTGATAATCATTCAGCTCTTACTCCAGTATGATGTGAAACATGCTAACTTTGAAAGCTTACTTCATTTATGCCAGACAATTGATGGAGAAATTCGAAAGCATGACATTGGAGCATGTCCTGAGGATAGAAAATAAGAAGGCGAATGCCTTGACGAACCTGGCTATTGCCTTGAAAATTCTAGACGACGTGTCTCTAAGTATATTATGCGTCTCCGGTCGAGACTGCATGTGAAGAAATAAATGCGATATCAGTTTGCTTAATCGATGAGAAAGACTAACGACCCTCATTATAGGTTACAAATGGGTTTTATTTTGTCATTCCTTTGAAGAGCTCTTTCTTCGATGCCTTGGAAAGAAGGAATCAATAAAGGCTTTGGAAGAATAGTACTCTGATGTTTGCGACGCACATCAATATGGACAAAATCTTTCAATTCCAACTGAAAAGGATGGGTTACTACTGGCCAGGGATGATACAAGATTTGATGGAGTATGCAAAGAAGTGTGAGGCTTGTCAATACCATGCAAACTTCATTCATCAACTGCTCGAGCCTCTGCATCTGACTGTAGCTTCATAGGCTTTTGAAGTGTAAGGACTTGATCTCATTGGCTCTATAACACCTAAGTTTCGACAGGACATTCTTACATCCTCACAGCCACTAATTACTTTTAAAGGTGGGTTGAGGCCATCGCCTTCAGAGAAGCTAAAAAGGAAAATGTGGTGGACTTAACCGTTCTCACATCAACTATCGACACGGTATCCCTCATCAAATTGTGACAGATAATGGGAGGCAGTTTTCCAAGTTTAAGCAGTACAAGTCATCCATGTACAACACTGTTACAAATGGGTTGGCAGAGACATTCAACAAAACATTGTGCAACCTGCTAAAGAAAATTGTCTCTAAGTCAAAGAGAGATTGGTAAGAGAAGGTTGGTGAGGCACTTTGGGCTTATCGAACCACTCCCCGTACCCCTACAGGAGTTACACCATACTCTCTTGTTTATAGAGTGTAAGTTGTCCTCCCTTTGGAAAGAGAAATTCCATCACTGAGAATGGCAGTGCAAGAGGGATTGACTACAGAGGACAATGCCAAGTTACGCCTTTAGGAGTTATAAACACTTAATATCTAAAGCCTTTGATAAACATGTGAAACCTCGATCTTTTCAAGTCGGTGAAATGTAAGTCTCTATTATAAGCAGTATTATGTAATGAGATTAGTCATTTTGTGGTCCAATCATATACAAGCTCCTTTGTATAGAATATCCTCTCTCACATGTCTCCACATGAATGATCAGATTAAATCATTTATAGCACTTTACAACAATTGTAACATCTACAAAGTGGGCCACGTTCGTAGTGTCACCAAAATAAGGTATCCAACCTTATCCATTTACTACATACAATTTAGGTTATCACTTAAACATGATCCACCCATATGTCTCTACATACATGTTTAAGTTATAGATGACAACCTTGGATGTTAGTTTATTGGTTTGTGGGTTTAATATTACTAAATGTCAAATAAAATATATCATATTTTAATAAATAAATAAATGTTAGTACAATATAATTACAAACTACAGAACCCTACGAGATTTAGGGCATCAACCCTGACAATCTCCCACTTGTTTAAAACTAGTGGGGTGTACAATATAAAAGTATACTAATATATAAGTACACAAAGCAATAAACTAGGGCATAATACGCGTTCAGTGAAAAATCTCCCACTTGCCCTAGACTATATGTGACATGTTCTATAGACCCATACTCTGCAGGTGACCATTAAACACCTTAGCTGTAAGGGCCTTTGTAAATGGATCAACAACGTTATGCTCCAAAGCTATCTGCATGATGATCACGTCCGCTCATGCACAATCTCTCAGATGGGATGATACTTTCACTCTATATGCTTCTCGTGCTTGTGACTACGAGGCTCTTGGGAATTAGCCACAACACCACTATTGTCACAATAAAGGGTGATGGGCATTGATATGTCTGAAACCACTTCCAGATCAGTCAAAAATTTTCTGAGCCACATAGCTTCCTTAGCAGTTTCACAAGCTGCTACATACTCAGCTTTCATGATGGAGTCAGCAATGAAGCCCTGCTTGGTGCTCCTCCAGACTACTACTCCTCCATTAAGAGTGAACTTTGATCCTGATGTGGATTTCCTTGAATTCTTATCAGTCTAGAAATCAAAATCTGTGTATCCTATAAGCATCAAATCCTTAGAACCAAATGTGAGCATGTAGTCCCTCGTTCTCCGTAGATACTTGAGGATGTTTTTAACGGCGGTCCAGTGATCAAATCGTGGATTAGACTGATATCTACTGACTATCCTCAGTACATAGCAGATGTTAGGTCTAGTACATAACATCCCATACATCAGGCTACCAACAACCGATGCATAGGGGATCTGTCTCATTTCCTCAACCTCTTAAGGTGTCTTAGGACACTGTTCCTTGATAATATAACTCTAAGTTTGGAAGGGAGTAAACCCCTCTTGGAGTTTTGCATTGAAAATTTGACAAGCATTTTGTCAATATACGATGCCTGAGACAGAGCTAGCGTTTTGTTCTTTCGATCTCTAAAGATCTGAATGTGAATGCTTGATAACTGGTAGAACTACAAGTTATTAAAGCTCAAATTATTAAAACAATGGGAGAAAGCAATGTTAAAATAGGCAATATTGAGATTGAATGCGCCAAACTAAAAGAAAATTGTGATCGCTAACACTCATTGCATAAAAACAGTTAAATTGCATTGTTCTGTGCAGGTATAATGCGATGACACGTTTTGAGTTTGCGATCAAAGGGTACCTCAAAGATGATCACATAAAGACCTTACATAAAGGCGATCGCATAATATAATGAAACATGATGGGACGTAAAGCTAATAACGATCAAATTGGAAATGCAGTCGACCGCCGTTGAAGACCATACCGTTAAAAATACATTGAACTTCCAGTGACTATCAGACGGCGCAACAGGGTATGGAAATTAATGTTGTCCGTTCACGCAATCATTAGTGAGAAGAACTGCTTTGTCTAGAAGTCTATAAATACCTAATACTACCAAACCAGAAAGGGGAGCACGTGAGGAGGCGAGGCGGAGTCGAGGGAAGGGAATTCTTTAGAAGAAATAAATTTTCGGAGAGGTTGAGAGACTGTCGGAACAACACAGAGGAGAGACATCCAACCCTTGCGAGAGCAAGAGTCTACAATTCGGGAAAGAATTGAAGTGATAAGAGTAGTGTAAAAAGCTAGAGGAAGTAAGACATTGCTTACCTGGCTTGATACTTCTTACACCATTTATTGTTTTGTACTCAAACACTTTATTTGTAAAAATGGAAACTTCATTTCAAATTATGATCAGTCTCTCCACACCATGCATGAATAACTAAATTTGTGAATGGGTTGATAAGTACTTAGTTAGCATGACTTAAGCTATACACTTTATGCGATCATCTTGTCTTATGCATGCTTCATTCATCATTTGGAGTACTTGAGAAAGTAGTCTAAAAACATAATCTAGGCTTGAGAGAGTCAGATTAGATCGCATAAGTAAGAATAGAGACTTAGAATAAGTTCTATATGCTACATTCCATACACATTGCATGCCTCCTAAAAATAGGAAATGTGACATTATGCATTGAGAAATGTAGTGTTTAATATTTATGTATAGCATAATCACATGACTTGTACAAAACCTTGAGAAATTCTAGCTAAATCTCTTCTCAACCCCTTCACTGCATACTTGTTACAACATCACCCTTTCATTGTTGCGCATTTAATTCCATCGCATTAGAAAATCTAAGTTAAATCACCATCTACTTCTTAATCACCATCGCAATAGGATCAGAGAGTCCGTAACATATCTATTTAGTAATCCCTTCGTTCGACCCTGGACTTACCAGGACCCTAAGAAGGCTTATACTTGGGCTTTGTTAGGAAAGCTTGCATGATCATCGCATCCACACATCCTTTCATCGTATGATAAATCAATGCATCAATGCCCAAAAAAAACCACACCTTTCCAAAATCTTTCATTTGGAATAAAGTCGCTAGCCAATTCTTAATTTAAATCAGTAGACCTACATCATTCCCAATAAGTAGGATATCGTCTACATATAGCACTAGAAAAGCTATTGAATTGTTGATGATTCTCTTGTAAACACAAGACTCATCAATATTTTGATCAAAGCCATAAGATTTGATCGTAGTATCAAATCAAATATTCCAAGATCGAGAAGCTTTCTTCAATCCATAGATGAATAGATTAAGCTTGCAAACCTTTTACTCTTGACCTTGGGTTACGAACCCCTTAGGCTGCTCCATATAAATGGTCTCCTCAAGATTGCCAATAAAAAAGGCAGTCTTGACGTCCATTTGCCAAATCTCATAGTCATAATATGAGGCAATGGACAGGAGGATCCAAATAGACTTCAAGATGGTAACATGTGAGAAAGTCTCCTCATAGTCGACTCCCTCAACTTGGGTATAACCCTTAGCCTTCAAGGTTTGCACCTTTCCATCGGCAACCCATTTTCTCTTGTAGATCCATTTGCAACCTATAGGTTTTATCCCATCATGTTGATCTTTTAGATCCCAAACCAATTGAAGGACATAGACTCCATTTCGAGATCTATAGCTTTAATCCACTCATCTTTGTCAACATCCTCCATTGCCTTTTTATAAGATAATGGATCCTCAACATCTTCATCAGCTACCATAGCTAGGATTTTTGTTAAACCCATATAACGGATAGGCGAGTTCGCAACCCTCCCACTACGTCGAGGTTCCCTCAACATATGAGGTGGACATGACCTACTAGATGAACCAACTTCAACAACTCTTGTTTGAAGGAACTTTTGATAGAGAACCAGTGAGCGGAAATGGATTGCTCCAAAGTCCATTGAGAAAGAACACAAACATTTACAGTCAAGAAAAATAGATCATGCATAACGAGTAAATTACAACATGCTTTTTAAATAACAAACAAGGGATCGAGTATGCAATACCTTTGAAGAACCATTTCTTCAAGTATCCCTCCATTGTTCAGCAACGTGTCCAACAACATGAACTCGAACACAACAGTTAGAACTCGATTTCAACGAGCAACTGGATGAACCTTGATCACAACCGAGTACAACTCGATCCTCGACCCTTGAACAGAACAAGAACACCACCACAAAGGTTACCTTGGTATTCTCGGTGTGAGAATCCAGGACTTGTGGGCTCTATATGACTTTAGATAGAGGAATGGAGGAGGTAAACAATCGAGTATGCGACAGAAGAAGGAAATCTATCGTATAGACTTGATACTCGATCCTGTAGAAGAAGAAGCCTATCGTATAGACTTGCTACTCAATCGTGTAGCAATGAGTAACTGTTGTATAGAATAATCTATGCCTATCATTTACTCTCTCTACAAGTAATCTGATTACTTGATGCTTGTAATGTCTGTTATCGCAAAAATGAAAACTATTTTCATCTTTATCCAACAATTCTCCATAAACCGCAAATAATCTCCCACTCAAGTTGGTTATTGGAGAAAAATAATATTAATTATCTCATAATTAATATATTATAAATAAATACAATAACTAACTTATCATATTATATCTATAACCTATAGTTTTAATATTGCATCATATGCAACATATAAACCATAGTTCTTTTTTTCCTTTATGACATTTAATATAAAACATATTTATATTAATTCCTCCAATCAAATAATGTGTTAAATACATTATATCAATTATATCACATATAATTGATTCAATTTAATTATATCATATATAATCAAGTTTTCTCTTGTTAATTTGAACACTTCAAACTAACCCAAAATCTGATTCTCAACTTGAACCCATTGAGCTACCAAGGGAACCTTATGGACCTGTAGCTTGAAGCTCCAACGGTACGTGAATAACTGACTAAACTTTTTAATCACGATATCCACCATCCATTAACTGTCGGGCACTCCACTAAAGACCGACAACTGTACTTTTCGCACTACATA
Source organism: Benincasa hispida (assembly GCF_009727055.1). Lineage (NCBI taxonomy): Eukaryota > Viridiplantae > Streptophyta > Magnoliopsida > Cucurbitales > Cucurbitaceae > Benincasa > Benincasa hispida. Next base: position 38,583,339 of record NC_052359.1, read on the forward strand.
TATATTTATGTGTCTATATAACCAATCAATAGTGCTATGACCCTTCACAAATCGTTCGTAAGTACAGCTGGGTCAATTTACTATTTTACCCATGTAGTTACATCTAACTCTTTAAGTATCACTGATATCTCTAATGAACAATCAGTCATAGTCTCGCTATGACCAAGTCCTCTCTTCCCAAGAGAGGGTGTGGCCACTATGTTCAAGACCCGTAATCAGCCCTTAAGGGAGAAATTTATCTACTTACCCCTACTTCAGGGAAGGAGTGAATTCCGTCTTGTGTAACTAAGTTCCCAACTCCCCAATTAGACGAATCCCCAAAATGGTAGGCCTTTTGAGTTGGCAATCTGGCCCTGTCTCTTATACACATCTAGATGTGTATAAGAGACAGATATTAGACTTATTGAGTCGGTGAATTTGGTCACTCTCACCCATACAAATAAAAGGATCGCTCTCATGAGCAGGAGTTCCCAACTCCCTCAGGATTAAGGTTATGTCACCTATGGTCATCTTAGTGAAATGTAAGTCTCAATTATCAACGATGTTATATAAAGAGACTAATCATTTCGTGGTCCGGTCTTATACAAAATCTTTGTATAGGATACCCCCGCTCATATGTCTCTATATGAATGGTCAGGATCAGACCATTTGTAGCACTTTACAACACTTGTAACATCTACAAAGCGGGTCGTATCCGTAGTGTCACCGGATAAGGTATCCTTCATTTATCCATCTACTACAGACCATTTAGGTTATTACTTAAGGCATGATCCACTTGTTTGTCTCCACATACATGCTTAAGCTACATAAAATAACCTTGGATCTTAGTTTATTGGATTGAGTAAATGTTTATAAAATAACACTTATTTTATAAATAACAATTTGTTTACTGAATGTTTACAAACTACGAGACTACTAGGAGATTTAGGATACCAATCCCAACATTGTTGAGGTGTTAGGTTCTTCAAAAACTCTTGTTGAAAGTTCAATAGTTTCCTTGGGAAGTTCATTCAACACAATCTTACTGCAGAACTTATGCTCCCTTATGTGGTCCTCTTCTAGAAATGCAGCATTTGTCGACACAAACACTTTATTTTTTTTAGGATCATAGAAGTAACCACCTCTCGTTCCTTTAAGTTAGTCTATAAATAGGCATAATTTTGAACGAGGTTCTAGTTTCTTAGGGTTTTCCTCAAGCACATGTGTTGGTGTCACAATCGCACTTTCAGAAGCTTCCCTTAGCGATTGTACAACACTTGTTTTCGCTCACAAATAAGTAAGCCAATTTGAATATGGAACGCCGATGGCACACCAGATGCCTCTCGCAACCTCCATCCCCATTTTAGAGAAAGCGGTTTTAGAAAACGGGCTTGGAGAAAAAGATTTTCGCAAGCATTTTGAACGTATGAATAGAGAAGAGAAAGATTGTAGTAGGCTAGAAAGCAATGAGCAACAACAACAACTTTATAACATACTACTCCGGGTATGAGAAAGTGATGGTTAGTCTTATCCCGATATAGTGTATTTTGAACAAAAAGCCAACTGGCACCCTTGCATATGCAAAAGGGCAAGCGCTCACTTACAACAAAAAGTACAAGGAAAGCAAACTAACTTAACTAATGAAATACATAACATGAAAGCATGATAAAGGGGGCTAGATTGAGCATGAGACCATGGGCAACAAGCTTGGACAAGCATGACCGTGACATTCTCCCCCATTTAATTGGTTAACGTCCCCGTCACCCGACTCTGCTCGAACTCAATGATCGCTGGAGCAGCATTCTTTAAGTCTTCCGCGTGCTCCCAACTGATTTCTTCGTCAGGGAGGTTTTTCCACTTCACCAAGAACTCTATGAGTTCTCATCTTGGTCTTCCAGTACGGTGTGTACGTCTGTCTAGAATTTATACGACTTTCTTCTCAGTTGAATTCTTCATCGTGACGGGTGGGCACTCAACATGTTACGTTGCTCGTCATCTGAGCCGGGGTGATAGGGCTTTAGAATACTTACGTGAATGATAGGATGGATCTTCATATACGAGGTTTTCCCGACCTTTTCAATCACCTCCACTGGTCTTTCATATTTTCTTATGAGGCGTTGGTCTCTCTGGCCTCGAAAACAAAATTGTTCTGGTCGCAACTTGATCAGTACTTTGTCCCTAGTTTGGAACTCGAGGGGCTTGCACTTCTTATCAACCCACTTCTTCATTCTTCTTGATGCTTTCTCTAGGTAGACGCGTGCTATCTCGGAGGTTTGACTCCACTCTTTGGTGAAGTTATATGCCTAAGGGCTTTTGCCTGCATAGAGATGGTCTACCAAGTGTGGCATGAGTGGTTGTTTACCACATACTATTTTGAAGGGCGTCTTTCTGGTTGCAGAGCTTTGCTGACTGTTAAAGCTGAACTGAGTAACATCTAACAACTGAACCTAGTTCTTCTATCTAGCGTCGGTAAAGTGACGCAGATATTCTTCAAGCATGCTGTTAAAGAATTCAGTCTGGCCATCTGTTTAAGGATGATAGTTGGAGGAAATATTCAGCGTAGATCTCAATATCTTGAACAACTCCATCCAAAAGGTCCTAGTGAATCTCCCATCACGATCATTAACGATACTCGCGGGGACACCTCATAATTTCACGATGTGTTTGAAGAACAATTGGGCAGTCATCACAGTTGTACACATCTTCGGCGTTGGGGTAAATGTGGCATATTTTGAGAATCGATCGATGATATCAAGGATCGATTCAAACTCTCCAACTTTGGGCAAGTGGGTGATGAAGTCGAGGGACACACTCTTCCATGGTCTAGAGGGTACAGGTAGGGTCTCTAGCAGACCCGATAATTTCACCCTTTCGACTTTATCTTATTGGTAGACAAGACAAGTCTTGGTAAATTTCATGACGTCGTCTTGAAGGCTCAACCAATAGTAACCTTGTTTTAACAGAGTATAAGTTCTCTGCCAACTATTATGTCCTGCCCATGGCGTGTCATGACACTCTTTCATCAATAATCTTCGTAACTCCCTAGATCGAGAATGTAGAGGAGGTTACCCTTGTTGTATATCAGATCGTATTCAACCTAAAAATGGTGTGTCTTCCCTTCTTTGGCCAACTACATAATGGCTTGAGCCAATGTGTCATTTTTCAAGTGTTCCTTGATAGTTTCACGCACTGTTCCACCCAACGTACTTGTTTCAGATGCGCAAGCATGCCCAAGGCTGCATGCTCGCTCTTTCGACTAAAGGCGTCAGCCGCTTGGTTTCATTTCTCTGATCTCTTCTCAAACTGGAAATCAAATTCTGCCAAACACTTTTGCCATCGTGCCTGCTTTGACGATAATTTTGGTTGATTGAAAAAGTGAAAAATGGAGCTATTGTCTATTTTGACCACAAATTTGGCCCCTAAGAGATACTGTCTTCAGGCCCTCAGGCAATGAACTATTGCCAACATCTCGTTCTTGGAGGCAGCATACCTCCATTCTGCATCATTCAGTTTTTTGCTCTCATACGCGATGGGGTTTCCATCTTGAAGGATAACACCACCCAACGTGAAGTCAAAAGCATCTGTCTCAACTTCAAAAGGTTTGGACACGTTGGCAATTCCGAGGACCTGTCCTTCAATCATCACTTTCTTCAAACCCTCGAAGGCGGCTTGACATTCAGGGGTCCAACTCCAATTATTATCCTTCTTTAACAACTCAGTCAATGGTCCTACTCTTTTGGAAAATCCTTCTATGAATCGCCTATTGTAATTGGTTAGTCCAAGGAAGGATCGTAATTCTATAATGGATGTTGGTACCTTCTAATCTCGGATAGCAGACATCTTACCCTCTTCCTATAGTGATTGTGCAACACTTGTTTCCGCTCATAAACAAGTCAGCCAATTCAAATACGGAATGCCGATGGCACAACGGGTGCCTCTCGCAACCTCCACCCTCGTTTTAAAGAAAGCGGTTTTAGAAAACCAATTTGGAGAAAAATGTTTTCGCAAGCATTTTGAATGTATGAATAGAGAAGAGAAAGATTATAGTAGGCTAGAAAGCAATGAGCAACAACAACAACTGTATAACATACGACTCCAGGTATGGGAAAGTGATGGTTAGTCTTATCCTTATATAGTACATTCTGAACAAAAAGCCAACTGGCATCCTTGCATATGCAAAGGGGCGAGCAGTCACTTACAAAAAAAAGGATAAGGAAAGAAAACTAACTTAACTAATAAAATACATAACATGAAAGCATGATAAAAGAGGTTAGATTGGGCATGCGGCCATGGGCAACAGACCTTAGACAAGCATGACCGTGACACTGGGCAACCCTAGATCCCAAAATGGCATAAACTAGCTTTACGACCATTCCATAAATCCAATGGTGTTCTCGTAACACTCTTGGATGGAACACAGTTCAAAATATAGATTGCAGTTTGTATTACATAACCCCAAAATGAGTTAGGCAAGGAAGCATAACTTATCATAGACCGAACCATGTTTAACAGGATTCGATTTCTCTTTTATGATACACCATTCTACTGAAGTGTACCAGGTGCTGAGAGTTGCGATACAACTATGTTCTATCAAATAGTTCTAGAATGTAAGATCTAGAAACTCCCTATCTCGATCAGATTGAAGTGTCTTAATTGTTTTATCTAATGCATTTTCAACTTCAGCCTTAAACTCTTTGAATGTTTCAAAAGCTTCAGACTTCTGTTGCATTAAATAAACATACCCATATCTTGAATAATCATCTGTAAAAGTGATGAAATATTCAAACCCTCCTCTTGCTCTAACATTCATCGGACCACAGAGGTCTGAATGTACAAGCTCTAAGGGTTCTTTGGCCCTATGACCTTTTCCAGTAAAAGATCTTTTAGTCCTTTTACCTTCAAGGTATGACTCACACACAGTTAAAGAATTTTCGTCTAACTCACTTAGAAGACCATTCTCAACCAATCTCTCAATCCTATTGAGATTGATGTGTACTAACCTTAGATGCCAAAGAAGGGCTTTTTCTTTAGGAGAAATTTTAAGTCTTTTATTTTGAGTTACCGCAGTTTTAAACATTTCAGTATTCAGAAGGGCTTTAGTTGCTAACAGTCTTAGCACGTATAAATTACCTAAAGTATTGTCATGCTTCATGCAATTCCATTTCGTTACTAACCATATAGAACACTTATATAATAAAGTAATGAAATAATTAATAACATACATTCATGTTTAGGTTGATGCCTTAAATTCTCGTTGGGTCCTGTGGTTTGTAAACATTGTATTGAATAAATGCTTGTGATGTAATAATATATGATATTTTCTTCACTTTTGTCTATGAAATATTGGATGTTTTAATTGCTTTACCATAAACCAATAAACCAAGATCCTTAGTTGTCGTTGTAACTTAAGCATGTATGTGGAGAACATACAGGTGGATCATGCCTTAAGTGATAACCAAAATGGTCTGTAGTATATGGATATAGGAGGGAAACCTTATCCTGGTAACGCTATGGATGCGACTCGCCTTGTAGAATAGTTATAATTGTTGTGACTTGCTACAGATGGTCTGATCCTGAGCATTCATGTGGAGACATGCGAGCGGCAGCATCCTATACGAATGAGTTTATATAAGACCGGACCACGAAGTGTTATAGTCTCGTTATATAACGTCGTTCATGAGATAATTGTTGATTTTTCTCCATAACTGCACAAGATAGTGGGATGTTACATTCAGTTTCATAATTGAAGGATAAAATGAAAATAGTTTTCATTTTGGAAAGATATCAGATAATCACTTCACAATTAAGTACATTGCCTATCGTCTAGTAAACGAGAGCCTACACGATATCTCAAGTTGTCCTAAATGATTGTGTACACGCATGACTTTCTTAAACGATCGTATAGTATTTTCTAAGCGATCGCATGCCCGAGCAATTTACCTAAACGATCAGTCCCAATTTACTACATGATCGTGTACCTTTTGCTAAACGATCAAGTATCCGTCTTTGCGATAGACTTCATATCTCTCCCACTTGCTTGGTTGTGGTCAACGATAGTTGTTTCTTCCTTCCTTCTACCAAATCCAACAGAGCCCACACCTTCTGGATTCTCACTCCGAGAATACCGAGGTTTCTGAGTGGTTGTGTCATCCTTGCTACCTTGTTCGTGTAGAAGACTGTTCGGTGGTAAGTGACAACGTGATTTGGTGGACAATAAACTTGGCAAACACAGCGACTGCGCGAGTTGCCGATCTTGACGAGAGTGAGAGTTCAAGAGAAGAAAAGTTATTCAACTGGTATGTCTCTCGTTCCTTTGTATTTATGTTTTGTTCTAAGCATGCCGTAATTTGTTGTTAAATGCATAACTTATATGTTTGATTGTGAATGCGGTATTTCTGTCACAATGAATTTGGAACGATCTTGCTTCCGTTCATAAGACCAATCAATTTAATTCTATTAAACCAATTTAAAAAGATTAAGCTAGGTTGCTAATCCCATTAGAAGCTTTGAACTTAGGTCTATCTCAATCCAATTTTATAACCTTTTTAAAACATGAGTTCACCTTAAGTTTGCATGCAACTCTTTCTTATCGATTTTAGTTCTAATTTCTATTATAACACTTATAACAGAAACAACCAAAACCATTCACAACGCAAAGCTAACACATACAGGACATTCATAACTTTTATAAACAACCTAAGTGTCAGGCTCCATATATTGTTCATTCATTGCTAGTTTTTATATAACACTTCTACAAACAAGCAACGAATCAAGCAAAAACATGCTTCTATACACCCTTATACTATAACGCTTATAATATAAAGATGATGCATGAATATTCTTACTGCATGCAAAAAAAATATAACTCTTATATTTCATGATGCATGCACATGCTCTCTTGTAATTTCATCATGCTATATTATAACACTTATAATACATGATGCATGAATAATTGCACAACCTAATGTAGGTTTCAAATCTATATGTCATACACTATGCCATATAAACCACATACATCTCATGTATATTAAACAAAAGTTGATGAATCGAAAAAAATTGCCTCAAAATTCTCAAAGCAAAAGCTAACTATTACAAAAGCAAAGAGTCTCCAGTTCAAACAGAAAACCGGGTCTTAAATCGTCTGGGCAAAGCAATATGTCTCCACTAATCATGCACCAAACGCCTCGCAATCGTCTACTCGAAAGAGTAAACGCTTTACTCAATCGTTTACCTATGCTTTCAGAGCTAAACGATCGTTTAGCAACGAAGTGTACCTTTTACTATGCGATGAAGCATGAAGTACGCGATCGTGCAACGCGCTCCACAACACAAGCCTTATACGATAGTCTAAACAACAACGATGCAGTGAAGCACCATCGTCTAAACGATCGCTAAGAGAGCGCCTTCGTATCGTATACCGCGTGATCGTGTAATCAGTGACTATGCGATGAGCATGCTAACTATACGATTGTTTAGCGTGCTTCTTTTTCTAAATGATGAGCATCAAATGCTCCCACTCGATCGTCTACCTCTAGTGTCTTCGCGATCGGGAAACTAACGCTACGCGATAGAGTAAACGATTTATCCCATCATGTAGCATTAGCGTTTAGTAAATACTACACGATCGCATAGAAAAATCTACACGATCGTTTAGCCAAATCCCAACGATCGTTTACCTGAGGTTACACAACACGACCAACTTTTGGTCTTCTTCTTCGCTGAAAACCACATCTCCATGCTTTGAAACTTCATCAAGAACGACTCGAAAAACTCAAACACTTTGAATTCTAGACTCGATTGCATATTAATTATGCCAAAAAACATAGGGACCCCTACAAATTAACACTTTGTAATTTTTTAAAAAAAAACTTTAAACAGAGGTAATTAACCCATAAACATTCATCAACGCCATCCATAAACGCATTTAACAATTAAACGCAAATGCAAAAAACTCATCACGACTGTAAAAGAAGTTCAAAACAGAAGTGAAATTTGGAATATCAAAACAACCTAGCTCTGATACCAATTGAAGGAAATCGGATATGAGGATTTTCATGAGTAGCGGAATGATCGTTCCAAATTCCATTCCTATTTGAACATAAACAATTACAGCACAAAAACGAAAACAGACAAGCTATGCACAAAACGAAGTTATAGCATGCTTTTTAATACAATCAAGGGAAAGATTATCATACCTTTGAAAACTCATCTTCAAACACCCTTGATCACAAACTTTCAAACAATCAGCAAGACTAAAAACCTGAATGCTCGAACACTGCGACTGCACCATAGCACGATCACAACGACCATGAACTCAGCGATCTCCAAGATCATGAACATAACGAACGGACTCCAAAAACCTTGAACTAGTCGAGTTGAGTACGACACCACCACAATAGCTACCTTGGTATTCTCAATGTAAGAATCCAGAAGTGTGGGCACTGTATGGACTTGGTTAGAGGACGAGACCGGAGGAAGAACATTCGTGTAACCGATTGAGCAAGTGGGAGATGACAGAGGTCTATCATATAGATGATGCCCAATCATTTAGAAGAAGCTCCGCAATCATTTAGCTATCGACCAGCTGAGTGAACTATTGGGTAGTGTCACTCCACGATCGTCTAGTCTCTCTTCAGCTATCGTTTACTGAATCTAATTCACTTTATAGCCACCGTTAGTCTTTCCGAGAATGGAAAATCTCAATCATTCTAAATTTAAGAAAAAAAATTTCCTTTTATCTCATAGTTACCATGAAGCCACCAATAACCTCCCACTTAATCGGTTATTAGAGAAAAAGAGATCATTATCCAATAATTAATATTATTATAAATATATATGATAACCAACTTACCATACTATATTTATAACCTATAGTTTTAATATTTCATCTCATGAAACATATAAACCATAGTTCTTTTTCTATTTCATGGTACTTAATGTAAATCTCATTTACATTAATCCTTCACTAGATGTATCTCATGCATCACACCGATCATATCATATATAATCAAATTACCTCTTGTCAATTTGAACATTTCAAATCAACACCAAGAACTGATTCTCAACTTGAATCCATTGAGCTACCAAGGGGACCTTATGGACCTGTAGCTTGAAGCTCCAACGGTACGTGAATAACTGATTAAACTCTTTAGTCACGGGATCTACCATCCGTTAATTGTCAGGCACTCCACTAAAGACCGACAGCTGAACTCTCCTTACCACAGATATATTATGTGTTCATATCAACCAATCAATAGTGCGATAACCTTTCACAGGTCGTTCGTAAGTACAGTTGTGCCAATAACCATTATGCCCCTATAGTTACATCTAACTCCTTAAAGTACCACTGATCCCTCTAATGAACATAAGTCATAGTCCTACTATGATTGAGTTCTCTCTTCCAAAGAAAAGTTGTAGCCACTATGTTCAAGCCCCGAAATCAGCCCTTAAGGGAGAAATCTATCTACTTACCCCTGCTTCGGGGAAGAATTGAATTCCATCTTGTGTAACTGAGTTTTCAGCTCCCAAATCAGACAAATCCCCAAAATGGTATGCATATTGAGTTGGCAATCTGGCCACTCTCACCCATACTAATCAAAGGACCGCTTTCAAAGGTAGAAGTTCCTAAAAGACTCAGGATTGAGGTCATGTCACCTATGGTTGTTTAGGTGAGATATACGTCTCCAGTATCAATGGTATTATATACAGAGACGAATCATCTCGTGGTCCGGTCTTATACAAACTCTTTGTATAGTACACCCTTGCTCGCATGTCTCCATATGAATGGTCAGGATCTGCCATCTGTAGTAGTTCATAACACTTGCAAACCTCTACAAAGCGGGCTGTATCCGTAGTGTCACAAGGATTAGGTATCCCTCCTTAATCCTTATACTACAGACCTATTTAGGTTATCACTTAAGGCATGATCCACTTGTATATCTCATATACATTCTTAAGTTTACATACAATAACCATGGAGCTTTGTTTATTGGATATGAGTAAATGCCAAATAAAATAACTCTTATTTTATTCATAACAATGTATATAAATTACAAACTACAAGACTTCGGAAGAATTAGGACACCAATCCTAACAGGTGCCACATTGTTCAAGCCTCAGAATCAGCGCTTAAAGGAGCAATTTATCTACTTATCCTAACCTCGAGGAGGGAGTAAATTTCGTTTTGTGAGTTGTGTTCCCAGCTCTCCAATCAGACGAATCCCCAAAATGGTAGGCTTATTGAGTCAACAATTTGGCCACTCTCACCCATACAAATTAAAGGACCGCCTTCATAGGTAGCAGTTCACAACTCACTTAGGACTCAGGTCATGTCACCTATGGTCATCCTGGTGAAATGAAAGTCTCTATTATGAATGATATTATATAATAAGACTAGTCATTTTGTGGTCCGATCTTATACAAACTCCTTTGTATAGGATACCCCCACTCATAGGTCTTCACGTGAGTGATCAAGATCAGATTATTGTAGCACTTTACAACAATTATAACATCTACAAAGCGAGCCATATTCTTAGTATCATCAGGATAAGATATCCAACCTTATCCATTTACCACAACTCTCAAATGAAGTAAAATAGCAATTACTAGTTCAGATAGAGTTCTATTTTTTCCTTTCAGTTTTTTCCGTTCATTTTAGAAGAATAATGTGTCGTCTCTTCATGAATTATTCCATGCAAGTTGTAGAATTTATTAAATTCATCTGAGCAGTATTCAATTTCTTTATGACTATGAAGTCTCTTAAATTTTCTGTTAAATTGGTTTTCTATTTCAGCCACTAACAATTTAAACATGTCAAAAGCATCACTTTTATTTTTTAGCGGATATATGAATCTGAAGTTAGAGCAGTCATCAATAAAAGTAATAAAGTATCTTTTACTATTCCTAGTCAAGACACAATCATATTCACATAAGTCTGAATGAATCAAATCTAGAGGCTCAGATTTCCTAAATACAGATTTATGCGAAGTCTTGGATATTTTAGCCTGACTACAATATTCGCATTTATCAAAGTCATTCATAGATAATTTAGGAATCATTTCCAACCTACTCATGTTACTAATTATTCGTTTATTAACATGACAAAGCTTGACATGCCAAACATTAAAAGAGCAAAGCATGTAAGCCGAATATTGAGCTTTATTCATATCAAGGTTTAGTTTGAACATCCCATCAGTTGCATATCCGTTCCCTACGAAGACATTATTTTTAGTGAAGGTACAGAAGCTAGGCCTTATAGTATGAGTCAGCATTGAGGAGATAGCCTGAGACCAGATTCTTCCTTATTTTCAGATTTTGTAGACTTTCTTCAGAATGACAGTTTTTCCAGAGGTAAACTTCAGTACTACCTTATCAATTCCAACAACTATTGTTGAGTGGTGATCCCCAAACAATATATTTCTATCCTTAGTTTCAAAATATAATTTAAATAAACCATGGTCATGGCAGACATGGCGCATAGCGCTAGTGTCTAGTCACCACCCTTCAGAACCCCCAGTTACATTTATTTTGTGATCATGGAAACTAATTCTTCTTCAGTCAAGTTCGCTTGCGCAGCAGGACAACGCCTATTCCTACAGTTCCTGACCATATACCCAGACTTGTTACAGTTAAAGCAAAGAAATTATACCATTTCTTCTTATGAGGGTTTTTTTCTTCTTTTGACTCTTCTCGTTGTTGGATCCACGATTCTGAACTTTCATCTTGTTTCTCTTTGGCTTTAGTCTAGGTTTCAGAATAGCAGAGGCAAACTTTCTTGGTACGATGTTTACCTTCTCCCGTTGGTCCTTGTTTTGGGCTTCTTCCTCAATCCTCAAGCATGTTATTAGACTTTCCAAGGAAAGTTTCTTGGTTTTATGCCTTGGTGTATTTTAAAAATCCTTTAACATAGGGGGTAACTTATCAATACTAAAGCAACTTGAGATTGCTCATTTAAGGGCATACCTTCGTTAATGATTTTATGAGTAATCTTCTGCAATTCATGGGATTATGCCTCTACAGATTTTTTGTCCGTCATTTGAAACTTCAAATAACCGCTAACATCATACTTTTTCGAACTGGCCTATTCGATATCATATTTTTTCTGCAAGGCATCCCATACTTCTTTTGTTGTGGTCATCGTGCTGTAATAGTCATATAGATCATCAGTCAAACCATTTAAAATAAAATTCTTGCAAAGAAAATCATTTTCTTTCCAAATAGTAACATGTTTGATACGTTGTTCGGTCAAATATGTTTATGGAACAATTGGCTTCTCTGTAGTGCAGACGTTAACAACTTTCTTCACAGTGAGGAAGAACAACATCTTCTGCTTCCAACATTTGAAGTGTGCCCCTTCAAAGGAAAGGGTAGTTGAGATCGATGGACAGAATGTCATTCTGTGTTGATACGGCCATCACCAACAACAGTAGATCAAATTTTCTTAAAAATGTTAGAACGGCTACCCGACAAAAAGTGACAGGAAATGAAAGCTAAACAATTAGCAGCAACAAACAAAACCTGCAAGACAGAAAATTGTGAAAAGTTGAGTCGCGAATCACACTCTCTTTAAGACGTTTCACGACTTTGTCCTTTATGCAAGTAGTTTGGAAAGGATTCCACATCGTCCACAAGATAAAACAATCCAAATTAAATCTGTCCCGATTGGAACTGCACTGAAAACTGATCAGAAATGCTCACTCCATTCGAGACTATGCTCGAAAAATGTAGAAAAAACAAGCGATTGAGAAAGAAAACACAACGAAGGGAGGCTATGATTATTTTTTAATGCCCCTTCTAAAGAACCAAACCACAATTTATTTATAGGCCTTGAAGGCCAACAGTGAACATGCAAACCGGAGTAACGTGCACGAAGGCCAATGGCGAACATGTAAAATAGAGAAACGTGTGCATGTTAACGGTAAAAAAAATGAATTATTATTAAACGGGCAAAAATGGATGATTAAATAGAGGAATTTAAAAAATTAAGAAAGTTTTTTATTTAAAAAATAAAAATTTGCCTCGTTTCGCCCAACCCAACGGTTGTGCGCGCATGTGGAAAGACCATCAAACCCTCATTTGCCTACCTCTTCACCTCTTCTAAAACTTGGGTACCCCTTGGGGCCCAACCACACAAGGAAAGGTATGGGTAAATAAGGAGGCATTTTCTTGTTGTCCCAATCAATGTGAGATTCTCTACTTTTCTTTTTCTTTCATTTAAAAATAAGAAATTTTCACCAACAGAAGGAATTAAAATGTTGCTTGTTTTTGTATCTTATAAACGTAGAGCTCGGAACAACGATTTCGACGCCTCTTGAGTCACCCAAATTAGAGTTCAAAAGAAGAAAAAATAACAAAAAGAAAAGGAATTTTAATTTTTCTTTTGCAAGATTGATGACATGGCGAATTAATCATCAAATTTGATCAATTAGAGGGTGCCACTTGGAGCTTTGGGTGAGTGACATATGGAGGTTAAATTTTCAATTTGATGAATTTTAATTTTCTTAAAAAAATTGTTTAAAGTTTATATATATATATGTATACACACATATATAGGTCAAATGGTTAAAAGGAAAAGAAAAGAAATTTAAATCTTACTTTTGCAAGTTTCCATTGCTATAAACTAGGAATAAAATAACAAACTACCTAAAAGATTTAGATACGAACGATACTCTTAAATATTTAAATAACTAGATCTATAATATTAAATATATAACTATTCTATACTCCCCCTCAAGTTGGTGCATAGATGTCATGCATTCCTAACTTGCTCACAAAATGTTTAAACATTGGTTTAAACAATCCCTTGGTGAAAATATCTGCAGTCGGGTCTTTTGAAGGAAAAAAAAGGATGCAAACTACTCCTTTCTCCATATTCTCTTTAATGAAGTGTCGATCAACCTCTATAGGATCATGTTGGATTGGATCTTGAGCAGTACTTATCGCAGCTTTGTTGTCACAGAAAAGCTTCATTGATTATCTAGTCTCCAGCCTTAATTCTTTAGAACACAACGAATCCACAACATCTCATATACTCCATTAGCCATGGCTCTATATTCTGCCTCAGCACTACTTCGAGCCACAAAATTTTGCTTTCTACTCCATCGTGTCACCAAATTTCCTCATACATATCCTGAAGTTTACTTTCAATCAGTCACAGACCCAGCCCAATCAGTGTCAATAAAACCTTCTATAAATCGAATCTCCCTTTCTAAATAAAAGACCTCGACCACGACAACCGTTAAGATATCTGAGTATCAAATATATTGTCTCAAGATGTTCTTCACAAAGTTTATGCATAAATTGGCTAACCATGCTTACTGCAAAAGCTATTTTAGGTCGAGTTTGAGATAAATAAATTAGTCGTCCGACTAATTGTTGATACCTTTGAATGTCGACAAGAGAACCTTGAGAAGTATCTCCAAGTTTTTTATTTGCATCAGTTGGAGTTTCATCTGGTCCATAACCACTCATACTTGTATCCTTGTGAAGATCTTGAATATATTTTTGTTGTGATACAACAATTCCTTGTTTGGATCTTACTACTTCCATGACATGGAAATATTTTATTTCTCCTAGATCCTTAACTTCATACTCTTCGGAGAATATGTTTTTAAGGCGATTATCTCTTCCTGGTCATCACCTATTATAAGAATATCATCTACATAGACAATAAGAATAGTTATCTTTTCATCCCTTGAGAATCTAGTAAATAATGTGTGATCAGCATGAGTTTGTGAATACCTTTTTTTTTTTTTACAACACCAGTAAACCTTTCGAACCAAGCTCATGGAGATTGCTTGAAGATCGTACAAATCTTTTTCTACTCTGCACGCCTTTGATCCAAATTTTCCTCAAATCTTGAAGGAGGTTCCATGTATACTTCTTCTTCAAGGTGACCCTTTAAGAAGCATTTCTTACATCAAATTGATTTAGTGGCCAATCTAGGTTTGGTGCAAATGTTTCTATACAGTCAATTCCATATGTCTGCATATACCCTTTTGTCATTAAGTGAGCCTTGTATTATCCAAGAGTTCCATCAGCATTGAACTTAGGAGTGAATATCTACTTGCACCCAACAAGGTTTTTCTTCTAGTAGTTCTTCCTTCCTCCATGTTTGATTTTTCTCAAAAGCACGCATCTCCTCATGTACAGCCTTCCTCCACTCTAGAACATTTAGAGTCTCCTGAATACTTTTAGGTACTTGAATATTTGTGATATTAGAAGTAAAGGTAGAAAAATATTTTGAGAGTTTTGAGTGAGATACATAATTTAGGATACGGTATTTAACACATGAACATTTTCCTTTTCGTAAAGCTATAGGAACATCGAGATCAGAGTTAGTAATCTTATTCGATGTGTTTTCTGATCTCATTTTAGACTCTTAACTAACAAGAGGAGAGACAATCTCAGGTTCCTGTTGATTTTCCCTTCTCTCATAAGTCTGGCCGAAGAGTTTTTTTATTCCAGCCAAGATCTATTTTCAGAATGATATTTATTTTGAGGAAAAAAAAACATATGTATGTTTATTTTCTAAATCATGAGTTGCTCATTTTCTAAAGTAGGTTTAACATTTTCTTGTTCTAGATTGGGTTTAGGATTTTCCAACAAAAGTTTCTCGGTTTTATCAACTTCTTTATCACGTTCTTTTGTCCCTTGGCTTGTATTAGTGTTCTCAAATGGAAGAAATTCTAGAGTTAGAGTTATTATGGATAGATTAGGACTTTTTGCCATGATTTCTATGGATTCCATATTTTGAGGTACTAGACTCAATTTTAATTGGTGCTCCCCCTGAGGCTTATTCTTATAAAAAAAAAATGATGGAACACGAGATATACACAGCGGAATAAGGATCTAATTACACTCTAATTGTTTTTAATTAAAAGGAAATTAGCATGCAAAAGAAGGGAAAACAATAAATTAATTTGGATAGGATACAACCTTTGTAGCTCCCGAAAAACGTTTTTCCTCGTTGCATCTCGACCCGAACTCTTCCGAACCACCACTAGAGCTGACTTACTATCTTTTGGACTTAGAACCGGGTTGTGGGACCCGATGGATGAAGAAATCGAGGGAGAGAAAAAGATGGAAAAAGAAATGGATTTTTCTTTTTGGTTTGGGTTTTCTTTTTTTTTTTTCAGCCCAATTTTGAAAATTAAATTTGGAAAAATGTCAAAAGTTTTTCATCCAATTTGAAAACCCAAATTTATAGAAAAAAGTCATGCAACAATTGCATGAAACAAATTCATAAAAACCTAACACCTAGAATCCACTATCGAAGTGGGCTTAATGTGTCCACTATAAGCCAACACCTAGCCCACTATCTTGTTAGTGGAATTATCCAACAAAAGTTTGGATTTTTCCACGAACTTTAATCAAAGGACACAATAGTCATTTTGTCAAAGTCAAACTTTGACCGAAAAGTCAACATTTTTATTTTTTATGATTTTTTTCCATGTTGACTAATTTTGACCTCCCGAGCATGAATCCACATTCATTTTCTCGAAATTCAAATCACATTTGAATATAAGGTCGGTCAAAGTTTGACTTTTCAAAGTCAAAAGTCAACTCTTTGACTTTTTACATCTTTGACCATTTCCATTATTTTCGAGCTTACGAACATGAACGTATTCATATTCTTGATATTTAAATCATATTTAATCATTAAAGCAGTATCTCTAAACTGAAAACCGACTACTATATCACATATACTTGTCGGTTTCTCTCTCTTCACCTAATTCGAACAATTCGAATCATTCTATCATACTGTTCTAAGTTTATTCCATATGAGTTAGTAGGGGAACCTAATAGACCTATAGATCATGGGCTCCAACGATCCGAGATTATCTGGCTAAAACTCTTTTAGACGGAGTTAATCAACATTTGTTAACTAACGGGTCATTCCACTATAGTTCCGTAGTTGCATTCCCCTCACTATAGATATATTTGTGTCCATTTGATATAACCATGATTAGTAAGTTAATCCTTCATAGGTTTTCCGTAATCTCGGCTGGGTCATAAAAACCGTTTTACCCTCAAGATTACATCTTGTTCCTTAAGTTCAACTGATCCTCTAATGAACAATTGGTTTAAGGTCCAACCTATAAATCGAACCCCTCTCGAGCCAAGGAGAGGGTGAGGCCCTTTGTTCAAGACCTGGATTCAGTACTAAAGGGAACAACCTATCTACTATCCCTATAATGGGTGGAGTGAATTCCGTCTTGCACCCTATGTTCCCAACTATCCACCTGATCTTACCCCTGAAATGGGAGGCTTATTGGGCCAGCAATAATGAGTTGCCCTCACCTATGTAGATCTAAGGATAATTCCGAGTGAACAGGAGTTCATAGTTAGCTCAGGATTAAGATTAAATTACTTAGGTCATCAATTAACGAAATAGTCAGTTTTATACATAAAATGGCATTTAAAACGTAAAAAGTGACTATTTCATGGTTCAGTCTGATGCAAACTCGTTGCATAGGATACCCCTACTCACATCTCTATATGAATGATTCAGAATCACATCGTTTGTACTAACTACAAAGTGGGCCGCATCCATAGTGTCCCCAGAACAAGGCGCCCAATCTTATTCATATACTATAGACCATTTTGGCTATATATTTGAACTTGATCCACATTTATGTCACTACATAAAGTTCAAACTACATTAAATAGCCTCAGAACCTTAGTTTATTGGATTCAAGATTACAATTTCAATAACAATTTTATCGAAAAACAAAACAGAATATGTTTATTAATTTACAAACTACGAGTTTTAGGACATAAAATCCAACAAAAAAATCTCATAATGATCGGATCATAACATTTGTACCTTTTCTGTTTCGGAGCAACACCAACGAAAACACAGTTTTTTGCTCTTGAGTCAAACTTATCAGTACCTCTATTAAGATTCTTTACAAAAATTGTGCGTCCAAATATTTTTAGCTCCATTGAGTTTATTAATCTAGATCTAGATTTTTTTCTTTTTTCGAAGAATTTAAATGGGAGTCTTAAACTCTAGGACTCTAGACGACATTCTATTAATCAAATATGTAGCATGTAAAATAGCTTCACCCCAAAGATACTTAAGGACATTCATAGAACACATTAGTGCTCGAGCAACTTCTAATAGGTGCCTATTCTTCCTCTCAGCTCTACCATTCTGTTGGGGTGTATTAATACAAGAACTTCGTTGGATTATACCTTTTTTCATAAAGAAATTCCCTAACATTTGAGCAAAGTATTCTTTACTATTATCACTCCTAACAACTTGAACTTTGGTATTAAATTGAGTTTGAATCATATAGTAAAATTGTTTGAAAATACCCTCAACCTCTGATTTTTCCCTTAACAAGTATATCCAACAAACTCTATTATGATCATCTATCAGAGTTATGAACGATCTTTTACCACCACAAGTTTTAATTCTTGAAGGTCCTCAGATGTCAGAATGAATTAAAGCAAACGGTTTGATGCTTGATATAGACGAGGAATATATGTACTTCTATAATGTTTAGTAAAAGCACAAATTTCACATTGAAACAAATATACATCTTTATTTTGGAATAAACGCGGAAACAATTTCTTTAAATAAAAAAAATTTGGATGTCCTAGTCTAAAATGCCATAGATAAATTTCATCATTACTAGAAATGGAAGTCATTTGGAAGCATGAATTCTCTCGGGCTTCTTTATTCGAGCTTGGCTCCTCATTTAGGAAGTAGAGATCGTCCTTTTTTCAAGCACTGCCAATCATCTTCCTCGAGATTAAGTCCTGAAATTCACAGGGTGAAGATGAAAAATTAGCATGACATGAAAGTTCTTTTGTGATTTTGCTAACAGATATGAGGTTATAGGACAACTTGGGAACATGTAAAACATCAGATAAAACTAAAGAAGGGAAGATTTTAATGTTCCCGACACCAGCTATGGGGGAATAAGAACCATCAACAATTCTTGCTCTTTTATTCCCTGCACAAGGTTTATAAGAACAAAATAGGCTAGAAAAGCTAGTCATATGGTCAGAAGTTCCTAAATCTATTATCCAAGGAGAAATTTTTTCTTGAGTTCAATTGTAGGAATGGAAAGAAGACACACAAAGCATTGTACCCCTTTTTGAAAAGGAATAAGATGGAGTTTCTTAATTAAGTAACTTCAGGAGTTTCTCCATTTATTCTGGAGTGAATTGAGCCATAGATGGCTGGATAGGGTGGCCATGAGAAGTTTCAACCATGGATTGAAGAGCACGTTTTGTTTTAGGTTTCCACCCAGGAGGATTTTTATGTATCTTCCAACACGTCTCACGTGTGCGCCAGAATCTTTGCAGTGATCACACCATGGCTTCTTCTTCGCTTCACTTTGATCATGATTACAAGCCACCAATGTTGCAGTATCACTACTGTTCACATGGATTGTGTTGTTCATAATTTTTCTACGACTTTCTTCCAATCGAACTTTAAAAAGAAAAAACCTAATGAATGGAGGGCAATGATCGTCGACCGAGAATGCAACCCTTTACCTTATCAAAACCTGGATCAACACCTGCAAAAAACATGAAAACATGGTCATTCTCCTCAAGCTTTTGAAATCGAGTGAAATATGTTGTATTTTCCCATTGTTCCTCATTGCACTGATCGAGTTCATGCCATAATGCGACCATCTCATTGTAATATGTAGTAACATCATATTGCCCTTGCTTAAAATGCCACAATTTAGTTTTTAATTCAAATATTTGAGAAGCGTTTTCAAGGTTTGAATATGTTTCCTTCACATAATCCCACACTTCTGGTTGTGTTCATAAACATTCAAGTTTGGCTATGGAAGGATCCTGGAATTGAGCAACCATACTGTCACCAATGAATTTTCAGACCTCCATGCTTTGTACGTAGCCTCACTAATCAATGGCCAAGTTGACCAATTGCGCCCATTTCAGATAATTCTTACCATTCAAACGATGCACAGTGATCTGTATTGAAGAATGGATTGAAAGCTCTACTACCATTTGCGTTGGTGGATTGAGGTCTTGGATTGTTTATGTATTGGGTATTTTGGTGTTTGATTTTTTAGATGTATCCCCCATGACAGAATAAGAGGGGAAAAAACTCAAGAAAGGGAAAGAGAAAAAAAACTGACAAAATAGGAATTTAAATGAAAACTCAAATGAAAAAAAAAAAAAAAAAAAAACCTCACGTCCTGTAAGTGGGTCTCTTGGTTGAATTTGGATGGGTTTGGGTAGAAAATTTCTCTGGATGAGTGGAAAATTTCTAGTGAAATAAATAACCTCACGTTCTAATATGAGTTTTTTAGGGTTTTTTTTTCCTTCATTGCTCTGATAACATAAAGTTGAGAATAATAAAATCTCTATACTTCCCAAGAGCCATAAGGCCTTTTTAATCTTACAATTTAGGTTAGCTATATATATTACTTTTGTTTTCTTTTTTACTTTTCTACTTTTAATCTCTATCTTCCATTTCACTTTTTATGCAATCCAATAATCCAAACGAAAATCCATTTTTACCCCACTTCTCTCTATTTTCATACTTCATATTCCCCAAAATTATTTCAACTTTGCACAACTTTCAATCGTCAAAATTTGCAAAAAGAACACCATTGTTACTCTCTCTACAAGCTTCTAATTTTCTTTTTTTTTTTCCATCTTATTCTAGAGAGATATCTTTATTATATTGTGATGATCAAATTTTTTATGGAACGAACACATGCGCAGCGGAAGAAAAACGGATCTAAAGTACTCTAATTAGATTAATTATAAAGATAAGCATGCATGCAATAAAACAAGAAAAATGGGAAAAAGAATACGACCTTTGTAGTCTTTAAATCTTCTTCAAATCAGCTTCAATCTCCTCATGAACAGTTCGTAGACCACCACGAGAGTTTTCCCAACTATTCCCTGGTCTTAGAACGGGATGTTGGGATCCAGTGAATGATTAATTTGGAGAGGAAAAAACTAAAACTTTGAGAGAAAATGGGATGAGATTATCACATAATCTCATCTAAACCCACAATGGCCAAGAGTTCTTCAAAAACAATAAACACTCCCTTTTAAAGACCATTACATGAAAACATGCAACTTTGAGTTTGATGAGAATTTGACACTAAAAAATCCACTAACTCAAAAAGTGGGATTTAGTGGGACAAGTGTCTTCAAATGAAGACAACATTTAGCTATGCAAAAGTTGGCATTTTTCACTCACAAATGTTGGATCTTTTACTAACTTGGTCAAAGTTTGACTCTCAAAGTCCAAAGTCAACAAATTTGACTTTTTGACTTTCAAAAATCAAAAACCAACAATTTGACTTCCATTGCATTTTTTTACCTAGTCAACAAATTGACTTTTAATGCAATTTTGACCAAATCCATTTAATTTCAAAATTAATTCTAATAATCAATTTTAAAATTAAATTAAATTAATAATTAATTAAACAAATTAATTAATTTAATTTAATATTAAATCCAACAATTATCCCAATTTATATGAATCACTATTCATAGTCTTGATATTTAAATCTTATCTAAATATCTCCTATTTTCTCTCTCTTTATGTTTAATTCACAATTAAACATTAGGTTAAATATACCGTATATATTTAACACTTTTCTCCAAAAATCAAATTTGAACACTTCAAATTCGTTCGTCACACTGTTCTAAGATTTAGCCCGATGTGAGCTAATAGGGGGACCTCATGGACCTATAGATCATCGACTCCAACAATTCGCGATTAACCGACTAAACTCTTTAACCTAATTAACCACCATTCGTTAACTATCGGGTCACTCCACTAAAGCCTAGTAGTTGCACTCCCCTCACTGTAGATATATTATGTCCATTCGATATAACCATGATTAGTAAGTCAACCCTTCACAAGTTGTTCGTAATAACGATTGGGTCAAAAGCTGTTTTACCCCCGATATTACATTTTGCTCCTTAAATCCCACTAATCCTCTAATGAACAATTGGTTTGTGATCCAATCACTAAATCAAGTCCCTCTCGAGCCCATGAGAGGGTGGGGTCCCTTGTTCAAGACCCGGAGTTAGCACTTAAGAGTACAACCTCTCTACTATCCCTAAAAGTGGGTAAGAGTGAATTACGTCTTGCACCCTATGTCCCCAACTATCTACCCGATTTTACCCCTGAAATGGGAGGCTTATTGAGCCAACACTGTTGAGCCAACCTTCACCCATGCAAATCTAAGGATAATCCCAAATAAACAGGAGCTTATAGTTAGCTCAGAATTAAGGTTAAGTTACCTAGGCCATCGCTTTGAAATAGTCAGTCTTAAACAGTAAACAACGTTATAAAGTAAGAGTGACTTAGTTCTTGGTCCGATTTTATGCAAATTCATTGCATAGGACGCCCCCACTCCTCATGTCAATACATGAACGAATCAAGATCACTTCGTTTGTAGTACTTTACAAAAAATTGTAACAACTACAAAGTGGGCCTCATCCAATAGTGTCACAAGAATAAGGTACCTAACCTTATTCATATACTATAGACTGTTTTGGCTATTTACTAAACTTGATCCACTCTTATATCTCCACATAAAGTTCATGTATTCATATAATAGTCATGGATCTTTAATTGATTGGATTTAGACTTTACAAGTGCAATTCACATATTCAATAACAGTTTTACTGAATAAACATCAATAACATCTTTATTGATAATAGAATACATTTAACATTACAAACTACAAGTTTTAGGACATACAACCCAACAAACTCCCACTTGGACTAAAACTCCAGTGGATTTTACATATATATACAAATATATATACAATGTTGAGTAATGAGAGAATAAATACAATAAAATAAAGCATCAGATACTCAGTATTTCTCCCACTTTCCCTAGTTCTAACTATTTCGCAGTCTTAGTCCCACTAGG
This sequence comes from Benincasa hispida, assembly GCF_009727055.1. NCBI lineage: Eukaryota > Viridiplantae > Streptophyta > Magnoliopsida > Cucurbitales > Cucurbitaceae > Benincasa > Benincasa hispida. The sequence goes on from NC_052359.1 coordinate 38,606,215, forward strand.
TGACCCTCGAAAACTTTAGCCGAAAGAGCCTTTGTAAATGGATCAGCCAAGTTGTCTTCAGAGGAAATCTGCATGAAAATCACGTGTCCTTGGTGTTCATACTCAGCTTCTATGGTGGGGTCAGCAATATAATTTTGCTTGATATTTCTCCACACTATAGCTCTTCCGTTCAGAGTGAATACTAACCCCGAAGTAGATTTTTCAGAATCTACGTCGGTCTGAAAGTTAGAATCAGTGTATCCAGTAAGGATCAAATCCTTAGCACCATACACTACCATATAGTCCCTTGTTCTCCGAAGATACTTGAGGATGTTTTTAACGGCAGTCCAATGATCATATCCAGAATTGGATTGATATCTATTAACAATTCCAACTGCATAGCATATGTTGGGATGAGTACATAATATCGCATACATTAAAATCCCTACTGCTGATGCATATGGAATTTGTTTCATAACCTCAACCTCTTGAGGTTTCTTAGGACACGGTTCCTTAGACAGATGAATTCCATGTCTGAAAGGAAGCATACCTTTCTTAGAATCTTGCATTTTATATCGAGACAACATCTTGTCTATATAAGATGCCTGAGACAAGGCTATCATTCTATTCTTACAGTTCCGAACGATTCAGATCCCAATAACATATTGTGCTTCTCCCAAATCCTCCATTTGGAATTGCAAGGCTAGCCATGTCTTAATGTCAGCAAGAAATTCCACTTCATTCCTAATGAGTAGAATATCGTCAACATATAGAACCAAAAATTATACTTTATCCACATCACTAATTGCTTATTTAAAAGTTAATAGATCCTCTAATCCATCATCAGGTATGACGACCTGAGTTTCAGTTAAACCCATGTACCGGTCAGGCTGTTGCATAACCCTCTCATTACGTCGAGGCATTCTCAACTCTTGAGAAGGATATAAAGTACCAGTTCCATCAATAACTCTTGTTGAAGAATCTGCTCGATCAATAATTCTTGTTGATCTATCTGTAGTTTCTCTGGTTATCTCACTTAATACTAGCTTACTATGAGGTTCATGATTTTTAATGTGGTCTTCTTCTAGGAATGTTGCATTTGTCGACACAAATACTTTATCTTCCTGAGGATCAAAAAAGAAACCACCTTTTGTCTCTTGGGATAGCCTACAAATAGGCATACCTTTGAAAGGTGTTCCAAATTCTTTGGATTTTGCACCAACACATATGATGGGCATCCTCAAATCCTGAAGTGACATAAACTACCTTTACGTCCTCTCCATAACTTGTAAGGTGTTTCTGAAATACATTTCGAGGGAACCATGTTTATTATATACACCACAGTCCCTCTACGTGACCCCAAAAAGAACTTGGCAACTGAACATAACTCATCATAGAAAGAACCATGTCCAACAGGGTTCTATTTCTCCTTTCTGCAACACCATTTTGTTGAGGTGTGTCAAGTGTTGTGAGTTGTGACTGAATTCCTTGTTCTATCAAATAGTCTTGGAATTTTAAGTCCATGTACTCACCACATCGATCTGATCGAAGTTTTTTAATCTTTTTATCTAATTGGTTCTCAACCTATGCCTTATATTTCTTGAACTTTTCAAGTGTATCGGACTTATGATGTATTAGGTAAATGTAGCCATACCTTGAATAATCATCGATGAAGCTGATGAAATATTCATACCCTCCTCTTGCTTTAACATTCATCGGACCACAAAGGTCTGAATGTACCAACTCTAAGGGTTTTTTTGGCTCTTAGACCTTTTCCAGTAAAAAATCTTTTGGTCATCTTACCCCCAAGACAAGATTCACATGGCGTTAAAGAGCTATCTTCTAACTGGTTTAGAAGTCCACTCTTAACCAATCTCCCAATCCTATTGAGATTAATGTCACCTAGTTTTAGGTGCCAAAGATAGGCATTTGGAGAAATTTTCCTTTTCTTATGATGAGTTTCAGCTGTTTTAAACATCTCTACATTCCAAACGATTTTTACCTCAGTCGATTTTAACACATATAAGTTATTCTCTAGATTTTCAGGACATACTATATTACCTTTTGAGATAATGAACATTTCATTATATTCAAAAGAAACTTTGTAATTTTGTTCTTGCAAACATGAGATAGAAATTAAATTCCTTTTCATAAAAGGAATGTAATAAACATTTTCAAGTAAAATGTGTCTATCTCCAATAAATAACTTTATATCTCCCACTGCTTTAGCCGAAACAACCTCCCCGATCCCTACCTTAAAGGTTGCTTCACCTTCTATAAGTTGTCTCCAAGAACTAATTTCCTGAGCAAAAGTACAAATATGATTAGTGGCTCCTGAATCCATTACCTAAGTTAACTTATTATTTTCCACCAAGCACGTCTTAATGACAAGTAAATCATATTTACTTTGTTGTGCTTTCTGGTAAGTAGCAGAATTGGGAGATAAAGGACATTCCTCTGTTAAAACATAGTCTAAATCATCAACTACTAGTATATTCGATTTCCATGTTGATTTACCGTTAAAATTTTCGAAAGCGAGTAAATTTGAAGAATTCAACATGCTGAAAATATAAACAAATTCTAATTTTTGAATTGCTTCTAAACCCAATCAAATTTTAGAAAAGTAATAGTGTACCCAAATTTCATTATTTTATTTACAACGATACTATAGGGAGTCAGAATAAGTGCTACCAAGGAGTAATCAAATACTCCTTCACTAAAACAAGACATTCTTGATTAAATACTATCTCCAGAATAACTCATATTCCGATAGTCATTTAGCTACTGTTTTTTATCAAGAACTTACTAACACTTAGTAATTCTATAAGTGTAACCCTCCATTTTTAGATCTCCGAGATTAGCGGCCCCAACGATGCTACTGAATTGGAGAGTCAAAGTTGGGTAATGACCTAAGAAATCATATCCATTTCTGGAGTTTGAGTTATTCTAAATCCCATGTTACAACCCTCCAAGGGGATAATTGTCGTTAAACGACTAGCAAGAGCCGCTAAAGCTAACCAGCAGGTGCAACATAGGAATCTCACAGTCCAAACCAACGAAAGATACCATAGGACACGTTGACACATATCCTTCACCCATTTACTATGAACTACTTCCCTCATTTACCTTGATCTTGACCTATACAAATACTTTCCGAATGGAGGTCACTTTTAGAGTGACACGAAGCATCTTATGAATCTCACGGTGTGAACTTTCTAGGGAGTGAGTTGAAATCAATATATCACATATTTTATTTTCTAATGAACAACTTCCCCTTATTTACCTTGATCTTGATTCATACAAACACTTTCCGAATGGAGGTCACTTCCAGAGTGACATGAAGCGTCGTATGAATCTCACGGTGTGAACTCTTTAGGGACGTAAGAATTGAAATCAATATATCGTGTATTTGATTTTACTGTGAACAACTTCCCCTATTCACCTTAATCTTGATTCATGCAAACACTTTCCGAATGGAGATCACTCCCAGGGTGACACGAAGTGTTGCATGAATCTCGATGTGAACTCTCAGAGACGCGAGAGCTAAAAACAACATATCGTATATGTTATTAATCTCTCACTGAAGTGTTCTAATAATATATCATATATGTTATTAAATTCCCACTGAAGCGTTTTAACAACATATCATATATGTTATTTAACTCCCACTGAAGTGTTCTACTTGTTTTTGGGTAAATATTTACTTAGGAATGTTCCGGCTAATTAAACAACCTAAGTCTATGTAGTTTATCTAAGTATAACACATAATTGGATTTAACCTACGATGTCTAGGTGAAAAACCAATTTGTAACACCTCACACTGCTCACGTGAACTCATAAAACCGGATAACAACACTCAATTATTTAGCCATAATCCCCATGTAGGAGGTGTTCCATAGACCGTCAACTTAACTACCCCTAGCCTTAGACAACATATACCGGTTGAGTTTGTAACTGTATTTTACAAGATGTCGACCTATTTTAACTACTAAAACAGGTGGTTTAACTTAAGTGAGCATGCAACTTATCTTTGTTATGGATTTTAATGTCTAATCCAATTTTATAACAACTTATAAAATAATAGACATACATTGCATCCATAACATGCTTTTGTGTAACAATTATATAAACATTCATTCCATGCAATTAATATAACAACTTATATCAAAACATGGAATCCTACACATGCATACTATATATTATAACAATTATAATATACTTGCAATGCATGCTACATACTTATCCTATGATGAGATTTTAAATCTACATGGCATACAATATGCATACAATAGATAAATTATTTAATTCATACATTCACAATGCATAATTAAATAAACATACTAAAATGGACCGATTTTGGCATCCTAAGCTAGCTAAAATGCTAGACTTATTATAATAATAAGCAAAAACCAGCCTCAAACTGCCTCCAAACACTTCGAAGTAGCTCAAACCGCTTGAAAAACCCTTGAACCGGCCTTGAAACTAACAAAACAGCCCAAAACCGGTCAAACCAGCTTGAACCGGACCGGTCCAGACCATCTGGACCGGCTGAGCCACCACCACCAGGCGCACGCGGGTCGAATGGAGGGCAGGCACGGCTGGGTGAGGCGCGGGCGCGGACTTGAACTGGGCCGTGCACGGAGCTGGGCCTAGACGCAGGCGGAAGCGAGCTGGGCCAGGCGCGGACGGGACGAGCAGATTGCGAAGCGGTCACCGGGTCTGGACCTACACGCGTCAGCAAATCATCCGCGCGGTCAGACGCCTTTCGAGTCGGGTCGTCGGGGTTGTGAACCCGGTCTGGAAGTGGAATTCGGTTCTGAGACGGCCACAAGTGTCAGCCACTCCTCACGGGTTGGATCAGCCGTCCGGGTCGGTTGCGGGTCCGGTACCGGGTCTGGGAGCCTTGACGGGTCTGTGAACTATTTTTCACCAAATTGGAGTTGTCCTCTTTGTCGGAACTGAGCAATTACAGCCTAATTTTGACTCCAATGACTCTAGCAAAAATTTACAGAACCTTTGCCACACAATCAAGCCCATAAAGCACCGGACAATTATAATAATTATTACAACCCAAGAGAAAAAACGGATGTCAAAACCGAAATTATCCATTTTAAAACACAAGCATTCATCACATGAATCAATACCCACCATATGCATAAATTAACCGAAAATTGAGTACTTTAAGTATGCTCTGATACCAATTGATGAAACGAACATATGCGCAGCGGAAGAAAAAAGGATCTAAAGTACTCTAATTAGATTAATTATAAAGATAAGCATGCATGTAGTAAAACAAGAAAAATGGGAAAATGAATACAATATTTGTAGTCTTTGAATCTTCTCCAAATCAGCTCCAATCTTCTCACGAATCGTTCGTAGACCACCACGAGAATCTTCCCGACTATTCTCTAGCCTTAGAACGAGATGGTGGAATCCGGTGAGTGACTAATTTGGAGAGGAAAAAACTAAAGCTTTGAAAGAAAAAGGGATGAGATTATCACATAATCTCATCTAAACCCACTATGGCCAAGAGTTCTTCAAAAGTATTGAACACTCCATTTTAAAGACCATTACATGCAAACATGCAATTTTGAGTTTGATGAGAATTTGACACTAAAAAATCAACTAACTCAAAAAGTGGGATTTAGTGGGATAAGTGTCTTCAAATGAAGACAACACTTAGCCATGTAAAACGTGGCATTTCCCACTCACAAATGTTGAATCTTTCCACTAACTTGGTCAAAGTTTGACTCTCAAAGCCCAAAGTCAACAATTTGTCCTTTTGACTTTCAAAAATCAAAAACCAACAATTTGAATTCCATTGAATTTTTTACCTAGTCAACAAATTGACTTCTAATGCAATTTTGATCAAATCCATTTAATTTCAAAATTAATTCTAATAATCAATTTTAAAATTAAATTAATATCAAATAATTAATTAAACAATTTAATTAATTTAATTTAATATTAAATCCAACACTTATCCCAATTTATATGAATTACTGTTCATAATCTTGATATTTAAATCTTATTTAAATATCTCCTATTTTCTCTCTATTTATGTTTAATTCACAATTAAATATTAGGTTAAATATATCGTATATATTTAACACTTTTCTCCAAAAATCGAATTTGAACACTTCAAATTCGTTCGTCACATTGTTCTAAGGTTTAATCCGATGTGAGCTAGTAGGGGGACCTCATGAACCTACAGATCATGAGTTCTAACGATCCGCGATTAATCGGTTAAACTCTTTTACCTAATTAACCACCATTCCTTAACTACCGAGTCACTCCACTAAAGCCCAGTAATTACACTCCCCTCACTGTAGATATATTATGTCCACTCGATGTAACCATGATTAGTAAGTCAACCCTTCACAGGTTGTTCATCATAACGGCTAAGTCAAAAGTTGTTTACCCCGATATTACATCTTGCTCCTTAAGTCCCATTGATCCTCTAATGAACAATTGGTTTGTGATCCAATCACTAAACTGAGTCCCTCCCGGGTCAATGAGAGGGTGGGGCCTCTTGTTCAAGACCCGGAATCAACACTTAAAGGAACAACCTCTCTACTATCCCTAAAAGTGGATAGGAGTAAATTACGTCTTGCACCCTATGTCCCCAACTATCTACCCCGTCTTACCCTTGAAATGGGAGACTTATTAAGTCGGCGTTGTTGAGCCAACCCTCACCCATGCAAATCTAAGGATAATTCCAAATAAACAGGAGTTCATGGTTAGCTCAAGATTAAGGTCAAGTTACATAGGCTATCGCTTTGAAATAGTCAGTCTTAAACAGTAAATAACGTTATAAAGTAAGAGTGACTTAATTATTGGTCTAATCTTATGCAAACTCATTACATAGGACGCTCCCACTCCTTATGTCAATACATGAACGAATCAAGATCACTTCGTTTGTAGCACTTTACAAAAAATTGTAATAACGACAGAGTGGACTGCATCTAATAGTGTTACCAAAATAAGGTACCCAGCTTTATTCATATACTATAGACCGTTTTGGCTATTTACTGAACTTGATCTACTTTTATATCTCCACATAAATTTCATGTATTCATATAATAGTCATGGATTTTTAGTTTATTGGATTTAGACTTTACAAGTGTAATTCACATATTCAATAACAGTTCTATTGAATAAACATCAATAACATCTTTATTGATAATAGAATACGTTTAACATTGCAAACTACGAGTTTTAAGACATACAACCCAACAATATTGTGAGCTCATATTTGTACATCTACTCTTGTTAGAGAGTTTTATTGAGTATTTTAAAACTTCATGAATATTGTAACGGTTGGATCCTAACCCGTGGAAAGGAATAAGTATGCTCTTGAACCTGAAAAAGAAGGAAAGTAACGGTTCGACTCTCGTTCGTGGAAAGAGTCAAAGGAGATTTTTAATCAAAATTTCAAAAGGTGCTTGAAAAAGTGGATGTAGGTCAAGTTTGACTAAACCACTATAAAAATCATAGTGTCTTCTTCTCTAACTTTTTTCTAATTATTTCTGCATTTAATTTTAGTTGCATGCTCTTATTGGTTGAGATTGATTGAATATATTATTTCCTACTTTTTATCAATCTTGTTACTTAGTATAGATAAGGATTTTTATTAAGTTAATTTAAAAAAAATATCTATTTAATTTAAATAGAGCATATTTTTCAAAAATTTTAATTAAACTCTATGCATCCTTCTCTAGAATTTTCATACCGGTCCAACAATAATATTACTAATTTATAAAAATTTATGGCTGAATTTAACAAAAGTTAAAGAAAGGGTAAAAGTTGTCCTTATTTGTGCCTAAAATTCCAATGGACCAAATTTGATAGTTTATGGTAAAAATTTGACACACCATGCCAAATTTAGGGCATCAGCTGTAATTTTCTCCCATTATATACAACTACGATTACAAGTGCCTCCTTTTTCCTTTTAATCCATAATATTCTAATTATTTTCTTTAATTTAAATATCAATTATTAATGACTAAGTTATAACAAATATCCTTAATTTTCTTCATTGATTTTAAAATACTCCTAAACTTTAAAAAATTGTAATATTATTAAATGTTTCAAAATACCCTTAGAATAGAAATATTTTAGAATATCAAAATTAAAATGATGTGATCTAAATTTTATTTCTAGGTCAATACCACTCCATTTTATATCTCAATTTTCGTCCAAAATTTTAAAGAATTTCTAATCCAAAGATATTTTTAAAATATTTGTAAAAGTTTAGGGGTACTATTCCTACTTTTGAAAATATAGGGATATTTCTGAAACAAATAGCAAAGTTGAAGGATTTTTTTTTTTAAAACTAAACCCTAACTAATTTGAAATAAAACCTTAATTGCATTTCAAAATAATAATAATAAGGGAAAATTGTAAAAAATCATCCCTAAATTATGGAACTGGTTACAATCACAACCATAAACTTTTAATTTGATCAATTATTCAAAATGGTTGCAATTAGACCCTTATATTAAATTAAATTTTATTTGTGAAAACTAAAAATATGTTTTATATATTTACAAATAAAATTTAATTTAATAAAAGAGTCTAATTACAACCATTAAGAAACTACAAGGGCTTAATTGAGAAAACTAAAAGTTTATAAATATAATTGTAATCAAACTCATACTTCAAGGGTGATTTTCACCATTTTTCTTAATAATAATGTATAATTTGTTTTATTATATATGTTAGAAATTAGAAAAAAGAATGAAGAGATATATTGATACAATAATTTAGCTACTGCTATTCATAGAAAATAATATTTTTTATTTCTTAAAGTTAATATGTTGAATGGGAAAATCAAATCTCAAACATAGAAGTTGCTACTATAAATTCAGGCAATTAAAATATGCTTATGTCGGCAGAAATTTTTTTTAAAAATATTACTACAAAAGTAAACCATATAATCATTGTTTCACAAAGATAAATGCAACTAAGAATCATACACAAGAAGGTTAATGCAATTTGGAGCATGTGTATTTCTCTAAATCAAAGTAAAACAGGTCTATAATTATTAAAAATTAGTTTAGTGTTTGATTTTACACTTTTAAACATGGATATTTTGTTATTATACGTAGAATGAAAAATCAAACTTCGAGATTGATTGTATATGCATTATATCAGTTAAACTATATTAATTTACACTTAAACACAATTTGCTTACAATTAAAATTGAGTGTGCTAAGGAAAATGTCACTTGCTTGATTTGAGCTGTTTTTGAAAGTGAACATTTTCCTTACAAACCAACACAATTTTTTTCAACCTACTCTATTTCACTCACATGTTTCAAGTCACTCAACAATAGACTACGTATGTTTCACCATGAAGTTTATATTGAATGGACTCACGTTTCAAATTCACTGAAAGTAGAGTTGCTCTAGGATAAAAATGTTTAACCAAGGAGCTTCTATTGAATAATCCATTGCAAAGAAAGGTATACCTTGGATGCTTATGAAGTAACTATCAAAATCATGTTGTTCCATTCCTACATAGTCTTATGATATTCACAATACCAGTTCATTCATGGCTCTTTTGCTTGGCTACATCAAGCTAAGAGTTACAAAAAAGTGAATAAGTTATAAGTTTACTCCTAAACTTTTAAATTTGTGTCTAATAAAAATTTCTAAAGGATTCTTAAACTTACAATTTTGTATATATTAGACTCCCAAAATCTCAATTTGATGTATAATAGATCCTGGAATTTCTAAAAAAGTGAATGTCAACTACTTATTAGACACAAAATTGGAATTTAATAGATCTATTAAACACTTTTAAAGTTCAAACACAGACATAAACTTGGAAAGTTAGATCTATCGAACACTTTTTAAATCATAACGGATAAAAACTTCAAAGTTCAGGGACTAAAATTATAATTTAACCAAACAAAGGTATGAATCAATTAAAGTATGACAGACTAACATTGGACATATCCATTCAACCGTATCATTTAAGTAAAGAAAATGAAGAAATCCGAGAGAGGGATTGTCTTCATTCTTCAACCCAGGAGCCAATTTCGATACAAATGAAGAAGATTGGCATTGTATGATTTATTGAATGTTAAAATAAAAATAGAATTCAAGAAAATAAAGGGAAAGCGAGGGCGAGAGAAAGAAAAAGTAATCAAATTAAAAGTAGTGAAATACGCTAAAATGAAGGAATGAGAACAATATTTTTTACCCTACACAATGAAATTAACCCATAAGAACTATTTCTTAGTTCGAGTCAGGTTATACACATCTCGACTAATCTCACGAGACAACCTATCCGACCCTACCACATTTGGGTGCCAAGAAAACTAGTAGGATACAAAATCCTAAGTAGGTCCATCATAGATTCAACCCACTTCGAGTCTTTTATTAAACTCACAACCTTTTTTATCATAAGACCAACCCATGATGGTTAGATTGCCTAATTAAAAACCAAATTCCATTTTCAGATGAAGTTAATATAAGAAATGTAAATAAGAGAAAAAATATAATTCTCTTCCAATCAACATGGCCTTCAGTTTAATCATAACTTTGGCAAGAATACTGCCTTGAGATTGACAAATATCAGTCAGTTTAAACACATTCTGAAGTTGAAGATTCAGTACATGGTGACTCAAAGAAGAAATGTTACAAATACCATAAAAACTTGGCAAAACAAAGAGAATTTAGAAAGAGAGCAGAAGTGAAAATTCAATATTATTTAACTGATACAGAATGGTCTTTATATACATTATCCCCCTCTAGCAATGCTTACAACTAAACAATATTAGATTCCACGAACTAACCAGATACTAAAAAGAAAATAGAATACACTGAAACATGGGAGCCGTGATTTGATACAGATGACTTATAACACGTGAATCAATAGAAAACGTATTAAATATCCAAACAATTTACTTTCTTCAGATACAATTTCCTTCTTATACGCTTGTATGCAAATTGATACAGTGAATGAGATGAATAGAACTTACGAGTTTGATGCATCACCTGTAGGCCCAGGTCGGGCATTTAATAAATGCTGGAGGGCTTTGACAACAATGCTCATGTTTGGCCGGAAATCTGCCTCATACTGCACACACAAGGCAGCAACAGCTGCTAACTGCAATAAAGTTGCATCAGATATTAGGTTCTTGTTACAGCTAACTTAACAATGGCAAGATCCTCAGAATTCCTTTATTTTGTTTTCCTGGTCTTCACTTTCTCAAGAAAAATTAGGGCATGTTCGGGAATGATTCTAAGATGGTCAAAATCACTTTTATCATTTTCAAAATCACTTCAAAACATGCTCTTAGGGTGTGTTTGGATTAACTTTTAAAGTGTTTAATTTTGAAAATAAGTCATTTTGGAAAAAGTTAAAGTGTTTGGCAACCACTCAAAATAGCTTTTTAAATACTTTTAAAATTTATTTTAAACAGATTTTATCAAAAGAGTTTAAATAAAAACGACTTTCTTGAAAAACATTTTTTCTCGAGTCAATCCAAACGGGCTCTTAATCATTCAAAATCAATTTTGATGATATTAAAATTGCATTTAAAAGTGAAAATAAATGATAAATTAATATTGCCTGACTAGAGGAGTGTTCAAAGTGATTTTGAACATGACATTGGTGATTTTAACAATTTCAAAAGCATTCCTAAACAGGCAATTAGTTGTCCACTTGATAACTATACAGTACATCATGCTATGTTGTGCATAACAATAACATAAGGTTGATAAACAATTTAGGTTCTTACAAGAAGCTTTTGAATGAATTCTAAACGCATCATATGTCAACTCCCCCAAGAACAGATATCCCAATGCTCAACCTCTCCAAAGTAAAAAAGAAATGGAGAATTACTAAGCATTATTCAAATTACCTTTGCAACCGCCTTTGGGGGGTAGTCTCCGCCAAGCCTTCCATCGACACACTGCCTAACTTTATCTTCACTCAGCTTTGGAATAGCCTAATTAATTAAGATAACCCTGTAAGTTAACTTGCATGCCGAGCAGATAAAAAGAATGAAGTGGCAAGAGGGGAAAAAAAATGTAGAAGGGGAAAATGTGAGAGCCAAGGAGCGAAAGGACAAAAGAAAATCACCCAAGTAACTAGACTTTGTTGTCCTCGTGGAAGCGTAGGATCTACAGGTTTTCTCCCTGTCAGAAGTTCAAGCAAGACTACGCCAAAGCTATATACATCACTCTTGGCATTCAATTGACCAGTCATAGCATATCTGCCAAATAATTTTTACGAGAAACATAGTAAATAACTGTTATGGCTCAAGAGGCACACAATTCTTTTTTATTGAGAAACCAAAGTTTTTTTGAGAAAAATAAACGAGTACAATAGGGAAAGAGGCATGCAGTTCTCTCCGGGGTGAAAAGTACTACTACGTAATAATCAATTACCAGTGAGTAATGGCTTATTGAAAATCATTATTCACTGGTAAAAGAAGATCAATTTCACTTTGGGTTCACAAATTCTCTTCCAGATGTGATTGTGTACCAGCTGAAAACACTAAGGTTCGACGTTGGGAGAATTGATCAGTAGCTCAACGGTGAATTTCAGACACTTTGAAGTTTCTTGTTTCACTTAACACGTGATTATGTCACAACTCCAGAAAAGGGCTGGAGATGAAAGTTATTCATGAAGGTGAATAACGAAGTTGGCCAACTGAATTTTAAGTTGAAATCCAATGAAGCCAAAAGAAATAGAATTTATGATAGAAAATGTTATATTAGTAAAAGCCATTTAAATATTAGTTTCTCAATTGGTTAGAGTTAGACAGCTTACTCAGGAGCATGATAGCCAAAAGTTCCAAGAACACGGGTAGAGTGAAGACGTGCTGCCATATCAGGAGCTTGATTGGACAAATCAAAGTCAGCAATTTTAGCAACATCATCATCAAAGATGAGTACATTGCTGGACTTAATATCACGATGGATAATGTGGGACTCAGCCTTTTCATGCAAATACTCGAGTCCTCTAGCAGCCCCCACAGCAATTTTCACACGTTGTGCCCATGATAGAACGGGACCTGGTTGTGCTCCTTTCACTCCTTTTCTTCCTGTGTAAAAAGTGCACGACAATACATAAGACTAATAACTTGAAAAACAGTGAAAGGCATATTGGCAGTAGATGTCTCGGTATGCATATACAGGACCAGAAATTAACTTAAAACTTCTAAAGCTTTTGACCAGTAAAATTTTGGCATGATTTTATGTACCATGAAGAATATCATGAAGTGATCCATTAGAAGCATACTCGTATACTAGTATGCGTGAACTCCCATCAACGCAATAACCAAGCAATTGAACAAAATTTCCATGCTTCAGCCTCGAGACCATGGAGACCTATACATTTATCATCCTTTAGCCTTGGTAAATATAAGGGATAATTGCAAATATAAACATTAAACTCAAAGTATTAGCAGATATAACATAATGTAAAATAAATTACAAATATAGCCAAATTTAAATAGTCTATCAGTGATAGACCATATTATTGGTAGAAATCTATCAGTGATAGACCATATCATTGGTAAGAGTCTATCAACGATAGAAGTCTATCGCTGATAGACCTGGGAGTCTATCAACGATAAAAGTCTATCGCTGATAGACTTAAGCTATATTTGTAATTTTTTTTTAAAATGATGTTATACACTTGGTTATTATTCCTAAAAATGCTACCAATTGCAATTACCCTAAATATAAATGATAAAAGATGTTTCTTTTTTTTTTTTCTTTTTCATTTGAATGTTATTGGGGGGTGGCTCTGAATAGAAACCTGTGCTAAAAACTCATCATCAGGCTGTTTGCTTGCATCTAACTTCTTGATCGCAGCAGGCTGCCCGTTTTTAAGCATCCCATAGTATACTCTCCCATATGAACCCTCTCCTATCAAAGCTTCATTTCCAAAGTTGTCTGTTACTTCTGACAGTTCTTCGAAGGGTATGGTAGGCACTAATATTGGTTGCATTTTGACAGCTTGAGTGACTGCTGGTGCAGCTTCGGGTTTATGATAACCCCCATTGTTTCCTATGAGAGAATATTCAACATAAAAATTACAAACTTAATTAATTACGTTAATTCCATTGCAGGCATTGTTGGGGAGGGGGAAGGTAAAGTCAATCGGTGGACATTAGAGGGAAAACACCTTGTTTGACATCGAAAATAAACCCTTGTAATTGTTACTAGATATGTTTATGACTCTTCTGACAGTGCTAAGAGAATACCTGTATTTTGTTTTCCTGCATACCCGCCTCCATTGTCAGCTGCTTTCTGAATTTCATCTTCCTCACAGCAGCTAAAGCAGCTCATTTTTTCCCACTAATTGATCCCCTAACAGACCAAAGTCCGCATTCAATTATCTCTAACTGGAGAAAATTTCTCTTTCAAGTAAATAAGATTTCACAAAAAGGAGATGGATAACTTCTTGGGAAGCTGGCCAATCAATACATTATACTTCACCACATAACTAACTCTAGTTAAAACCAGATTTAAGAACTTCTATGACCGTGGAAGAAAACGTACAAATTAGATCAAATGCCCAAAAACGCAGCAAAAGTCTCAACAAACTTTAACACACATTAAGAAAAACAATCTCCTTCACCAAAAGTGAGTCGCACGAAAAGTTAAAAACTTAAAATGCATCAAAGCCTTACTTTAGATCTGCCAAACCACTTAAATATTAACGCCACATAAAGGGGGAAAAAAAACATTTCATCGCTTCAAACTCAAAGAATTGCAGCAGACAGTACAGCCGCGACGCATCAACCCTTCTAGTTCAACCGTCTAATTTCCAGATCAAAGAAGTAGCAGCCGATGAGCCAACAAACTAATTGTTTAAAAAAAACGCCAAGAAACAACAAGTCAATAAACTCGAATCATCAAAATCAACATAATCCCCTTTAATTTTCGAAAACCTAGCCATCACCAAGAGTACAAGAACACTAATCAACACCACCAAAAGCTTGGTATAAGTAAAGAGATCCATCTATACCAGAAAAACAGAGCAATCTGACAAACTTTAAGAGCTGAAAACTTCGATCGGAGTGAGAACAAAACTGTAAAGACGAGTAGAGTATCTGTGTACCGTCGTTCTGGTACTTCGTGATCTGGGCTCCGGAGCCGGCGAAGATTGCGCTGCGAATTTTGTTCTCTAAACTTATATCTCTATTATTATTATTTTTTTCTTTTACTTTTTTCCATTTCTTTTATCAAAAGGTGACTTTATTGCCTTTTTTTTCTTTTCTTTTTTCCTCTATATCAAATTGAAAGACTAGTCAAATTTCACGTCCTACTGTAATAGGCTCCACCACTAAAAAGTGAAGTTTCTTAAAAAAGAAAATATTAATGAATTTTAAGCTAAATTATAGAAAATTCCTTAAACTTTATATTAGTATTAATTTAAAAAATACTTTTAAACTTTTAAAAAGATAGAGTAATATTTATATGAAGTTAGAGGATAGAGTTAGTTATTATAGTTTATGAAGTTATAATAGTTTGGAGTATTGAATAATTTATGTTTGGGATGCTGAAGATTTTAGTTTCAGATAAAGAAGTCTATGTTTGGGGTACTGATTTGTTTAATATTGAGTTCTGGAGTATAGCTTTATGTTGTTTTTGTGTATTTTTTTGTATTATACAAATGGGGTATGTCAAATATCGTATTTCACAAAAAGAAATAAAAAAAATTGTTTTAAAATGAATTTGATCTTTTTTTTAACATACAAAACTTGAATTAGAGCAAGTTTGAAGATGATCAACAGAGTTGGTCGCCATAGGTGATCATCGGAGTTAGAGATGGTCATCGTCGAAGTGAGGCATCAAAGGTGGTTGTTGTAGTTGATTGATGGAGGTGGTCTTCACTGGAGTTGGTTGTTAAATGATCATTGAAGGTGATTGTTGGAGTTGATTTGCCAGATGTGGTTGTCAAAGTTGGTCACCAGGGCATGTCATCGATTATGGTTTTTTTCAAAGTGAGGCAGTAGTAGTGATCAATGGTGTTTGTTGTCGAAGTTGATAGGTAAAGTCATTGGAAACATTGAATGGATGGAGAGTTGGTATTTTAAACAATTTAATCCAAACTCAAGTTGGTGGGCCCAAATAGTTAACCAATGCAATCCAACTCAAGTTGGTGCCAAAAAAACCCAATTTGATTTTTTAAAAAAATAATAATAAAAAATATCCTCACCATTAATTTTGTTTCAAAATTACTCTTGAACTTTCAAAAGTTTCATCAATATCTTTAAATTTTTTAATAAAAATTCAAAAAATACTTTTACCATTAGTATATGGATGAAAATTACTATTTTACCTTATTTCAAAAATACCTATAAATTTTTTTTAAATTGCATTAATATATTTAATCTTAAAAACAAAATAAGAAAATGTTCTTGCCATTAACTAGTATATTAACGAAAATTGTTTAACTACACTTTATTATCTCCCTCTTCCATTTTCTCTCTCTCGCTTCAATATATGATTTAACACCTCTATTTTTCTTATTTTTTCTTTATTTTTTTATTCAATACTCTCTTACTATCCTTCTTCCTTCTCTAATTTCTAAAACTACAATCTTCAATCAATGTATATAATCTATAACAAGAAGAAAAGATAATGACAGATACAACAAGGGATCTTAGGATGAGAAATGAGAAAGTATTGTCATATATTGAAGTAGAAGAGAAAGAGAAAATGAAACAGGAGGGTGATCTATGAGATGTAGATAAATGGTTTTCGTCCAATATACTAAATATAAGGGCATTTTTTAACTATCTTTTCAAAAGGTTAGATGTTAATATAACTTTTAAAAGTTAAGGTGCTTTGAAATGAGGTATTAATGTTTCCGTCCATATATTAACAGTAAAGAACTTTTTTTTAATTATTTTTTAAAAAGTTAAAGGGTATGATTGAAATGTTGGAAGTTCATGAATATATTTTTTAACAAAATTAAAAGATCAAGGGTATTTTCTATAATTTAGCCTGAATATTTTATATTAACCAAAAAGCAAAATTAATTGATATATTGATAACTTATAGAAATACAAGTTATTGTTGCTTCTTAAATAGAATAATTAAGGTAATTTAGTGAAAATGTATTAACTTGAAAAGAAAATCATGGAAAAAAAATATCATCCTTACGTTTAGCACATGCAAAACTAATTATCTTTAGATATTACAATTCTAACCCCTAAAAATGTAGGAATTATAATATGAAAAGTAGAACTTATTGATAAAGCTTATGCTGGAATGTGTGAACGCGTAAGAAGTCGAACAAACATAACAATGCGGTGAAAGTGGAACTATGCATTGAAAAGAAGTATGCAGTAAGAAAAAGTGCATTACATGTCCAATTAAAACGCAAGTTGGAAGTTAATTTGAAAGGAATGCGGTACAATGAACTGATGACTAGAGGAAAAGCAGTGGAGTAGGATATGGAATTAAATGTAAAGTATGTCAATCAATCATTAAAGAGAATACTGAGGAACGATCAATTAAAGCTATAAATAGTGCAAGTCTCACACACTACAAAACTTATCTTTTGGGTTATGGAGGGAAAGTTTTTGAGTTTTCGTTTAAGGGAGTTGGTTAGAAGAAAAGAAAGACAAGGAGAGATCCATTTTTTCATTCTCAGCACAAATGCAGTGAGCTAATCACAATAGCCAAAGGAAACGGGAATCTGTGATCAATGGCTTGACACCTTCATTTCTCCAATCAAATTTCTTTCATCCATTTTTATGTTCTCTTCAAATTTATATGAAGATATTAATATTGAGTTTGTATTTTTTCTTAATATAAATCATGTCTTATCATCTATTATTCATCTATATGCTTACTTTTCCCCAGAGTAGCTAATTGTTTGATGGGTTGGGAATGATAACTCAACAATCTAATGAGCTTTGCATAAGTAGAAGTCATCTTCTTTAATGTGTGCATGATTCAATTGCCTGAATCCATCTAATAAATCGATTCAAGTGGAAGTAGGTAACTACTTGAGAGAATAAGTGGTTGTAGAAATCATTTAACAAGGAAAGTAGAAGCTTTAGAAATAAAGACAACCTTTTGTTTATTTAACTCAAGCATGCATCTTAAAAATAAGATTAATGTGGCTTAAACACTTAGAAGTTGTTACTTTACTTTATTAAGTTAAAGACATGAACTTATTCTTATGTATAAGCTCAAATAAGTGATGATGAATCTTCACAACCCTACTTTTATCCATCAATTGTTAGTTATTTAAAACAAGCTTGCTAAACTTGTATTGCATGTCCATCATTAACGCATACCCACTTCCATATCCAATGCATATCCATATGCATTCTCAACGCATTTTAATCTAATCATGACTTTCTCTACATAACTTGATCTCTTCTTTCATATGTCTATAGAAAATCTTTCATTTTAATTATTTTAAAATACTCACAAAAAATTGACAAATATTAAAGTGAAATCATTCAATGACCAACATTAATTAATAGTCATAAAAGTCCTTGTATTCGACCATTGTACCCATCAAAACACTCTAATCAAGTTTGTATTTGGATTTAATTAGGAAAAGCTTGTATTTAGTTTAAGATAACCTGAGTGATCAATAGCAACAAAATAATTGTTCTCAAAATCAAACATATATTAAACATGAAATTGAGTTTTGTATAAAATCTATACATTTAATTTCGTGTATTTAATAGAATATGAACTTTAATTGAGTGTCTAATAAGTTACTAAACTTTATAACTATCTACTCAATTCTTGACATTTCAAATTTACGTCTACTTTTTTTAATGTTGACATATCTATCGCACATAAAATTGAAATTTGTATCTAATTAAATCATAAACTTTTAATCTCGAGTTTAATTGATATGTGGTATTTTCTCTAAGAAAAATAAATAGACCAAGAACTTATTAAACACAATTTGATAGTTCACGAACCTATTAAACACAAAATAAACATTTAAAGACCTTTAGACATTCAAAGACCCATTAATTACATAACACAAAATTGAAAGTTTTAAAATCTTTTAGATAGTTTTATAGCTAAGACTTTTTGGCATCTGAAAGTTCAAAATACTAAAATTCTAGGAATCTAGTCAACACAAATTAAGTTGAAGTAATTGACCGTTTTCCAATAATTTTATTTTTTTTAAAAAAAAAAAACAATATTTTTTCCACTTTTCCCCCTTTCTTACTTTACTTTTGCAAAGGTCCATCTTTCTATCTTTCCATTTTCGCCCTTGCATATTTTAACCATTGAAATTGAAAATGTCCAATGAAATCACGAACAATTTAAAGGGTTGTTTGGCACGTTGAGTTCATATATTTGTGAAGTTCATATATCTTTGTTTTGGGAGTACAAATACTTCTAATTGTGCAGAGAATCGATATCATATATGGATACGTCTAGATACGTGGCAGATACATGTCTAATACATTATTTGAAGTATTTGTTTTTTTTTTTCATTTTCAGATGTTAATTACTCAAAATTAATTTAATTTTCAAGTTTACACATTTAAATGCAATTTTTATATCATCAAAATTAGTTTTAAACAGTGATTTTGAAAATGACAAAAATGATTTTAGCCATTTTAAAATCACTTTCAAACATAAATATCCACTTAAATCGAGCAATCCAATTATAAAAACACATAATGTTAAAAGAAAAAACCCGAAACGTAATTAAATCTTTATTTTTCTCTTCTCTTTCACTATCTAAATCATGATTCACACCCCCTTCATCCTCAACTTCACTCTTCAATCTTCACCATCTACTTATTTTCTATCATCAACTCTAGTCTTTTTTGGTCCCTTTATTTTGGATCTAGTTTCTATTTAGTTTTTAGGTTTCAAAATATTATACATTTAGTCCTTAAGTTTTCAGTTTGGTTTTAATTTAGTCCATAAGTTTCAAAATGTTACAATTTTACCTTTGGCAGTTGAGTTTTGCTTCAATTTGGTCTTTCAAAATTTGCACTTTTAACCTTGATTATTCCCTAAATACTCTTTTTTTTTTCCTTTAGTGTTAATTTATGTTAATAAATTAAAAATCATTAAAAGAATTATAATTATTTAAGTTTCACTATTTTTTTATCACTTTTAAAATCAAATTTAAAATTTTACTTCACAATTATTTTTAATTAATTAATAGAAATGAACTTCAATGATTGAAAGTGAGTATTTAATAAAAAAAATTAAGGTTAAAAATGTAAAATCTTGAAGCCTAAAGATTAAATTGAAACAAAACTCAAATCTCAAAGGTAAAGTTATGACATTTTGAAACTTTGTTATATGGATAGTAATATCACAAAAAATAAGAAAATATAGAACCTGATATACCGAAAAGAATTTAAGCCCAACGACTTCACATTGTCTCCTTAAGACAATTTTACTCACTCTAGTGCCTGAGTTTCATGAGTAATTGTTTATCAGGATAGAACAGATTACCTTTCTTATGGAAGTAACAGTCCGTCCACAAGATCCAACGAACTACACTTTGTGGAAATAAACCAAACTTGCACAAATTTATAAAAAGGGAGAAAAGTTTTATGAGAGAAAAATGTTTATGACAAAAGTTCTCTTATGCAATTTGAAGAAGAAACATATTTATCGACTATTTGTGGTATTCGAATAGTCATGTTTTTTCTTCAAGTTGGTTAATTATGAAAAGATATGTTCATTCATGAAACAATGCAACTCTACATAAAAGGACATATATAATTTATTCCAACAATCCCCCCATAAATGGTAAGTTGACAATTTAAGATAAAAGGAAAAAGAAAACATTTGGTATGTCTCGATGCAGATTTGGTATTTTCCAACGCAGAATCTGCATCAAGATAAGTAGTAAACACTTTGAACTTTCTCCAGTGAGCATCAATCGAGTTTACTTAGCTAATCATTGGACTTGATGCCTTAAACTGTCACTCATTCTATAGTAAACTAAGGCAATTGAAGTCACACAATTTCTCACTACAATAAAGTTTGTTCTCATAATTGTGTTTATTTTGGCCTTGAACTGATGGAGTAAACAAGCAAAATGCAGAAGCAAACAGAATCATTAAACACTCTAATCACACTTAATTTGAGTTCAAAGCATGCAAAAACAGTTTTTCAAGTAAAAGGGTTTCAAGTATCTATATATTTATAAATTCTCTCTTGATCCTTGTTGTACTTCACGAATTTGACCTTCAAATCCTTAGTAAACCACCATGCGAGTCTTCTCTACTATTCTCAATCTTGGAATTGAGTGGTGGAACTCTCAATTGAGATGGATTTCAAGTGGGAAGAAAGGGTTGGAGAGAATTTCACAAATTCTCAGAATTTTCAGAAATTCAACATGCAAGCACACCTTCAATTCTGAAAATTGAAGTATTTATTTAACATAAACATGCAAACACTAAGTCCTTCAGCCATTTAACACTTCAAATGACATTAACATAGTGGGCTAGGTATTGAAATTGAGACTAACCCATCAAATGTTGGATAATTCCACTATGATAATTTTAAACCATTTTAAATTCTCAATTTTCAAACTTAATTTAATTTAATGGTAACTTAAATTAAATTAAACTAAAATTGAATTTTCTTAATTTTGAAATAATTAATTAAACAAATTTAATTAATTAAATAATAATTTAATATCAAATATTAAATTAATTAAACACCTAATTCAAAAATGAATCCTTATTCATGTTATCAATATTTAAATATTTTAAACTCTCTAATTACATTTAATTTTAACAAAATTAAACATTAATTATATCAAATATAATTGTACAAACCTTAAATTGAAATTGAACACTTCAATATTCAAACCCTAA
This sequence comes from Benincasa hispida, assembly GCF_009727055.1. NCBI lineage: Eukaryota > Viridiplantae > Streptophyta > Magnoliopsida > Cucurbitales > Cucurbitaceae > Benincasa > Benincasa hispida. Next base: position 38,628,011 of record NC_052359.1, read on the forward strand.
ATTGAAATTTGAACATTTCAAGTTGAAATCTTAAATTGAATCTGAACACTTCAAATTTACTCAAAGGAACCTTATGAACCTACAGATCATGAGCTCTAACAATTTGAGATTAATTGGTTAAACTCTTTAATCCGAATTAATCAATATTTGTTAACCACCGAGACATACCACTATAGCTCGATGGTTGCACTCCCCTCATTGTAGATATATTTCTATATACTTGATTTAATCATAATTAGTAAGTCGACCATTCACATGTTGTTTATAGCAACGACTGGGTCAAATATTGTTTTACCCCCAAAATTACATCTTGCTCCTTAAATCCCACTGATCCTCTAATGAACAATTAGTTTGTGATTCAATCACTGAATTGAGTCCCTTCTGGGCCAATGAGAGGGTGAGACCCCTTGTTCAAGACCTGTAATCAGTACTTAAGAGAACAACCTCTCTACTATCCTTAATTCGGATAGGAGTTAATTCCATCTTGCACCCCCAGTCTTACTCCTGAAATAGTAGGCTTATTGGGACTACACTGTTGAGCCAACCCTCACCTATGCAAATCTAAGGATAATCTCAAATAAACAAGAGTTCGTAGTTAGTTTAGGATTCAGGTTGAGTTACCTAAGTCATCAATTTGAAACAATCAGTCTTAAACAATAAACAACTTTATAAATTATAAGTGACTTATTTCTTGGTTCTGATCTTATACAACTCATTTCATAGGATGCCCCCACATGAACAATTCAGGATCACATCGTTTGTACTATCTACAAAGTGGGTCGCGTCGAATAGTATTACCAGAATAAAGTATCCAGCCTTATTCATATACTATAGACCATTTTAGCTATTTACTCGAACTTGACCCATCATTATGTCTCCATATAAAGTTCAAGTATTCATGTAATAGTCATGGATCTTAGTTTATAGGATTTAGTCTATACAAGTACAATTTTCCTATTCAACAACAGTTTTATTCAATAAATGCCAATAACATCTTTATTGAAAATAGAAAAATGTTTAACATTACAAACTGCAAGTTTTAGGACATACAACCCAACTTGAACAACGTCTGGTCTCATGAGTATTTTAGAGAATTCGCTTGAAATTCTCATAAAAGCGGCCCCTTCACACTCACATAGGTGATTCTTATAAAGAACATCGTATATGCCCTTTTCATAAATAATTATTCAACAACTTATAGAAGTCATTAAAAGCACAACGCTTACCCTAAAACCACACATGCACTGTCTCATCATCCTTAGAATAAGTAAGAAGAAGAAACAATTCGATGCAGTGCTCACTAAGTTATCCAGAGGTCGGTTTGTCTGTTGAACCTAGGTCTTGGGATCTCCAGTCAACTAGATCGGGTTGCCTTTCTGGTCAACTTTTTAAAATTAAAGGCTTTAATCTCATTCTCCTTGATGAACATTCAGTTAACTCTCTAGTTAGGTCTTTTACAAGCAGATTCGCAATATTATCTTTTGACCTTATAAAGTCAATTGTGATAATGTCACTAGAAAGCAATTGTCTGATTGTATTATGTCTTCGTCATATATGTCGAGACATATTATTATTGACTAAAGAGGTATAGGTTGTATTCACTGTAGGAATACTATACAAACATTTACTCAACATGTCCCAACCTCTTTTTAAATTATTATCCAATATTCTAAACCTTAGATTATCAATTGGAAATAGTCACTTTTCCCCAATACCCCGTAATAACATAATACTTTCAAAAGTTTTCGACTTTTCATAAGTCCCAAAGATTTTTCTATGTTTTCCCATATAAAATTCTATACGAAACATAATTGACCTTCAAATGGCAAGACATATTCATCGGATAAGTCTTATCATGGTTTTAGAATCAATCATTTTATAGATCACAAATTTTTCAACCATAAATATCATTGTTATGGCATTTTTTGTCTTACATATATTATTTTTCTCTAATGATTGCTATAGATTTTCACCAAATCTACCACTATAAACATTATATAGTGTCACCAAATCCCCCACTATAAATATTATATAGTATGTTATCTAGTCCGTTCAAAATGTAGTTCATGCATAACTATTTTGCATGTTTCTATGCCTCAAGAACATGCAAGCAATTTTCATTTGCCAGCTTCTCCTTCAGACATTACAACAACATCTTCTTTCACAAATCTTGCCAGATATTGAAAGTTGTGAGACAAAATAGAATTTCTTCTTGCCAGCTTAAATTTCTCATAAAATTTCTCCGTGATTTCCACCAATATGTGATGAACAATTTGGTATTATTGATGACATTTATGTGAAATAGATCACGAAACATTTGTGAAACAAAGTAAATAACTTATCAAACAAGTTCTCATGAAACGCCAACAAATAAACTTGAGACATTATTCCTTATGCTTGAAATATAAAACAACACGAGAACATTATCCTTGATAATCCATTATGCATAATATTAAAAGCATACTAAAATAAGGCAACGCTAAAAGAAATTTGACAAAATAGTGTAATACTCATAGAGAAAAATCACTAGCCATACATATACTTGTGGAATCAAATTAGTACTTGCATATTGTCAAACGGTGAACTCATGCCAATAATAATAAGAAACAAAACAGATAATGTAATCCTATCATGAAATATCCTTCTTTTCATTTTCCTTTTCGGTTGTTGAAAACTTAGGAAAAATAATTCAAAAAATAAATAAGAAAGGGGAAAAAAAAATATTGCAGTCAGAAAAGAATTGGAGAAAAAAAAAATTAGATTCCAGACTTGGTCAATACTTGTTTTTTCCTCCTCCAGTGTCTAACTCATTGAAATTTTGTCAAATATTGGTGTACAAGATTTTGGTAACCAACCAATCAATAGAGGGAAATAAAATGAGGACAGAATCAAATTCATTACCAAACATATGTAGTTTTCAAATTTATTTATTTTTAATTGAAAAAGAATAAAACAACACATAAAATTGAAATTAAACCAAATAACTCATTGAAGAACATCAACCAAATAATAATAAGAGTATGAAATAAACTCACTCTAATGTATAGAACCATACATATATTTTACAAAAAAATCTGAAAATATAGAACCTGATATACTGAAAAGAATTTGAGCTCAACTTCACGTTGTCTCCTTAAGACAACTTTACTCATTCTAGTACTTGAGTTTCATGAGTAATTGTTTCTCTAGATAAAACAGATTAACTTTCTTATGAAAGTAACACTCTGTCCACAAGATCCAACGAACTATGAAAATAAATCGAAGTTGCACAAATTTATAAAAAGGGAGAAAATTTTTATGAGAGAAAAATGCTTATGAAAAAAGTTGTCGTCTCCTATACAATTTGGAAAAGTAACATATTTATAGACTATTCATGACCATTTGAATAGTCATGTCTCTTCTTCAAGTTTGTTAATTACGAAAAAAACATGTTCATTCATGAAACAATGCAACTCTACATGAAATGTCACATACAATTTGTTCCAACAAATTTATGGACCAATTGAAATAAAATTCAAAATTTAAAGACCAAATATGTAACATTTTAAAACTTATGAACTAAATAGAAACTAAACTCAAAACTTAAAAACCAAAAAAGTACTTTTTTAACACATTAAAAAAATTCAATATATTTAGGAGCGTTTGGGGTCGGGGTTATCATCCAAATATAATAACCACCTCTTGCTACAGTAAAAAATATTTCAAAATCTTCAATTAACATAGTCAACACATTTCAAAACCCTCATTTGCTACAGTATTTACTATTTACTACAATTTTTACTATTTTACATTCATTATTCTTTTATTATTTGTTATAGTGTTTACTATTTCATTTTCAAACTAAAATAGTTTATACTTCAAATACATATTATTATAGCTCAAACTAACATAATCTACACTACAAAATAAATTATTATAACTCAACTATAATAACATAAAACTATAATAACTAACTCATTATCCTAAACGTCCCTTAATTTTTAGAAATTACCACGTCATATAGTCATTTTATTACTTCCTTCCACAGCTTAGCAAAAAAAAAAAAAAATCCTTTCACATCGTTCTTTCTAAGTTTAACGGTCATAGAATCACATTCTATTTAGAAATTTTTTTTTAAACTTCAAAGTACTTTCGTCTCTCTGTTTTGTCCTCCATTCTCGAGAGATTGATGTATGTTCGTTGGCTTGTGTGTCAGGTTTAATAAATAAATAATTTTTTTAAAAAAAAAAAAGAAAAGAAAAGAAAAGAAAAAGACTAAAAGTCTGACGAAATAAAAGCTAACCACAAACCTCCATACTATTGCATCCATTTTCATTTTTCAAGAAAAGGACAAATTACTTTATAAGTTCTCTTTTTAACAAATAATATAAAAAAAGACTTTTCTGATTTTTTTTTTAATAAAGAACTAGTTTAACTTTAAAATTGTATGAATTTTGACTCTCAACTTTGAATAACATCAAATTGAATTTTAAACTTAAATAAGTATTACAATTCTTATGTCAGTTTAATTTTTACTAATTCATCCACTAATTTTTATATAAAATAATGTAAAAATCTTTATAAACTCACTAGTTTCAGTAACATAAAGCTTTGCACAAAATGAATTCGGTAAATGCACAATATAACTATTATATAACTTTGTTAAATGCACAATATAACTATTATATAACTTTGTTGATTGATAAATTTCAATAGAAACTTTAGCTTTTAACACAATTTCTCTAATATTTTATCAATTTCATATGGTACTTATGTTTTATAATTAAATTGATGCATAAATAAAATCATTTTATTAACAATAATCAGAGCAAAATTTATTAGAGGGTTGAAATTATAAGACTTTTTAAATCTACGATAAAGATTGCAATATTTATCTAAGTTTGAGATACAATTTTCTATTCATTATCTCTATATCTCTCTGTTACATTTTTTACTTGCTATTTACCACCCAGATTGCATCTTGTGCCCCTAATATAGACTACTGTAACCTGCAGATTATTATTAATCATAGATAATCATAACTACTAATTATGATAACTAACTCAACACCACCATTTTTTTAGCATCTTAAAACGTATTAATATATAATATCAACAACTTTATTATATAACATCTTTGTTTAGATTGTATCAATTAAAGTTCCGAACAAATAATTGAATCAACTTAAATTCTCAACTTTCCTAAGTGGATCAAGTTAGACATTTTGTTGGTGATTCGTAGATATTATCACTTAATTTAACTTGGAATTAACCCACAGTCACCTAAATAACATTATAAAAATTTATCTTTTTAGCTCCCAAAATTTTTAAGAATTGAGGTTTCAGACATCTAAATCTAAATTGATTTTGGGAGCGATCTAGAAATGTACTTTTTGCTAAAATTATTCTTTTAAAAATAATTGACCAAATTAAAAAAATTATCATACATTTTTAAATAGAGGAAGACGGACAAGTGAAATCACTCTAATTTAATGAGAATGGATATTAGTTCATTCAAAAAGGTTACAAATAGTTTGCTAAACTAATTAGAATTTGAAAATTACAAGAAATAGAAAAAAAGAAAGAACAAAAAAAAAAAAAAAAAAAAAAAGTAGAATTCGTCTTTGGTAGAGACGCATTTTGAAAAACCAAAAAACTACCAACTTTTTTAAGTATTTAATTTTAAAAAGGAAAGAAAAACAAACGTATTTTAATAAAAATAAAAAATGCCCTATTTTCTTAATTAATTCATCTAACAACCATTAATATTTAAAAATTGAAATTTACAACATCTAGAGATGTCCATTTATTTGTGGGATTGGAGTCCCACGGGAACCTGTCCTAGACGGAGTTGAGAATTCCTTATTCGACAATAAATGGGGAGGGAGGGGAGATAACTTTTTTCTCATTGATTAAACGTGGATGGGAATGACTGTCCCCATCCTTAATCTAGCCCTGGTGAAATGTTATATAACTATATTATTATTATTATTATTAACTCTATTTACATAAAAAGAAAATGAGTTTATAATAATAATACTTATTATTTTATCGATATACATTTTACAAAAGTTATGGTATAAAAAATTAGTTATTTTCTAATTTTCATTTCAACCTTTTTGTTCTTTAATACACCTCTAAATTGTTTTTAACATTTAAGACTTTTTATCTTAAATCATAAATGTTGTAGTATTTAAATGGAAATCTAGACTATGATATTGTAATATTTAAATTTTGACTTTTAAAAATTATAGGATTAAATTATATTTTTACACATATAGTAGTATTATTTTTATTAGAAAATTTTGTAGTATTTTCTTTGAATGAAAAATATATTGGAAATAGCTCATTTAATATATATAATTTTATTTGGTTGAGAATAAACAAAATTTCTAAAAATGAATATATTTAAAAAAGCAAATGGAAAAAAATTTCCCGCAAGGAACCTGATCCCCTGAATTCTCCACGGTGAATCCCTGCCTTGACCCTCACAGGGAATTTTACGGGGACGGGGATGAAATAGAGGGGCGGGGATGGGGATGGGATGGAGAAACCTTCCCCGTCCCGCATCGTGGACATCTTTAAACATCACTTGTATAAATATATGTTATAGCTTTGGGTAAGAAAATTAATTTTGTGAATAATGTTATCATAGCGAGCATAACTCAACTAATATATACGGTCGAAGACCAAAAAATTTGTGGTTTGAATCCTTTCCATCTTATGAACTAAAAATTTGTGAAAGATGCTATAGAAGTTCTAAATAATATATGTTAAGTTAATTAATGATTACAGTAATCTTAACACTTTATATACTTGGAATTTAAATAAAAATGATATTATGTATACTTTTAAAATTTTCACAATTGCTTGGCGTGTCAAATAAAATTCTTCATATTACAGAAAAAAAACTCTCAAATGATATTTTTGAAATAATTTCAAAGTTTAAGAATTAAAACAATACTTCGAACGGAAATCTACCCCAAAAGTCAAGGTTGTTAGATAATTTTGACAATTTTTTTAAAGATTATTTTTAAATAACCTCGTAAGAATTATTCCAACTAGTGCCATTGGTGCATGTGAAATAAAAATTAGATAAAATGATTGAGTTCAAACTCTAGGGAGCCACCTAAAATATGAAAACCTTATGAACTTTCGATCAAAATAAATATAATTCAACCGATATCAATGACATTATTTGAGAACAATCATATTAAATATTTCTTTTAATCTCTTTTATTATTTAAACAAAAATTCATTAGTTAAGGAGAAAATGTTCTATCATCAACAATAATATTGCAAAAAAAATACACAATAAACTATTTTGGTAAAATTGACTCAACCTCAAACACAAACAAGAATAGGAGGCATAACCAACTATCCATTTACATTGAAAATATTGAGACAACATAATTTTTTTCTATGTGAATTTTGGTTATGTTTCTCCAAATTGACTATGCAATAGAATAAAACCTTACAAAGTCATCTATAGAGATAGTAAAAAGATCAACCTGAATATCGTGACAAGAGACTCGATAGATTTTCTCATCGATATATTAAATTAAAATAGTTTCTTAAATTATAATCTATAAAGTCTTTAGACCAAAAGAAAAAAAGAACAATATATAAAGTCTTTCGGATTTATTTAATATACAAGTGTTGTTATTATTATTAATTTTGGAAGGATGTGAATATGTAATTAGCCATTAGATAGCAATTTATTTATTTAATTTTAAGTTTTAATTAGTTGCCGCTATTGACTTTGACACAACACGCGCCTTCGAGTCTTCGAGCGCGTCGTCAAGGTCCAAAGCGGAATATAAAAAAGGATAAAACAAAAAATAGTAATTACGTGTCAAATTATGACTGGATATCAGGTTCATGAAATTTCAGCTGCCGAGGATGCTGACTTTGTCTCTACCTAAATTCGAGAATTGTCTTTTCCGCTAGCCTTATTGGAATTAAAGCATTTTTTTTTCCTAACATAGTTTTTCCATCTTCGTCCAAAGACTTTGAAATAATTAGGTTTAAATTATATATATATATATAAAAAAAAAAAAATCTAGCCTCAGTGTTTAATACGTCTGTAAATACTTTTAAAATTTTAATTTTGTATGTATTAGTATCTTAATTAAATTATAAATTTAGTATTTGAATTATGATGTTGAGGTTAATTTGGTTTTTATACTTTCAAAAGTCTTTAGACTACATTTGACATCGATGGCATAGCTAGGAATTTTATATAGAGGCATTATATGTAAGTCTAACAATATATATAAATATATATATATAAATGAATGTAAACAAAGTATTCGTGACTTCATAAATTAACTAATTCATTATAATTGCCCTCTACGAGTTTTCATATTTTGAAATGGATCCATGATAACTTCAGTATCTAGCTTATCAAGTAAATCTTTTTCCTTATAGGCTATAAGACAATCATTCATCCATTGATCTCCTATTCGATTACGCAATCGAGTCTTCACAATATGCATCGCAGAAAATGTTTTCTCTACAGTAGCTGTGGCAATAGGTAAAATAAATTGATAGACATTGTCTTTATTTGTCCGGACCATTTTTATTGTAAGATCACATATGCTTTTTAGCCCAACAAACTCAATATTTGAACGCATATCGACAATGTAATTTTGAAGTTGATTCTCAAGCATAGAGAGTTCAATAGCTGAAAAGTCTATTGGATAAAATTGAGCAAGTTAACTAAGGGTTTTTCTATCAAAATAAACAAATGGATTACTTAGAATCAGACATGCAACTAGAGAAGCAACTGAGTATTTGTTTTAGTAAAATAATTATTCAACTCTTGAAGTTGCATATCAATGATGACATAGAAAACTTTAACACGTTAATGATGTAAATTTGTAACTTGTTGAGATTTTCGTCTTTGTCGTCCTCGAATTAGAAATAGGTCATCCATTTTGAGAACTTTAATATCATGACTATGACAGATATCAGAAACCATACTCAACAATGAAACCCAATCAGGCTCTCTTGTTTTATACCATCTTTCTTTAAAAAACCGTGACTAAATTCATTAGATTCATAATATTTTGATTTTTTCTTTGTAATGCTTAAGACAAGTCATTTGTATAAGCTTCAAGATTTCTTTGGCTCTATAACCTTTTCCAATAAAATGTCGTTTTGTCATTTTGCCTTCAAGGCATGATTCACATACCGGCAAATAGTTTTCTTCTAAACCATTTAGAAGTCCACAATTCACCGGCTTCTCAATCCTATTGAGATTGATGTCACCTAACCTTAGCTGACAAAGATGGACGTTTTCCTTAGGAAAAACCTATGGTATTTTTGCAGTTGTCGCTGTTTTGAATATTTCAATATTAAGTAAGGCTTTTATGACTAATGGTCTTAGTACATATAAGTTATTTTCTATTGAACTAAAACCAATCTCCATACCATTCTTGAAAATAAACACTTTATTCTCAGAAAAGGAGACATAATAACTTTGTTCAATCAGACAAGAAACTGAAAATAAGTTCCTCTTGATATGAGAAACTACATAAACATTATCCAGTAACCGATAACGTTTCTTGGCCAAAAATAACTTTAACCTACCTACAACAATAGCTGAAGCAACCTCACCAGTACCTCGAAGAGTCAACTCTCCATCTTATAACTTTATCTAGGAACTAAATCCTTAGTAGGAAGAACTTACGTGATTGGTAGCACCTGAATCAAGTATCCAGGTAGAATCATCATTCTTTACCAAACACGTCTCTAAGACAAATAAATCACATTTACTATCTTTAGACTTTTTCCTCTTCTAAAGAGTGGTGGGATCAGTATTAGAACTTATATAAGCTCCAAGTTCCATTTCAGAGAACAATTCTCGTCGATGAACTTCTTCAGAGTCTGCAACAATTGCTTTCTCTTTTAGTCCCTAAACATTCAAGAAAGACTGGAGACTATCTTTGGAACTGACACTACTGGTTTCTTTGTCATCTATCCCTTTTTGCTCAAAAAGTGAGAACTGACATTCAAACAGTTCTTGCAACGAGTCCATGATCTCACCTGTAATGACCATGTTCTCAACCCTTTTGGTCAATGCATCAGGCTTGCTAGCCAAAATGTTAAGTCGAGCCATCGAATTAGCCTCATTAGAGACAAGGGGGGGGGGGAGGGGGAGACGGGCCAGGGATGCCATTCCCCATCCCCATCCCCGCTCCCTATTTCATTCTCCACGGGAATTTTTCCCCGTTACTTTTTTTTTTTTTTGTAAAAGATCAATTAATTTAATCACTAATGTGAACAAATTTTAATTAAATAATTAACTTTATCACTAAATTATTTATTATGTTAGTTTTACATGACAATTTGAATTTAAAGATTAATTACTCAAATTTTGGCCTTAAAAAGCTAATTAGTTTATTATAGTAGAAATAAATAAATAAAAATCAAATTATTCACATATATAATCTAAATTTAAATATTCAATTTAAATATATTCATTATCTTTCCCAATAAATAATAAAATTTGAAATTTAAATGTAATATTTATATAATAATAATAATAACATAACATTAGATAACTATACTAAATAAATATGTAGAAACTAATCGGAGCGGGGACGGGGACATTCCTCGTCCCCGTCTCCATGTAGCTCACGTGATTTTCCCTCACTCTCTCCCCCATTCCCCGTCTAATCAGGGAATCCCCGCCCCATTCAGAGTGGGTCCCCGTCCCTGTGGGGAAATTGGACATCTCTAACCTTCATCCACATCTCATATGCATTACGAACATTTCACGGTGCATCAAGGGTTGGGACATGAGGACACTCCTCAACCATGACAAACTCGAGGTCATTTACCATGAAATACGTTTAATATACTCTTTCCAATGTATGTAATCAGTCAAATTATAAGAGGCAACTAATGGAAAATCATACAATGACATGTTTCTGAAAAATAAACACATTGATCTAGATTAGTTTTTAGCAAATACTCTTTGAAACAAAATCCAATCTGGTTTAGCAAAATCTAAATGAACCCCGTGTGACATCTAGTTTTGCAATGACATTTCAGTGGTTTAGGACAAAAGCCAACGAAAGGTAGTCAATTTATCCCTCCTCTGAATTGAGACACTCTCAATCAGTCATTACATTAGAACAACTCTTATTCCTATAACGACTAACCATCATTGATTTGGTCAAGAAATCATTAACTTGCTTAACAATTTTTCGTAAGTGTGACCCGTCATTTTACATCCTAGTGTTCCACCCCAAGCAGCCAATCCGAAGGGAAAAATCCAATTGGAGCAAAAACTAAAGCGACCTTATCCATTTCTAGAGTTCACTTTGATATTGACTGATGACATACAAAAATGCATGTCGTCTTAGGCCTTTTATTTAGAATTATGAAGGTTGTTAAGTAGAATATATGGCGATTATGTTAGGAATTCATGAGAAAATGAGTTTGCGGCTATCAGCATTAAGAATCTCAGCTAACCCACTATTATGCGTTATTATGTGTTCAATTGTCTATATTTGTAGCTAACTCATGATGCTGGTGCATATGCGGAAGCCAGGCTATCACAAAGACGACCGCATGCGGAGAATTTCTCCATCATAAAGGCGAACGCATACGTTCAACGCATGGGTGTTGCGGTAATCAACCGCATGCGTCCATCACATAAGAGTTGCGATCGTCAAGCGATTGCGGTCATCATGTAGAAGTTGTGGTAATCAAGCGAATACGGCCATTGCAACATTACGGCTACGTGATGATGGCCATAATAGTGGGATGAACGCAAGGTTGGTCGAATGGAAACATTAACGCATATCTTGGGAAAATCAAAAGATGATGTTGACATTTCACCTACAACATCGTTAGCAATAGAGATTCAGAAAAGAACCACCACGCCGCGAATGTCAAATCAGAGCAGGTCCATTAATGTCGTCGGTGATCAAGCTCTATAAAATAGAAGCCGCTGAGCATAACTTCAGATTATCCAAGTTTCAGCCTTCGGGTGGATCCTTGTGACCTAGATGAACACGTGAGAAGAAAGCTTGAGAGTTTTTCATCTCCTTCATCCATTTCGAGTGACAACTGGAGCCTTGGTGGAGTTAGAGCTCGAGAGAGCCAGCTCCACTACCCATCCATGGCACCACCGGCAGCCTTGACATACATCTACTGGAAGCAAGACATTGCTTCCAGCTGGTCCTTTCATTTTCTCTTCTTTTCTTATATTGTATTGTATTACATTTTGGCTTAAGGAATTAATACATTTTGTGATCAATGCATTTCTATCTTTCGTTCGATTCCATCTCCATCTTCCTTTACTTAGCATCCTTAACTTTCATCGCATCATTGAGTAAGATTGCTAGTGTAACGACCCGACTCCTTAGGACTTAAGTTAAATCGTTACTAAAATACATGCATGCATGGAGCTTAAAATGACACTTCTTTATGATGAAATAAATGCTAAATAGATAAGGGGAGTTCAAAAGTCCTTTGTTAAATGCAAATGTTAAAAACAATAATAGGGTACCCATAAATCACAAAGGTTAATAAATACACATGAAAAACAATTCTTAATAATAAGTTTCAAACAACAAAACTAAACATTAAGAGAAACATGAAAAGAACTCTAAATCTCATGATGTAGAAGCGTAAACACTAGTCCCAGTGGCTCGATCATGAATTCCGCTTGTCCATCGCCGGTGCATCTCTACCCTTACCTGAAACAACAACATGAGAAAGAATGAGTATAAAATACTCAGTAAGTAACCCCACTACTGAGGTCAGGCTGGGCATCTATGTCCTCTAGATACCCATATCTGGTGAAACATATAAGCTGCTCTAGTCCTCATGGGACACATATACACATGAAACAAGAAGGAGACTGAGTCCTATCCTACTGTAGTTAAGCATGCCCACTACTTCTGGTGAATCCCGAAGGAGACACAAACTGGTGAATCCCAAAGAAAGCACAAACTGGTGAATCCCGAAGGAAACACAAACTGGTGAATCCCGAAAGAAACACAAAATCTAATGGGCATCTAACTAATCAGTAAGGACATTTGCACAGTCTCAACATCATAATCATCACTGTACGAATCTATGACATACATATAAACCTCAACATCATGGCTCTATACAATACACATCATACCTCAACATCATGGTTCTACAACAGTACATGTATACCTCAACATCATCAAATACAACCATGGAAGCACATACCATCTCATACTAGCATTCAAGTGTCTATGTGCATAAATAAATAATTCGGATCTCGTAACAGAACATACTTTAATCATGTTATACTATCAATCTTTCATGTTGTCATTTTGCCATAACCTTCATTTATCATGCTAGCATACATCCAATGCTTGGCCCATGGCAGTTCCAGTAGTAAGATTACTTACCTTAATCGAAAATCCATAGATAAAATCAGACAACCAAACGATGACAGCGGTTTGAAGTAACAACCCTAACATACGAATACAACCATTAAATTTCAGTCCAACAATAATTGCGAAACCTAAGATTCAAATTCAAACTACCCAAAAACTTACCCCAAGAACTTGATCAACAACCACTCCCAAAATCTCGACTCCAAAATCTCCTTCTAACAGATTCTAATTCCAACGAACGACAACTTAGAACCTTCAAAACATGAATTAAATGATTATTTAATCCAATAATCAATGGGTGTAAAAAATCCTTCAAGAAATCCATCTCATAACATTGACCTTACCTAAATCCAAGATCTCTTCAAAACCAAGAGTCAGAGGCGGAAACTGGAGTTGAATGGCGGCCCCATGACAGAAACTCGAGCAGCCCGTTAGACAGATCTATGGCGGCGGACCAGCGGCGCGGGGGTTTGTAGGGCTGGACGAAGGAGTGGCGCGCGGCTGCGAACGACGGCTTCTTCAGTTCGGGCTCGAAGCAGGCGGCAGAGAATCAGACAGACAAATCCTCCAGCTGGGCGAGATCGGTGCGACTCCAACGGACGACTTTTCGGCTGGGCGAGATTTGTGCAACTCAGACGGATGGACAGAGGAGGGTATAGGGGAGAATCGGCAGCGCAACGAACGATTGAAGTTTAGGCAATAAGGGAGGCGGCGACGGAAGAGATAACAACGAGGGTGGGGGTTCCTTTTTTTGCGAAAGGAAGGAGATGTTTGGTTTTTAAAAAAAGAGAATAATAATAATAATAATAATAATAATAACTAAAAAGGAAATAGTATAATAATATTTAATTCATTTCCTTATTCCACTTTATACTATTAAATTCCTTTCCTTTTCAAAATAAAATTAATTCATGTCATTAATTTTCAAATTGAATTTCAAAATTGAATAATTTTCACGCTAACACTTAAATTCCCGCACTTATACTTGAAGTCCAAAATTCCAAAAATGCCCTCCAACTAATAACAATTACTGAATTTCTAAATAATAAAGTTACTGAAATTACATTATTACTAAAAAAATGTGCGGGGTGTCACAGCTAGAGTATTGCATACTTAGTCATGCGGCATAGGAATATGAAGCATGTAGCAAACCACCGGGAGGTGTGCGTTGTGTGAGTGTTGTGAGAAAAACTTATTTGCTTAGTGTGAAGCTGTAGCAACGCCTGTCTATAGGCGGACGTAATGCTTGTCTATGAGTAAAATCAACAGCAACTAACTGCCCGGGAGGGTAAGTGGTTGGTCGCATTAAGCAATGTAAGCAAATGTTCACTAGGAATAGAAATAATCTTACGTCAACCAGGCTTTTGCGATTACCTTGTCCTATGCACGCGTCCAACACACCTTTAGAGCTACTCGGGAGAGAGTCTAAAGAAAGAACCTAAGACTCGAGAGAGCTAGGTTAGAATCGAGGCTTGAGAGAGCTAGATTAAAATCGCATAGGCAAGAATGGAGACTTAGGAATAAGTTCCGTTTGCCATTACAAACCACGTGCATTTGCAGCGGGCGTGTATGGCATGATCGCATTAGTTTGCGTTGGCTGAGGTTGCCCTTGCAGTCAAGCTTAGGGTTGCGATGAAGACATCCTCACATTTTATCTATTTTCTATGCATTTTACTACGCGTCAACAGTTGTCGTGTCTCTATCTCTCATTTATATTCCCACTGCTTTGTCTGTTGGTTAGGAGTATGAGTAGTTTATAGCTTATACCCCCCCCATCATTCTTTTATTCATCCGCCGCAAACATATCACCGCATATATTTAGCTAAAGTCCCTGAGTTCGACCTCGGATCACCTAAGAAACTTGCATTCGCGTTATACTTGGCGTGAGCGCAAGAAAACTTGTGATAGGAACACATGGTCATCGCATACAAGAGTAGCGCATATTTTCATTCCAATGCATGACCACTGACGCATGAGTATCAATGCATACTTTAAGACATGCATCACATATTGCGTCCCACATGATTTTAGCCATTAAGTTTTTGGCGGCTAATTTCATATCACCATTGACCAATTGCACCAACCATCCGAAGAGGAACGCTACCAGGCACCACGAGGCCATGCAAAAAGATCTCACGGTGCAAACCAATGAAGAAGAACTGTAGGACATGTTGACACACATCTTCACCCACTTACTATAAATATTCTCTTCGTTACCTTGATATTAACTCATGCAGAACACCATCTGAAGGAAGATGCTCCCAGAGCACCACGAGGCAGCAGAATGCTATCACAGTAGGGAGAAACGTGAGTGGAATTGACATATCATATATATATCTTTTCCTCCCACTGAGTATTTTAAAACATAGGGTTTAGTTTACTTAGAAAAAAAAACATGGCTAATTATTTTAACTAAGTGACTGTTTAGGTTTGCCCAAAAGTAACGTTTACTTTGGAAAGTTAAACAACTTTTGATCATCATTCATTAAACTCTTTAACGAAGTATTTGATCAACTGTTGCATGCTTGCAGTAAATCTATCTAATTCATCTTTCCAAGTAGGTTCCCAAGTAAGGGTGTTTCGTTTCCGTCAGCTTAAATACCCCAACCTAGCCAGAACCAGTCTTAGACAAAAGGTTCCTTATAGATAGATTTATTAAATAATTAATCTTTTATGGAAATCAATTTAATCTTATTCAACCTATTTAAAAGATTAAACTTAGGTTTCTAATCACATTAGAACCATGAAATTAGGTCTATCTCAATCAAATTTTAAAACCCTTTTAAAACATGATTTTACCTAAGTTCGCATGTAACTCTTTCTTATTGATTTTAGTTCTAATTTCCATTATAATTCTTATAAAAGGAAACAACTAAAACCAACCACAATGCAAAGCAACACATACAAGGTATTTATAACTATTATAAATAAACCTAAGTGTCATGCTCCATGCATTGTTCATTCATTACCACTTTTATATAACTCTTATATAACAAAGCAATGAACCAAGCATACATGCTCTCATACACCCTTATATTATAATACTTATAATATAAAGATGATGCATGAATATGCTTAATGCATGCATAAATATAACTCTTATATTATATGATGCATGAGCATGCTTTAATGTAATTTCATCATATGAACTACTATATTATAATATTTATAATATAAAGATGATGCATGAACAAATGCATAACCTAAGGTGGGTTTTAAATCTATATGTCATACATTATGACATATAGACAAACATACATGTCATGTACATTAGATAAAAGTTGATGAACCGGGATAATTAGCCTCAAATCCTAAAGAATAAAGCTAACTAACAAAGAGCATTGAGTCCATCGGTTCAAACAGACGAACCGGGTCTTAAACCGTCCGGGCGAAGCCGCGTCTCCTTGATTGTGTAACAGCTTCTTGTGATCGTCTAGCAACGCTGTATGAGTTGAGTGTCTTTAAATATGTGATGAAGCATGAAGGTCATGCGATCGTGCAATGCATATCATGTAACGCATGCCTTAAACGATCAAGTAGACGACAACTTTGCAGTGAAGATGATCGTCTAAACGATCGCGGAGCAAGCGTCGAGTATCGTATACAAAGTGATCTAATAGCCAGTGACTATGCGATGAAACATGTTGGACTACACGATCGTTTAGTGCGCGCGCCTACCATGCGATGAGTATAAAAAACTCTATGTGATCGTTTACCTTAAGCGTCTACGCGATCGAGCTGCCAACGCGACATGATAGAGTAAACTTTTTACTAAATCGTTTAGCATCAGCTATACGATCGTTTAGTAAATACTACACGATCGGGTAGAACTTTTCTACACGATCGTTTAGCTTGGGCTACACGATGCGACCAACCTTTGATCTTTTTCCTCGATGAGAACAACATCTTCATGCTTCGAAACTTCATCACGAACGATTCAAAACACTTTAAACACTTTGAATATAGATTCGATTGCTTGTTAATTATGCCCAAAATGCAGAGGTCCTTACAAATTAACACTTTGTAAACTTAAAGAAAGCTTTAAACAGAGGCAATCATCCTGTAAACATCCATCAACATATCCACAAACATATTTAACTCTTTAATGTATTGTAGAAAACTTAAAACAACCATGATTGTAAATGAAGTTCAATACAGCAATGGAATTTGGAATATCAGAACAATATGACTCTGATACCTACTGAAGAAAATCTAAACATGGACATCCTATGAGCAGAAGCGGATCGTTCCAAATCCCATTGAGAATGAACACAAACAATTACAGTATAAATGGAAACGAACAAATTATGCATAATTATAAATTACAGCATACTATAAGAAGATACAAGGGATAGAGTATACGAACCTTTGAAGAACCTTTCTTCATGTATCCCTCGATCATTCAGCAAATGGTTCACAGCACGAACTCAAACACAACGAACAGAATATGATCTCAACAAACGTCTGAATGCACCTTGATCCCAATCGAGTCCAACTCGATCCTCGAACGAAATTAGAACACGATCATAATGGTTACCTTGGTATTCTCGGTGTGAGAATCCAAGAGTTGTGGGCTCTGTATGATTTTGGATTGAGGAAAGCTGAAGGTAGACGATCGGGTAAGTGAGAGATGAAGACTGTCTATCGTATAGACGAAATACTTGATCGTGTAGAAAGTTGAAGCCTATCGTATAAACTTTGCTACTCGATCGTGTAGCAAAGATTAAGCGAGTAACTATCGTATAGGAAATTCGTAGCTCGATCGTGTATTCTCTCTATGCTATCGTTTAGTAAAAACCATTTTACTTGATAGCCTTTTTGTGAGATTATTCCAAGTGAAAAAACTCATCCTAATTTTGGAAAACCATTTTCCTTTTATCTCACAGTTACCATAAAAGTTCCAATAACCTCCTACTCAATTCAGTTATTAGAGAAAAAGAATAATTAATTATCATATAATTAATATGTTATAAATAAATCTAATAACAAACTTATCAAACCATATTTATAACCTATAGTTTTAATATTTCATCATATGAAACATATAAACTATAGTTCTTTTTTCTATTTTATAGTATTTAAAATAAATCACATTTATATTAATTCCTCAAATGATAATGTATCAAATACATCGAATTAATTATATAAAATATGATTGAATTTCCTCTTTGTTAATTCGAACACTTCAAATTAACCCAATATCTGATTCTTAACTTAAACCCATTGAGCTACCAAGAGGACCTCATGGACCTGTAGCTTGAATCTCCAACGGTATGTGAGTGAGTAATTAAACTCTTTAATCACGAGATCCATCATCCGTTAACTTTTGGTCACTCCACTAAAGACTGACAGCTGTAGTCTTCGCACTACAGATATATTTTTGTGTCCATATGACCAATCAACAGTGCGATGACCCTTCATAAATCGCTCGTAAGTACAATTGGGCCAATTCACCATTTTGTCCTGTGTAGTTACATCTAACTCCTTAAGTACCACTGGTTCCTCTAATGAACAATAAGTCATAGTCCTACTATGATTAAGTCCTTTCAGGTCAGAAGAGGGTGTGGTCACTATGTTTAAGACTTGGAATCAACCCTTAAGGGAGCAATTTATCTACTTACCCCTGCTTCGGGGAAGGAGTGAATTCCGTCTTGTGTAACTGAGTTCCCAGCTCCCCAATCAGACGAATCCCCAAAATGGTAGGCTTGTTGAGTTGGCAATCTAGCCACTCCCACCCATACAAATCAAAGAACCGCCCTCGTAGGCAGGAGTTCTCAATTCACTCAGGATTAAGGTCATGTCATCTATGGTAATTTTAGTGAAATGTAAGTCTCAATTATCAACGGCGTTATATAAAGAGATAATCATCACATGGTTCGGTCTTATACAAACTCTTTGTATAGGATACCCCCGCTCGCATGTCTCCACATGAATGATCAAGATCAGACCATTTGTAGCAGTTTAAAACACTTGTAACATCTACGAAACGAATCGTATCTGTAATGTCATCAGGATAAATTGTCCCTCCTTTATCCATCAATTACAGACCATTTAGGTTATTACTTAAGGCATAATCCACTTGTCTGTCTCACATACATGCTCGAGTTACATGAAATAACCACGGATCTTAGTTTATTGGATTTGAGTAAATGCTTATAAAATAACATTTATTTTATTAATAACAATATATGTACAAATGTTTACAAATTACGAGACTACCGGGAGAATTAGGACATCAATCCCAACACACCTTTATAGGCAGGAGTTCACAACTCACTCAGGATTCAGTCGTCTTACATATGGTCATACTAATGAACCGTAAGTCTCTATTATTAAAGGCGTTACATAATGAGACTATTTATTTCGTGGTCTGGTCTTATACAGACCATTTTGTGTAGAACACCCCACTCACGTATCTCCACACAAATGATCAGGATCAAATCATTTGTAGCATTTTACAATAATTTTAAAATCTACAAAGCGGGTCGTGTTCGTAGTCTCACCAGGATAAGGTATCCAGCCTTTTCCATCTACTACAGACCATTTAGTTTATCACTTAAACATGATCCATCTATATGTCTCTATATACATGTTTAAGCTATGGAAGATAACCTTGGATGTTAGTTTGTTGGTTTTGTGGGTTAATGCTACTAAATATCGAATAAATGCCTCAAGATTTTATTAAATAAATAAATCGTTTGTACATTACAATTACAAACTATAGGACCCACGAGATTTAGGGCATAAACCCCTAACAATCCTTGTGACACTATGAATACGACCTGCTTTGTAGGTATTACAATTGTTATAGATTGCTACAAGTGATATAATCCTGATCATTCATGTGGATATATGTGAGTGGGGGTGTTCTATACAAAGAGTTCGTATAAGACCAGACCAAGAAATGAATAATCTCCCTATATAACACCATTGATAGAGAGACTTACATTTCACCAGGATGACCATAGATGATTTGACTTGAATCCTGAATGAGTTGTGAACTCCTGCCTATGAAAGCTGTCATTTGATCTGCATGGGTGAAAGTGGCCATTTTTTCGGCTCAATGTGCCTACCATTTTGGGGATTCGTTTGATTGGGGAGCTGGGAACGTTGCTACACAAGAAGGAATTCATTCCTTCCCTAGTGTTAGGGTAAGTAGAGAAATTGATCCCTTAAGGGCTGATTTTAGGGCTTGAACAATGTGGCACCACACCCTCTCCTGGCCCGAGAGCGGTTTGATCATAGTTGGACTATGACTTATTGTTCAATAGAGGGATCAATAGTATTTAAGGAGTTAAATGTAACTATAGGGGCAAAATGGTAATTTTGACCCAATCGTACTTACAAACAATTTATGAAGGGTCATCGCACCGTTGATTGGTTATATTCAAAGGATACATAAATATATTTGTAGTGCGAAGAGTGCAACTATCGGTCTTTAGTGGAGTGATTGACAGTTAATGAAAGTTAGTTAATTTAATTAAAGAGTTAAATTAATTAATCCAATACCATTGGAGCTTCAATTTATAGGCCCATAAAGTCTCATCGGTAGCTCAACTGAGATTAATGAGAAAATTAATTTTGGATTAATTTGAATTGTTCAAATTAATCCAGAGAATTATTTATATATGATATAATTAATATAAATTAATTATATGTGATATAATTAAAATAGAGGAGAGGAAGTTAGAGATTTAGGATTTCCCTTTTTCCTTCTTTTTTCACAGAAAAAATATAGGAGACATGCAAAACTCTTCTCTAGTGAAAATATCTTCTGCAAAAATCCTCTCCCTCAATTTTCTCTATCTCCCTCTACCAATTTTAACACGAAGCCCACCCCTCCCGTGGATTCTCACCCAAAAGAGAATATAGAGGTTTCTTCTTGGTGATGTCCAAGCCTTGTTCGTGTATTGCTGCGTCTTGGTGTTCATGTTCGAAAGATATCTATGAGATCGTGACCGGAGAGGATTACGTGAAGAATTTTGTGACTTCAAGGGTATGTAATTCAAAACCCTTATTTCCTCTCTTTTCTACAATTAAAACATGCTATAATTTTAATGCATATAGTTTCTGTCTCTGAATTATTTTGTTTCTGTAAAATAAATGAAATTGGGATCCAATCAGGCTTCCGTAAGATTATCACAAACCTTTAGGATGGATATTAATAACTCATCGAAAGAAGCATAAAAAAATTTTTGTTAAAAAGTAATCATGTTTGTACCTAGAATCTAAAAGGAAAAGTAAGTCTAAAAGAAGAAAAACATAGAAGAATACGAGAAAACTTTGACCAATCATCGAAGAAAGCGAGGAGCTTCCTCGACCTCAACAACCGATAACTTTGAAAGACTTCTTCCTAAAGAGCTTTTCAGCTAAAGTTGTTTCATGTCACGTCGTCAGTATGACTGAAGATGATGACACTCCTTCAAATTCTACAGAAGCAACAAATAAGCTGGAAAAGTTACCTTCTTTCAGCATAAATGATTTGTTGTCACTCTCATGGGAGACCAAGAATACGCTTGTCAAAATACTAAAAGACGATGGAATTCTACTGCTTATGCATCCCAAACAAATATATGTGGTTCATGTTGTATGTTGATATCATTCACTATTGAAGATTTGCTACTTGGGTCAAAGTTTTATAATAGACCTTTATTTTTGTCAGGATTTGTCTGAGAGCAAGAACTTAGTTGAATCCTCATCAATAATGGTTCAGCCGTTAACATTTTGCCAAAGTCAACCATAAATTAGTTTAGTATTTCAATGGAGGAGTTATCAAGTAGTAAACTGGTGATTCAAGGCTTTAATCATGGAATACAGCGAGCGGTAGGCACAATTCATCTAGAAATCACCATAGGGGATTTGCAAGCAAGTACTATATTTCATGTGATCATTGAAGGACCACCTATAGTTTGTTGTTAAGGTGCCCCAGGTTCGTAAAAACTGAGTAGTAACCTTCAAGCTCCACTAGTGTTTTAAATTCTATCAATGGGGCATCAGAAAGGTTGATGTCGACACCAAGCCATTCTTAGAGGTTGATTCTCATTTTGTTGATGCAAAGTTTTATCTATAGAAACGATAATATTAGTGAAGTTATATCAACAGAAGTTCCTATTGCCAAAGGCACTTATAAGCCCGAGCAACAAACGATCACAACAACGAAATTGATTGAAGTAGATGCTTTCAATAGCTGAGGGAATGATAAACCAACCACTCAAATCAAATTTGGGGCATCAAAGAATGGAAAGATGATAAGCCTACAAGAAAATGTCTCAAACCTTCATATATTACGCTATGTTCCTTTTTCTCGACGCAAGAAAGGAAAACCACCATTTGCATAATGCTAAAAAAATATGACAATCAAAGATATCGAAATTTTGAAGAAAAAAATTCACCACACCACTTACAAAATCAGATAAAGGAGAAGTAAAAAAGACTGAAACCTATATCATGTTTCTGTAAATACAAATGGTTCGTTGAAAGTAAAGCAACACGATGTCATTATCATTCAACCTAAAGAGAATGACCTAGAGGATGAAGAGGATGCGACAAGTTGTTACCATGTCACATAGAAGAAGCATCGATCCTGAGGTGCTTGGAGAAGACGAGGAAGAAGCTCCATTATCATTTGAGGATTGCGGCCAATCAACGATTAATGAGCTGAAGGAAGTCAAACTTGGCACGATAAAAAAGCCTCGTCCAATGTCCATAAGTGCATAACTTCATGATGAAGAAGAAAAGGAATATGCGAACTTACTCATGACATATAAAGATGTCTTCGCTTGGTCGTATAAAGAGATGTCTAGACTTGATCCAAAAATGATTGTCCATCGCCTAGCATTAAATTAGGGTATCGGTTAGTCAAGCAAGCTCAGCAACGCTTTCAACCAGAACTGATTTCTCAAATCGAAAAATAGGTTAACAAGCTAATAGACGTTGGATTTAGATGCAAAGTCAAATACCCAACATGGATATTCAACGTTGTTTCCGTAAGGAAAAAGAATGGTCAACTACGAGTTTGCATGGATTTTCGTGACCTAAATAATACGTGCCCAAAAGATGGCTTTCCTTTGTTTATCACAAAAATTATGATGGACGCCACCACGGGGCATGAGGCGTTATCTTTCATTGATGGGTCGTTAAGATATAACCAAATTCGAATGAATCGAAAAGATAGGAGAAAACAATATTTCAAACTCCAAAAAGTATATACTGTTATAAGGTGATACCTTTCGGATTAAATAATGTAGGTGCCACATACCAGCATGCTATGTAAACAATATTTGATGATATGTTACATAAACATGTCGAATGTTATGATGATGACCTTGTAGTGAAGTCCAAGAAGCGATATGACCACCTAAAAGACCTAAAGCTTATCTTTGATCACCTAAGAAAATATCAATTAGGAATGAACCATCTTAAATATGCATTTGGCCTAACTGTGGGAAACGTTTATGGGGTTTGTTGTGAGGCACCGTGGAGTCGAAATTGATCAATCTAAAATTGATGCTATCCAGAAGATGCCAAGTCCGAGAAACCTACACGAGTTAAAAAGTCTTTAAGGTTGTAGCCTACATCAGAAGATTTATATCTAATCTTGCAGGTTGATGTCAACCATTCTAGAGATTGATGAGGAAAGGTATAATCTTTGAATGGGATTAGACATGCCCAAATGTATTCAATAGCATAAAGAAGTATTTGATTAACCATTTGGTCTTGAGTGCGCTTATAGCTGGAAGACCGTTGATCTTATATATTACTGCTGAAAAAAGATCACTTGCAGCTACTTGCACAAGAAAAGGAGAATGGTAAAGAATGTGCACTCTACTATCTAAGTAGAATTTTTACTGGAGCTGAGTTGAATTATTCTCCAATTGAGAATATGTATCTCGTTTTGTTCTTTGCAATAGACAAATTGAGACATTATATGTAAGCCTTCACTATACACTTGATGGAAAAGGCCAACCTCATCAAATAAATCTTATCCATACCAATCATCTCAGGAAGCTTGCTAAATGGACACTACAATAGTATGATATTGTAGATATATCCCAGAGGTAGTGAAAGGTCACATATTTCCTAGCTAATCATCTAATCCCATGAAATTGGAAACTATGTGAAGACCTTTCTGATGAAGAAGTATTTTATATCGAAAGCATGGAACCTTGGACTATGTACTTCGATGGTGCAACACAAAGAATTAAAGTCAACGTCGTCATTGTCTTCATTTCTCCTGAAAAGCACATGTTGCCATATAGCTTCTCATTCAGTGAGTTATGTTCAAATAACATTGTTGAACACTAAGTGCTCATCATTGGCTTACAGATGGCTTTAGAGATCGAGATAATATATAGAAGTATATGACGATTCGAAGTTAATTATAAATCAGTACAACGTGGAATATGAGGATTTAAAGCCCTACTTCATTTATGCTAGAAGATTGATGAATAAATTCAAAGGTTTGATGCTGGAAACGTTTTTCTTTGTCAAAAATGGATTGTGCCATCAATCGAAGGTCAATATGAAGAAACTGATATGATATCTGTCTATGGGATTGAAGAAGAAGATTGGGGTCAACCTATTACATATTATCTCGAACACGGAAAGCTTCCCACTAATCTTCAACATAAAGCTGAAGAGTTGTGCTTGGTTACTATTGGCCTACTATGATCCATGTCTCGATGGAGTATGCAAAACGTCATGAAGCTTGTTAGTTCCAAATTTTATTCATCAACCACCAGAGCCTCTTCATCCAATAGTAACTTCATGGCCTTTTGAAGCTTGGGGACTCGACCAGGTTTGACCTAACACCTAAGTAGCAGACACACTTATATTCTTGACACTCTTATATTCTTGATTATTTTTCAAGGTAGGCTAAATCTTTGTCGTTGAGAGAAGCCAAATAGGAAAACATTGTAAACTTTGTCTAATACATATCATTAGATATGACATTTCTCTCATCTCCCATTATTTGTTCTCACCCTTTTCTCACTCAGGCTCTCAGCTCTGGTGAAAAGCCAACGTCCACAACCACTATCCATGGCAGGCGGCACTGGCCATCACCAGTGTGGCGTTGGGTGACGATGACGAAAAAAAAAGGCCATCCAACAACCACTATCCGTGACAAGCGACAACGATGTTGGCTTTTGCAACCGATAGTGGCGGCAACGGTGCTGGTGAACGGAGAATCCGAGAAAAATTTGCAAAAAGAAGAAGAAGAGCGCAGAATGTGACAAAAAAATGTTGAAGATGCTACTCGTGATAAAAAAAAAAAAAAAAAAAAGAAGTCTAAAAAGAATAATAGAAACAATGAATTTAGAAGAAGAAGAGAAGAGGAGGAAAAAAAAAGTGCTCACACCGCTGCAGTCCAGAAGAAAATAAAAAAATAAGTAGCAATCTTTGAGGGAATAAATTGGAAGAAAATGGGTTTCAAAATTTTAATTTCATCACTCAGACCAAGAAAGAAAAAAACCTGATGGAGAAAAAAAAGCTTGATAGCAAGTGATTTTTATGGATTGATTAAATTCAATTTATAAATGAATGATTAAGGGTTGGTTGAGATTTAAAATCCAGATCTCAAAAGAATGTTAGATTTTATTTGAAATCCAAATCCCATGACAAGTTTAGATTTTTGATTGAAAGTTTAGATTTTCTTCCCAAAATCTGACCAAAAAAAAAATGGTGATTTCATTTTAGACCAAATTGAAAGTTAATCTAAAATTAACCATGTTTTAAAAATTAATTGGTTGAATAAATTCAATTTCCATCAAACTATGAAGCTTGCTTACCACAAAAGTTTCTATATCGGGCAAAATCAATGCAAAACCAAACTATGAATCAAATTCATATTTTGATCAACGGAATTGAAATCATTGCTCAAAACATACAATGTTTTCAAAATACATCCACACATGAATGTGCATAAGTTTTGAAAAGAGGCATTTGTTGGAGTAGAAATTTCGACCCATTACAAAATGTCATGTGTCTTCCATCCGGCCATTTGATCACAATAATGGACTTCTCAACTTCAAAAGCGATGAGACCTAGATTGTGATCGAAAATTTGGCTATAGGTTCAATTGGTCTTTAAGTCATAAACTAGGTCGAATCGAGTATTTAAAGTCACTCAGATCCAAGATCCAACTCGATTCAAGCTCTCGGCGGAAAATTCGGGCCAAAGAAAAGATTGGGCCCAAGCCCAAACATTAACACAATAATCTAAAAACAAATGGGTTGAAGCCCACCTAAAGCCCATGAAAATCCTCTATAAATAGAGGCCTTGCACCTTCATTTGGGAGAATTGAAAAGTTCTGAAGATAGGAAGTTCTCAAGATCTAAAGAATTGAAGACCGAAGCTCTTCAAACTCTGAAGATCGAAGTCCGCAAGTTCTCAAGCTTCAAAGACCGAAGCTTTCTAAGTTCTCAAGCTTTGAAGAATCGAATAGCTAAAGCTCCCAACTTCTAAATATTTGAAGATCGAAGACTTAAGAGACTAAGACTCCAAGCTCCTGAAATCTTCAAATAAAGAATTAAAGGAATATATTTTAGAGATTATACCTACATATATTATAAATCAATATAAATACAAAATTTGAATTTAACTAATTAAATTTCTTCGAAAATCTCGTCCAATGATATGATATATCGTTTTATATAGAAATTAAGAGACTAAGACTCCAAATTGAACATAATTAAGGTAAAATATGTTGGAAACAATCACTTAATAAATAATTGCAAGTGCAACAAAGAGTGGATCACAACTCACAAGTCAATAATTAGAACTACTATATGTTAGACATATTTAAATAATAATATGTTTAATTAAAGTATGGGCTATGTATGTGGATTAATAATGTTATTTTATTAGATTGAGCCCTATTATGTGATTTAATTAATTAAGGTTCTAGATTTCTAATTGAGTATGAACTAGTTAATTAGGGTTTAATGGGAACCCTAATTGAACTAAAGAGACCTTAGGGCTATGATCTCCGATATACCAAAAACAATAAGACTCGGTCTTTCTTGAATCCCATCTAGAGAGAGATCCCACTTAGGCGGAGTTCTGGTTGAGGAGACCATAGTCATCCATCATTATCTTCAAGTTATCATCAATTTGAATATGAATGATCCTAAGATTTATCTATTCAATATAGATATAAAGAATTTATGCTAACACTATAGTCACTATAATTAATGCTTAGATTTATCCGTAATTACAATACTTTTATTTAATCAATATCTAAGTTGTTTGATTATATAATTTAAAGTGGATTATATAAATATTTGTTTTCAAATATAAAAAAATAAATCAAAATATTTACAAATAATAGTAAAATATCATACTCTCTCTGTGACACACGCTGATAGATAGCGATAGACTACAATCTATCGCAATCTATTGCGGTCAATAACAGATAGATTGTGATATTTTATTATTATTTGTAAATATTTTTAGCAGTTTTGTCATTTGAAATAATTTTATAAATTAAGGTTTGCTTAGTATTTCACCTGTGTTTAGTTTTTTTTTTTTTTAATTCACTTGATAAAATAAATTTAATTTTTTGTTTGAGGGGTTCATTTTTAAAATGGAAATTCTTATTTGAATTGTAGTTGACTTTCTTTTTTTTTACCTGAAAAGCATTAAAACAACATTTAAACATTTACTTGAAACACATTAAAAAATAGAAAAATATAGAATAAAATTTTTTCCCCCTTTCAAATTCATGTTTTTCAATACGAACAAAACACATCATTGATGATTAACACAATTATCAAAATTATCAAAATCACAGTGATTAAGGAAATTATATTTATAATTACTTTTTATAAAAACTCATATTTACAGACATTTTAAAATTCTCTATTGAGAACTCATGGAGGACAGCTGGCTATCACCGTGTTGGGCCAAGCCCATAAACAAAGCCTTTCTCGGCCCAAAGAACACATTTATGTGGGCCCATTTTTGAAAGGTCTCAATTTCATTTTTCTTTCTTTGGAAAATTGGGGTGTATAGCCAAAATTGGAGTGTAAAATAAATTTTTTAAAAAATAGTCAAAATGACAGAAAGTGAAACTATTGAATATTGAAACATAGACAAATAAATTTAATTATGTAGGTTAAATTTATGGTAAGAAACTTTTAAATTGGATTAAAAACAATGTTTCGTATATAAATTTAACATGTATGAAATTTAAATTTGTAGTTTCCTCAATTTGAATGAGTTATGTTTGATTTTGACAAGTAACAACTCAATTGAGTTAAATTTGACAAATATTTCTATTTTTGTATTTATTTGATTTTATTTTGTATTTTGGAGAATTGCTAAGTTGTTAGCCTATAAATAGCAACTTGTTTCTTCAATTTTCGCATCTCATTCCAAATTGAAGAGTTCTCTTCTTTCTTTATTTTTTTTTATCTTGGGTATCTAGAAGTTTTACCAGATTCGAGTAGTTCAAAGTTACAATTTTGAGTTAGTCATTGTATCTTGTTGAAATGATAGTTATTATAGTCTGATTGCAACTCGTACAAAGCAAATAATTGTTTTCAGGACTGTTTATCAAAAGCGTGCCTTGGCTATCTATTTACAACTCCTCAATTCATAAGTTTTGTTATATTATTTAGCTTACTTTTAGGTTTGAATAATATTATTATATATCGTGTACTATATCTAGTTGAAGTATAATCAATTCTTATATATTATTTTCAAGCAAACAAATTAAGATTTGAATGGCTAGATCTTCCAAACAGATTATCTTTTTTCTTAAGCTTTTTAGTGTAGTTATTATTGTCGTCGTCGTTATTATTATTATTATTATTATTATTTTGTTATACATTGATTCTATCAGGATTTTAAATTTCAAAATTTTGACAACATATTTACCTTCTTAAGATTTTTTCATCTTTTTATTATCTCTTCTTTAATTAACTTAGATTCTTTTGGAATTATTCACAATAATTCATTTGGTTTTCATCGACTATTTTGAATTATAGATACACTTATCCTTCAATCAATTAGTATAACTCATGTATTTCTATTGTATTTTTCTTTTTTCAATATATTTTTTTCTTCATTATTATAAATTAAAATGAGTCGCTTTTGTTTAAGGTGAGATGTCTCTTCAATATATAACTATATTATATAATAGATGATGGAACCGGTTTTTTTAGTGGTCGATATATTGATTTTCATCGATTCAACATTACAACAAATTTATATTTACATTTAAAAGAAGTTTAGATTTTCAAATAATTAGACGTTTGACTATCTATAAGCATGGGTCTAATAAGTCTTATCATAATTTCTTTTTAAAAAAGAAGTCTAGCGTAATTAAGATCAATGAAGATAAGGACTTCTTATGGTGTTTGTCCATTATCTTGGATGACATGTCTGATGGTGTCGATTTGATAACCTTAAAAAGATCGAACAATAAACAGTGGCAAAAAGGAACTTTGATTTATGAATTTTGTTGAATTTAATTTTTTATTTTTCCAGTAAATTAAAGCTAAAAAAAAGAAAAAAAAAATTAAATCACTTTTAGCCCCTAAATTTTCATGAAAGTAATAATTTAATCTTTAAACTTTGGTTTATAACAATTTAGTCCTTGAACTTTCAATTTTGTAACAATTTAGTCTCTAAACTTTATTATGTAATAATTTATTGCATAAATAATTTAGCTCCATATTGTAGAAATTCGTGTTAAGATTTATTGCATAAATAAATTGATAAACTAATTAGAGACTCGATATTGTTTATAAATAACAAAAATTGACCTCTAATTTTGATAAATTTGTTTACATTAGGAACTAAATTGTTATGGATTTAAAAGTAAACTGACTAAATTGTTACATACTAAAATTCAGGAATTAAATTGTTACAAAATTAAAAGTAATTATAAACCAAAATTTATAGACTAAATTATTCCTTTCATGAAGGTTTAGGGACCAAAAGTGTTTTTTTTTTATATATATATACCTTTTAGCACTCAAAATCAGTTTTCTACTTAAGACAACTAGATCAAATAATAAGTCTTTATTCTTAAATGCAAGGTAGATTTGAATAACTGATTTTTTATGATCTCGTCATTGAGATAGCAATTTGTTGGTTGTCTTGAAAAATATGGTGTTAATATTAGTTATGACAAAGTCTAAATTCAATTAAAGATAGCCTTGAAGTATCGTAAAAATCAAGGTACACATCAATTTATTAACTCATATAAAATATTTGATCTTACTTGTATTTGTATTTTTTTTTTAATCTCATCATGTTATGGTATTTATTCTTTTAGGCACATACATGGCTATCTCTATGAAATAATGTAATGCATTTATATATATATATATATATAGTTTTGAAATCGGTTTTAAATCCGATCTTTTGTGTATCATGAATCCCTTGATTCATGAGATTTGATNTATATATATATATATATATAGTTTTGAAATCGGTTTTAAATCCGATCTTTTGTGTATCATGAATCCCTTGATTCATGAGATTTGATAGAGTTGTTATTTGAATATTAGTTTTAAATATTCAAATATAGGTACTACGCTACTTTTTATAATTTGGAGTATTTGTGATCTTTATTAAATTCAAATTTATTAATTTAATATTATGTTTTGTTATTCTTCCAATAGGATGCATTTGGGACTAAAACTATCTTAAAACTTTAACAACCACCTCGTAAATACTACTTCAAAATTCTCAATTAACTACCGTTAACATTATTTCAAAACCCCAATTTGCTACCGTATTTACTATTTTACATTCATCATTTTTTTATTATTTGTTAGTATTTACTTCTCAAACTAAAATAGGTTATATCTCAAATACATACGGTTATAATCCAAATTAAAATAATCTACACCCAAAACACAAACTATTATAACCCAACTATAATAACTAACACAATACTCCAAGCAAACCTTATTATTTTTCAAAATATACTATTTAATTTGGTCATTATCATGTTAACACTTTTTTCTTTTTTCTTTTCTTTCTTTCTTTTTTTTTTTTTTTGATAAACAAATTCTTAAAAAAAAGTACATTTTAGATTTTTGTTAACATGTATAAATTTTCATCTATATTTTCATATGTTTATGGATTTAGATTGAATCATCATTTGTATTTTATCGTTAAAAAATGGATGAGAAAAAAAGCAAAAGAAGTCATTAATATAAACTTAATATAAATAATAAGTATTTAAACTCATTTAAAAAGTTCAATATTTATATTTATTAATTTTTTGTTTTGATAGTTTTTTTTCAAAAATATCCAACTAAATCAAAATTCTGTCCGAAATTTTCATAAATGGAAAATGTTGATCTCCTTATCAATAATTTTTTCAATAACAAAATCTAATTATACATAAATAACTCTGCTAAGCTAACTTACTGTGGAAGGTCATTTATTGAAAAAATATATATCTAAGGGCATATTAATATTAAGAAAGATGCATTAAAAGTTATGCCAAGCTTTAAGTGTAAGCCATAAAAGTGTTACTCATCATAAAATTTGTAAATTAAAGACATGTAAGAATAAGGTATCAATAAAGGCTTAAATATTTGAGACCTTTATCAGGAGTTAGTTTTTCAAAACTATAATTGAAACTTCCTCACAGGAAAAATGACCCTAGTTAACATTTTTTTTAAAAAAATAATACATCATAGAATGAGATGATCTTAGTAGATGCACCATTTTTTTTTTTTTTTTTACATGAGATCAATTAAATAAAGAAAAATGAAAAGAAATTATTTAGTCCTGATCTCAATTCCGCTCGTCAAAATGAACATAGTTTGATATCACCCAATATGTGCTATTTTAGTGTCTCTAATCTTGCCTATTTATGATATTTAAT
The DNA here is from genome assembly GCF_009727055.1 of Benincasa hispida. Classification (NCBI taxonomy): domain Eukaryota; kingdom Viridiplantae; phylum Streptophyta; class Magnoliopsida; order Cucurbitales; family Cucurbitaceae; genus Benincasa; species Benincasa hispida. The sequence goes on from NC_052359.1 coordinate 38,660,236, forward strand.
GTGTTTAAATGTTTATATTTGTAGGATTTCCAGTAATACATAATTTTGGAGCGTTAAAAGTCATTTAAGGTTAATTTGAAGCAATTAATAGTTAAAAAGAGCATCTAAGGCTTCAAACATAAGAGGAAATGACAAATCAGCCCCTAGACAAGAGTGTCGCGGTGCTCTTCACATAATACTAAAAATGGGTACAGTGCCACAGTGTTGTCCTATAGTGTTGCGACTCTTTCGTGTGAATATAAAATTTACTCTTCTATTTTTAGATCATATCTTTTGATCTGGGTAACCTTTTTAGGCAAATGATCATTCGTGTCTTCTTTATTTTTCCATCCTCTATCCATGTTCAATTAGTTTTAGGTTTTGAGTGTTTCTCTGTAATTACTATGAAAAATGGCAAGTTTTAGCTTTCTCATCTCAATGGGAAGGTAAGGATCCCCAATTCTTAGTTTTTGAAGGTTTTCTCCAATTGTAACCTTACCAGACTTGTACTAAACTCTTAATCTTGATTGTTTCTATTTTGTCTTTGGATTCTTTTATTTTCATTGCATGTTTATGGTTATATTTCTGCTTGAAGATGTACGATCATTAGTTAGACATTAAATTACAATACGTAATATATAATTGTAATTTGATCCAAGGATAACAAAAGTTTAGATTCGTGATTTGTTGTCTATGATGAAAAGCATTGCTCCATCGATCTAGGAAGAATCATGTTGAATATTTAATTAGGCGCTTGAAAATTGAACATTCACCTTGGTGTAATCCCTAAGTCTTCATGTGGTTAGTCCAAATTAATTAGGATGCTTCTCATCTAATTAAATTGACTAATTTGATAAACCAGACTCTCACCTAGCTTTTTTAGGTGAGTTGGCTAAGCTTAGGCAAAATAGAAGTTAATCTAATGAATCTATGATCAAGCAAGCAATTGATAATACCTCTAAAAACTAAGATAGGCCCCTTTTACTTTTTTTTTACAATTTACATTCGGCATTTTATTTTTCTATGTTTGCTAAAGAATTAACTTTGAGAAACTAATCTTTGTGCTTCCTTGCGGATCGACCCGGTCTTGCCACTTGTACTGCTTAGTAGTATAGGTAGTACTGATCGGTAAATTTTATTTGATTGACTGAGAGAGGTTTACGACACCCTTTCTCCAGTCCTTCATAATTTAACTGATATAAAATTTGTATTTATCGATATTGAGGTCAGAGATTAAAATTTTCCACTAAATCATTGTCAAGAAAAAAAAAAAAAAAAAAAACTCAATTCCACTTCAAAAGAAGGCTCACGAGAAAAATTCTATTATTGTTGTAGGATATACTCCTCAATCAGTATCAAATTTTCTTTTCAACTCGGTTGGGGACGAGGATGGAGAATTTTTGATTGATGGTTAGAAAAGTTTTGAATTGGGAAGATTGAGAAGAGGGGTTTGAATAGTTTGATGGTGACTTGCATTTAGTTTAGGAGAAAAATGGAGAGCTCCTTTAAGATGATTTTTCCTTTTATTGTGGAATAATTGAAATAGGGAATGGGTTTGGGTTTGGGTTTGGGTTTGGGTTTGGGTTTGGGCATAGTACCCATAAGTGTGAGAATACCAAACTGCCTAAGATGCTTAGGTCCTTTTCATTACCACTTTTCCATTTTTACCCTCATTTATAGAAAGGGAGAAGGAAGAGAGAGATTATAATTGAGTATCATTTTGCACATGAGGCACTGACAAGTGGTCGACCTTGTCAGTATGTTGGTTTTATTATTATCATTTTTTATAAAAATTAAAATAATAAATTTAATTAAAGCAATATATGATTTAGGGTTGAATACTACAAGTAAAAATATTTTTGTTCCTTGGTTTGATTTGGTTCTTTTCATTGGTTTTTCTTCGTTTGACAATGATTGGGAATGATTTTAGACTTTTGGCCCGTAGCAAAAGAAAGAGTAATTTTTAACAATTTTATAACCGTTTATTTAAATTAATTCCAAGAATTAATTCATGAAAATCAATTCTTCAATTACTTGTAAAATGGTTTTTATTTAATTCGTTCTTAGTTTTGAAAAAATAGATGAAGAAGATTTCACTTTTTCTTCTTCTTCATGTTTTCCTCTCTATATCTACTATTTTCTAAGTAATTTTTCATCAATTCCAACCCGTTTTTCGACAAGTGCACATCAAAGATCGAGAGTTATGTTAATCCTGGGGAGCCAACTTTGGCGATTTAACATCGAGGTCGCACCGATCTTACTTTCAAGGCAGTGGGTTTATCCACGGCACAATAATTTCTCAATAATTGGTTTCAATTTCAAAATCAAAATTAAACGTCGTTTTTCTTTTCTCTTGATATCGAAATCCAGCATCGAATGATGATTTTGTGATACTGGAAAGAAAATCAAACGATTGCCTTTAAAACAATAAGATCTAACACTGATGTGGTTATTAGCCAACAACACTCATCAAATCAATAACGATTTAAGAGAGCTAAAAAAGTAAGGAATTCAAAGTATTTTATTGATATTTTCATCAACATTTTTATAAAATTGAGACCTCAACAGTTTCGTCAACATCGACATCATAAACTTTGATTTCAATTTGAAAATAAAAATTTGAATGTTTTTTTCCCATTTTTATCTTATTTATATGTTAGTTTCGCGGAACTAAAACTTGAAACATTTTAGTCTGTTTTTTGGTATTTTTAGATTTGTTTTTTTAGGTTCTCAATCAATTGTTGATTTCAACTAATCTCGAAAATGTTTATTTGGTTTTATTTTTATAAATAAATCAAATATATACTATGTTTTTCGATACTTTTTTTCAAAATTAGAACATGTTTTAATTTCATTCGTTTTTTCCCCTTTCAATTATGATAATTTTATTTTGCATAGTTGAATATATTATTGATATGGCCAATTCAATGCCAAGGAAAAAATTGACACGGGATGAATTGGTTTCTTTTTAGGTCCCCATTTGAAATTAATTTTTATGGGAAATCAAATAGGAAAAATTTTGAGTAATATCATACTTCCAATATTTACTTTATAAATTTATCTTCATAAATATTAGTGGACCCTACATTAATGTCAGCGAACTCCACATGTTGATGTGACACAAAATAAATTGATGTAGTTGTAGTATAGGAAAATTTTCTGATCGAATATACATGATACAAATAAGTATCTTAATCATAGCATGCACCAGGATGTCAAGATAGAGTTGTCTTAAATAAATGCATTCAAGCTTCATTTATGATGAACTTATGTGCATCTCAAACTTCATTTAATGCAAGTCACGCATCAAATACGAAGAAAGTTGAAATGCATTCTTCAAATTCGGATGTAAGATCTTTCTCTTGTTAATGGGTCATTAAAACATTATTAAATTGACACACTTTAGCGCCGGATCATTAGATTTTATTTAAAAAGCTAACTTGGTTGTATTACAAGCGTGATCTAGTTTTTGAACGAAAGTTGCATATTTGTATCTAAAGTCAAGAACTTTTTTGCCTGCAATTCACGTGCTTAAATTTGCATGCTAGAACCATTCAAGTAGCCTTGATCAAGCTATCTTGTAAAATGATTCGAATCTTGATTAATCTAACTTTTTTTTTTTTTTTTTTCAATTTTTTACTCTTGAGATAAAATTCATTCTAATTTTTCCTTTGATCATTACCTTTTGAATTTAGATTGTATTGTGTAATATTTATAAGAGTTCAAAATTTAGGATGGATTTTAATAATACATGCAATGAAACTTCTTATCAAAGGCCTACCTATTTAACACTCATGATAAGGTTGGAGATGCCAAATTTATCAATGGAATTAGTTCTAGTGGGACTACCATTCAATAAGAGTACAATTTTTTTAAAAAAAAATCATAAATGGAGGGCCTATATAAATATAAATATATATCAAATTAGTCTTTAAAAATGAAAATGAGAAAAAATAATTGATCAGAGCCTCAAAGGTGAAGATTGCTTCCTAATCCCAAACATTCCTTATTGCCATTGGTACATTCCACACTCTTTTATCTTGAAACTATATAATAAGAAATTAAATATTTCATTGATTTATTTGTGAAGAGGATATATAATATAATCAAAATATATTGTATTTCAAGTAATTAAATAAAATTTTAATATTATTTTGGTCCTCAATCATACACGATCGATTTGTTGAAACATATGTTTGTTTTTGTTCCCTGCACTTTTAAAAAGTTATGATATTGGTTCTTTCCTTAATTTTATCTAATTTCTTTCTTTAGCATGATATGTTTTTTTACTAAAAATTTCTTAACATGTAGCAATAAATTTGTATTAAGAAATTTCTATCATATATATACATAATTTGCATTAGAATTTAAAAAATATGGATCAAAAGTTTCACTTTTTAAGAGTACAAAGGCCAAAACTAATGTTTTGAAAGTATATATAATAAAAATGAATAAAAATTGAAAGGATAAATATATGAAAATGAACACTTTAAAAATATATGGACTATGATGAACCAAAACTAAAAATACAAAGTTAAAAATAATACTTAAACTTTAAATATATGTAAAGTGAAATGCTATATTTATGGACAATAAAAGTAAGCTAAAAATTGGATTAAAATATTTTATTGTTCAAGATGTTTTTTTTTTTACCTATCTCGTCCTCAATTTTTAAGGAAACATTTAAGAAATTTGACTTGGTCAAGTCATATATATTAGTTAAATATGATTTAATTTATAACTCAATTCAACGATATGATTTATAAATACTGATATGCATATTCTATATATTTTCTTTGTATCGTTTTAGCGAGATTCCTATTATATCCCAAATCTTATCCAATTTTTCAAAATAATTGATCTTTCCGAAAATTTAAAAATGTTGAATCAGTTTGGATAATTGGAAAACCCATTTAGAATTTTGGAAATTCATTAATTTTTGATAACTAAATTATGCTAAAGGTTTGAAAATTTATGTAATAATATTTGATATAATAATTTAGTAAACATAACATAATTTGAAGAAATTTTGAAAATAATATAAGATTTGCTATAAGATTTGAGAAGGTGACATAAAAAATTAGCAAATCTTAATGTGTACTCGGACGAGATGTATCAACCCAAAATAGTAAAAAATGAGAAAAAGTCGATTTTTTTTTAACTAAAATCTCGATCTCGTCTGAGATGGTCGAGAAAAAATTATTTTTAAATTATTTTAAAAAAGATGCTAGTTTTGTAAAGTAAAATTTAAACTTGATATTTCTGATAATTTCTCCAAGATTATCATGATAGGAAAGAAAATAATTAAAAAAATTAGTACAAATCTTATATAGATCTAACTTTCAACAACATGTTATTTATTTTTTTAATTAAGCTCACTATAATTTAAGAAATGTTATGGTAGGTTTTTCTTTTTCTTTTGTAGGTTAAAATCTAATGTTTAGGTTTTTTCATGGTCATCCTTATTACTTATACCGTTTATTGTTTAACATGTGTATAATGTCAGATATTGTATTGTGAATTGCTCAAAATGCTATATTACAAAATTTTTTTTTAAAAAAGGCTAAAATAATAATTTTTTCGAAATCTAAGAAAATTAAGTAAACATTTGAAAATTTCGAGAACCAAAAGTT
>NC_052359.1:38666878-38672230 GCF_009727055.1 Benincasa hispida
TTGTTGATATAAAAGGAATTAGTAATATATAACCAGAGAAACTGAAAGGAAAAAAAAAAAAGTAATATACTATGAGAGATTCATTTAAATTTTCTAATCTTAATCATTTAATAAACATAGTTTTTTTTTTTTTAAAAAAAATGAGATTGAACCTTCAATCTTTTGATTCTATATATTTGAGCATTTTCGGTGAAATTCTGGACATAATTAACATAAAGAATCTAATATTTGAGCTAACCGGTGAAACCTCGGACAAGATTAAACGAGATTCTATTATATCCCAAATCTTATCCAATTTTTCATAATTGATCTTTCCGAAAATTTAAAATGTTGAATCAGTTTGGATAATTGGAAAACCCATTTAGAATTTTGGATTCATATAATTTTTGATAATAAATGCTAAAGGTTTGAAATTTATGTAATAATTATTATGAATATTTAGTAAACATAACATAATTTGAAGAAATTTTGAAAATAATTATAAGATTTGCTATAAGTATTGAGAGGGTGACATAAAAAAATTAGCAATCTTAATGTGTACTCGGAGAGATGTATCAACCAAAATAGTAAAAAATGAGAAAAGAGTCGATTTTTTTAACTAAATCTCGATCTCGTCTGAGATGGTCGAGAAAAATATTTTTAATTTTTAAAAAAGATGCTAGTTTGTAAAGTAAATATTTACTTGATTTTCTGATAATTTCTCCAAGTTATCATGATAGGAAAGAAAATAATTAAAAAAAATTAAGTACAAATCTTATATTGATCTACTCTTCAACAACATGTTAATTTTTTTTTAATTAAGCTCACTATATTTAAGAAATGTTTATGGTAGGTTTTTCTTTTTTTGTAGGTTAAAATCTAATTTAGGTTTTTTCATGGTCATCCTTATTACTTACGTTTATTGTTTAACATGTGTATAATGTCAGATATTGTATTGTGAATTGCTCAAAATGCTATATTACAAAATATTTTTTTTTAAAAAAGGCTAAAATAAATTTTTTCGAATCTAAGAAAATTAAGTAAACATTTGAAATTTCGAGAACCAAAAGTTTTTTTATTTTTATTTTTTATTTTAAGATTCGGGTTAAAATAAATTGAAGAATTTACCGAAGAAGATTAAATTGATTTAAATCTATGAATCAAATTGAATGTTTTCGATATTTATAAACTATATCAAAGATATCAATTGAATCTCTATATATGGATATCGAACCTTGTAGTTTATGATATTTTGATATAGAAATTTTAACATTATTTTTATCTTTTTAATATTTTTAATATTATTTGAGACTAAATTCACTTTTTTCTTTTCGTTTTTTTTTTTTTAATCACTTTAAAGTGAAGATAAATCAAATTAAAACTTAAGCATGCCCCTTGTCGCAATCAATTCATATCCATCAATTTATTCATTCAAAATAAACTACACCAATTAAACTATCAAAATTCTTTAAAATTAGGATGGGCCAGAATTTTAGTTTGAATATTACTTTCTCTAAATATGTTAGTATTGGTTGGTTGGTCAATTTAGTTTTAAATATATTTTCTAGTTTTGACTTTTCATTTTAAGTGTTTTTTAATTACCTTTTATCATAATAATTATGTATATCTAAATAATTATTGGATAAGAATGAAATTAGTTTTTCCTATACAATTTTATATATATGAATACGACTTCTTTTCCTAATATTTCCAATCTTTCTTGATCCATCCGAATCACACCCACCAAGCCTTGCAAAAATGGATATATGGACATGCGAATGATGTTGTTAATATTGTAAAAATGTAGTAACTTTTTTTGTTGTTAATCTTGTCCGAGGTTTCACCGGGTTAGCTCAAATATTAGATTCTTTATGTTAATTATGTCCAAAATTTCACCGAAAATGCTCAAATATATAGAATCAAACATTGAAGGTTCAATCTCATTTTTTTTTTAAAAGAAAAAACTATGTTTATTTAAATGATTAAGATTAGAAAATTTGAAATGAATCTCTCATAGTATATTACTTTTTTTTTTTTCCTTTCAGTTTCTTCTGGTATAATTACTTACCAATTCCTTTTTTTGGTATTTTATCAGACAAACTCTAGAAAATACTTGGCCAATACATCACCCTACATTAATATTTCATGTCCATTTGACTTCAATATCTTGTCAAGTTTGAACATTTAATGTAATGTACCTTTTTAATAATTTGAATTTTTTTAAGTTCTACAACGAATCAATGAAGAGATTTGAATCTTGATATTTGATCGAGACATTTTTTAATTAGTTAAATAATTATCTATATTTTTAATTCAACACAACATATCACAAATTCAAATTAAAATTTTGAGATTTCGTCGATGGTATATATTTTAACCAGATGATTTATACTCGATTAGTCGACTTGATTAGTTAACCGTTTTTAATATATTTTAGTTTCACATTATTTGAAATGTTGTATTGAAGTTGAATTAGTTCATTCCATACATAATAATTCATCCTACAAATGCAAATTATAATTATAGATATTAAGATATCTCAAAATATTTGAGATAGTAAGATTGCGCGTTTAAATCATAGAAATAATAACATACAAAAAAAACTATAATCCATGGAAAAGAATAAAGGCCTTTTCAAAAAAAAAAAAATACAATATTTAAAAAATTATCAATTTTGATCACGAACTTGTCCGATTGGTCTAAATTGATACAACCTGACAAGTTTAATATTTAGGATTAAGATTGATCTTTTTTTACAAAAAAAAAAAAAATGATATAATAAAAAACTAAAAACGAGAACGTTTTCATAATATGCAAGCTATTTAAATTTCACTTTTAAAGAAACATATTTAAATAATTTCTTCCTTTAAATGCATATACGAATAAAAGTATTGTATAATACTCAAAAGACGGGATCTAAGATTTTACATTAATCAAATATACAATTATATATACTTGGAAGAATAATGCATGTGTTCCACTTAGACAACATGTTGAGAAAATGATATTGTCTCACCTCAACTCCACAATAACTAATTATAAAACAAATCATATTGTAAAATATCCAATTAATTATTATGTGTCCAATATATAGAATAAAGTTTTTTTAAAGGGTGTTTTTAATTAGAGTTCTTGTGTTATATTCTAATTAATCACAAGCATTTGTTTTAGTCTTATGCTTTTTTCAATCAATTAACATATTTAATACTCTAGTTGAATAAGAAAAGGACACCTAGAGCTATGATTTAAGGTGAGAGATTAATTAGATTTTGACTCGTTAGATTTCATGTGAAATGTTGAACAGATGAATTCGTTAAACTTGATTTTTTTTTTATTTTTTAAATTGAAAATAGCATAAAAATGATCTATCAATTTGAAGAAAGAAGTGAAATCAACAATAGACCACTTAAAAAAATAAAAAATCGATTGTATATGTTACAATTGACTAACTGGTCAAATAAAAAATAGATTAAAAGTTCGAAGCGAGCTAAATCTGACCCATTCCTGTAATATTTAATAGACTAAAATATTTAAGATTACCAAAATATACAAATTCAAACCACTTAATTGATTGATTGCTCTTGAAGGAGACTAAAATATTTCTACCGACTTTTACTTTAACTAGTATTTTATCATGTGCAAATGCATGTGTACTCTTTTTATTATTATTTTGACAATATGTAATTATTATTTTGATATTATTTAGTTTTTTTTTTATATAGATTTTAATATTATGTAAGTTTTTTAATATACTATAGGTAGTTGAGATATTACTTTATATATATAAGAAAAAAATATGAAGTTTGAAAATTCTTGGAATATTATTAATATTTTGAATATATATTCAAAACTTTTATGAACAGAAGAAAAAAATGTCCCTACAAGCACTTCCTCCAATAGGAAATGTTAAATTTTGTTGTGGATATAAATTAGCAAAAATCAAAGAAAATTACAAATTTGTTCGAGATTATAGAAAAATAAATTGAAATATAAAAAATTTGGCATTTTTCTATTGCTAAAGATAAGGGAATAATTTGGAGGATCCTTGTGGGCTCTTTGTGCTTGCTACCTACCGGTTTAATGCACTCACAAGTAAAACAAATGACCTAATTAATTTAATACATAATGGTATTTTTAGTTAAATAAAATTACAATTTTAGTTCTCGAGATTTAAGTCCGTCTCTAAATTTTTGAATTAAATACGATAATTTGGAAATAAATTATTAATTAAAAATTATTTTTCGAATAGAAGTAATAGTGATTATGAACCAAATCAAAACTAAACACAAACATGAGACAAAAAAAGTGTTTTGATTTTCTCTATTATATTAATCAACCTAAGTTATAAATATAATAAAGTTTGAATTTTTTCCTTTATCTTAATTTATAATATCTTAATGAGTTTCATGATTGTTGTATCTTTTTATTCTAGTTTTCACTATTTATATGACAAGATATTCCTCTTCGTTGATTTAATAATTTTTTTTTATAAAATTTGATTAGACATATCATTTAGTAAAATATGTCATTCTCTCTAACAAACATAAAATTTTGTTCGAGTTTAGTCAATAGATTCAAAGTGGGACAAAATATAACTTATTTCATAAGTCATCCTTTCTTCTGTGATGAATGGGACCATCATGAGAAATCGGCAGCAGAAGAAAACCCTACAATCTTTATCAAACATCCAGCAAAATTAATATACGCGAATTCGTGACGAAATAATCATCGGATAAAATTATATACTGACACGAACGGCCAAAATGAAAAAAGCATCAAGTCAATGGCAGGAGTAGCGGGAACAAACTACACCTCTTAATATTTAAGAAAAAAATGACTAAATATCTCTATTAATCTCTTCGAGATGTTCAAAAAGGGGCCCAAACAATGATAAGTTAGAAAAAGTTAAATTAAATAAATTGACAACTAAAGTCTCGAGGTGGTCTTCGAGCTTGTTGTACGATCTTGGAGTGAGACTCAACGTAGGTCATTGACTGATTGTCGATAAAGAGGAACGAAGATGAGAAACGGTGGATTAGAAAAAACTTTTAAAATTACTTAGAAAAAAAGGTGTATAGTTTTGAGAAAATGAAGATAAGAGTACTACATTCTGCAATTTTCTTCGATCTCCAATTCCTGTGTGGATTGTTTATCTAAAATAAAATAATAAAAAAATTTTTATTGAGCCTTAATATTATTTTTTATAATGACAGACAAATTATAATGTAAGGCTCTACATTTCGCTATATATAACTATTGTATATAAATCTCTTATTTAGTAACAAATTAGACTTTCTCATGGAGATAATTTGTTGGATCTTATATAAATTCCTTTTTCTCCACAATATCTTTTTCTGAATTTTTATTTTTTTT
>NC_052359.1:38672255-38678892 GCF_009727055.1 Benincasa hispida
AATGGGGCATAATTTTGTCCCTTAAAAGTTCACGCTTTCTTGTGAAAAATTTGCAAAATAACATCCTTTTAGTTTTACTCTACAAAAATAGCATCCTTTTGAAGAAGCTGTTCACTCTCGGCTCCATTTCGAGCATAAGATCCGAACCACCGAGAGATTTAGTTAAAAAATTAGTTATTTCTTTATTACCATTTATCATTGTTGGCCTTTTTGCTTACAATCCGAAGCAGATTACAGCCGAAGTTTTACGTAATTTTTTTCCAAATATATGATGTGATTATTCTACAAATCTTATACGCCAAGTCTTATATATTTTCAAATTGTCTCAAATTTTGATTATATTCTAGCTAAAATAGTGTTATATCAAAATTTATGTGAATTCTTTTAAATCTTAATAGGCGCAATATTCTATTTCCAAATTCCAATTTACCATTTCCAAATAAATTTTTTTAGATGGATCTCCGGTGTTTGATTTTGATTTTTAAATTTTTGGAAAGATTAAACTTTTTCAAAAAAAGATCAAATATAGAAATATATAAAATCTCAGTATGAATATCGGGCAGATTAACCACGAAGATACAGTGACTTCTCTGGGAAGATTAATACCGAGATTCTTATCACCTATTTTTCATGTCTTATCTTTTTTTTTTTTTTTTTTTTTTGCAAATTTAATCTTCCCAAAGTTTAAAATCAAAATGTAATCATCTATCTGAAAAAAACTATGAGTAAGTTTATTTGCTAAATTTAAGAAAATTCATTATTAATTATAAACAAATTGATCATTAAAATCTACATAAAAAATTGAAATATAGTATTCGGTAAAAGATAACGAATTTTGAGAAATTTATGAAATATATAAGCTTTTGGATAGATTATCCTAATATTTAGAAAAAATGACTAAATCCTCTACATTTAATCTTCTTCGAGATGCGTCAAACAGGGCCAAACTAATGAGTAGTTAGTCAAAAGTTTAATATAACATTGTAAACTAAATCTCGGTCGGTCGATACTCTCGTCCGATCGATTCGAGGAAAACATATTTATATGACTTTTAGAAAAACGTGTTAGTTTTGAAAGATGAAAGACTAGAGTAAACATCTTCTTGACAAATTTTCCTTCGAATCTCCAATCTCACTGTTGATTGTTGTACTAAAAAATAAATATAAAAATGTTATTGCAACTATATATATTACTTTTTAATCAGACATATTATTGTATCTCATTTGCTAACTATGTGTATTAATTTTGGTATTTTTTTGGATTGAGTTAATCTAGGATGTAGACTATTATCTCATGTGGAAATATTTTGGTTTGGAACGCTTATATTTTGAGTTCTTTTTTCCGATGATTGAACTAAACTCATGATGTTTACAGATTAAATAAATATAAGTATTTAAATCCCTTATATAAAAATATTAATTATTAACTAGCATAAACGTGAGGGGACCTACAAAGTCGCACGATTACAAACGGGCAAGGGCCATTTTCTTTTCCCTTCTTCATCTTCCTATTTTCATAATTTCATCGAGGATAATGGATGTTATATCTAAAAAATATTTTTATTTAAATTAAATGATGTTGACTCAATTAATAGGTCACCTACTTACCTAAGTTTATGTCAAAATAAGTATAGTTTAACTGTCATAATACTTGTGTAATTAATCTCAAAATTAGATGTTCAATTTTTTCATCTCATATATTGGGATATATTGTTAAAAAAAGAAAAAGAAAAAGAAAAAAAAACAAAATAACTTATTTTTATGTATCTAAAATTGAAAACGTAAAATAAGTACCGAAAAGAATAATGTATCAATCAACATGAACAAAACAATTAAATCCTACTACTAAGGTTGAGATTTTAGCTAACCGTGTTAGAAGATTTTGGTATTCGACTGTGTGGCTTGAAAATCACCCCATAGATGAATTTTGCTCTTCTCTTTGATTTGATTAGTCCTTAAATTCCTTGCTCCTAATAGATGTACTAAAAAATGTTGAGGTTAAATTTTTTGAGTACTTGCAAAAAGAAAGACAACGAGTTTATGTTAAAATATTATTTTGATCATTGTACTTTCAATAAATTTTAAATTTAGTCTATCAAAATTTATTCAATAATAATAATAAAATTTACGTAACAAAATATAATATGTGAAAATGTTTCTCAAAATTTCAGTAAAAATATTAATAGATAATAAAAAAATTTAGGAAAATCAATAATAAACTAATAGTGGAGACTAAATTAAAGTGGGCGGTTAATTTTATCAAAGATTTCTAATAAAAATAAAGAAGAAAAAAAATAAAGCTATTAAATGGTAGTTTCCAAGCAGATCCAAGACACCAATGTAATGGTCCTTTAATTAGCCGTACACTTTCACATGGCCACTAACTTGCCTTGTACTTTGGCAAGAGGGGAAAATAAATAAATAACAGAACATAATTATTTTTTTTTTTCTAAAAAAGAATAGTACATAAATAAATATTTAAATATTATACGATAGGGTATTCAAAAAATCCAATGACCCGAAAATACGAAGGTTGGGTTATCAAGAAACCCATGTGGTTTGGATTGGATTATCAACTCATGGGTTGGATTCAAATAAATAAAAAAATTTATGGGTTGACTTAGTTCATGGGTGCACCTAATATAACCCAAATCAATCCAAACCAACCCGAATTTATTATTAACTTTAATTTTTTTATTATTATTGAATAATTTATTCTTCACCAACTCTAAAAAGTAGTTTTTTTACATCATAGAAAGAAATTTTTCACTATATAAATTGAAATAGAGTAGTTAATCTTAATTCAATATATGAAAATAATTAAATTAGATTTTTACATATTTACGTTTCACTTATTTTTAGAACAAAATTTTAAATACATGATTCGATTAACTCGAACCAATCCAACCACAACCCAAGTGTTTCATGATTGGGTTGGGTTGGGTTCATTTTTTAATAAAAGTTATTTGGGTTGAAAAGATTTACAACCCGAATTGGGTCTAAAAATTCTTTCAATCCAACCCAACCCAACCCAACCCATGAATACTCCTACTACACAACTTTATTTTCTATATTTTCAAAATATTTTGGTCATTTTTCATTTAATTTTGGTTCATTCCAGTTTATATATTTTAAAATCAAAATGACAGAATACATAAAAATGAAGGGACCAAAATAATTATTTTTTTTAGAAATATAAGGATCATAATAAATATTTTGACAATTTAGAGATCAAATGATACAAAGATCAAAATAAACATTTTGAAATTTAAAATGAATCAATATATATGTGTATATATATACGTAAATTAATATAATTAAAATAATGTATAAAAGGGAAATTATGTAACCACATGGGGAGATGAATTTGAGAGATGTTCAAAGTAGAACATCTCTAAAACTTATAATATATTTTTTTCAATTGTACATGAATTTGGACATTTTGTTTTGATAATTTGCAAAATAAAATAAGCCAGATTTGACTATAATTTTAAGGGATGGCAAAGGTAACTTGGCTCTTCTAAAATAAGATCAGGGAATCTTCGTACGCTATGTTCCCACTCATTTGAATATCTCACCACTTTAAAAGAAGAAATTCTACCGGTATGCTATCTTCGACAAACCATATTCCAACGAATCACTTTAAAAAAATGAAAAAACCTACAATCTTTAAGTAGGTGTCTTCGGCATCATCAAAAGAGATTGAGTTGAGTTGGTATAATCAGTACCAAACTGCACTCGACTGCTCACCACCTGCTATCCAAGAAGCGGTCTTTCAGCCTCAGCATCGAATCGCTTTTTCTAAGATCAATATCCTAAAACCTTCAGAACGTTCGAGGCAGATAAGACAGCTTTCCCATGCTCAAAGCTTCGGGAACCTAAATATGTCAATGTTTGTACCAGACGATATATCTAATACACACACACCACACATCCAACACACACATCAAACACCACTCAAGAAACCACTCATCAACCAAAACACTACCTCACCCACGATAGGATCCATACACAACACAACCACACTGACTTTCAGACACTAGAGATTCCGCAGAGTCACATCGGATCAGCATCACCACCACCCTCCACTACGAAATGCAAGGCTATAGTGTGCGAAGCATCAAAGCAAGAATCATTGCGGACTCCACTCTCCATGAAGCAGCTAAGGAGGCTGTTTGCGAGACACAACTCTCAGACGACACTCTCACAACACTGGATTTGACCCTATCATTTCTTATGACACAAATAAAAAGCGGGGCTTGCAAATGTCGAAGGAGCCCTTGAAGCTTCATCGCTCGGGCAAGCCATAATAAAGGAAAAATACCCACTGATCAAGATATTGTAACACACACATTGATAGTAACGACACAGAGCATCGATACAACATTGTTTGATAACCCACACTCACACACTAAATGTTCGAACGGCACCTGAAAGATCCTGGGCACCACACACCACGACATCTGTCTAGTGCAATGGGAGATGCTACTCAGACAGCCACTACATATAACATCATACATGTATTTTAAATTGCTACTGCATTAGGACCACCACTATGTAGGAACTTCTAACAAATCATTATTTGATACATACATTTCAACTATAATCGAATTATCTTCACATTAAACAAAGCTCCACGTATCTTATTCCGCCCCACAAGATATACCCCCACTCCCCACTACAAAGAGTAGTATATACCAGATAAGGGGGATATCCTGACATACAGAGTGACACACATCGGCCCGCTTTGTAGAGTTTCCACTATACAAATAGCACAACAGACAAAAAAGCACAAACGAGTCACGCTCACCTATTCATAGTGAACAACATTGCCGAGCGGGCGAGATATATTCTAACCAACCTATAGTAGTATTAAGCCTAGACGAGGAAGCCAGCGAGATACTAGCACGTCAGATAAAATAGAAAGGTATTGATATCCAAAGATAACATAATTACAATTCACCTTAAAATGACCATAGCGCATGATCAACCTCAACCACCAAATACGAGGTATTCTGGGAACGTCTGCTTTTGAAGGCGGTCTTTACATAAGCTAATACGTGATTGAAAGTGGCACACAATTTCCAACACCGAACATGGGCGATACGATCTCTTTGGGGGACTTACTCAATATGGTAGCTCAGGAAAACTACGAAATACAACCAAAAAATTACGAGAGCTCACACTACTATCCCAGCAAGCAGGGTTAATCCAGGTCATAAGTCAAGATTAATTCCTCTTAAGGTAGAATGCATTCGAGACTAGATACAAAAGACAAAAACCATACTGAAGAATTTGAGCCTCATATCTACCCGAACTTCCTCTCGCGCATATCAACACACACTTCACACATTCATTAGTAATCTCCGACTAAAGACTTATCATACATTACCGTCAGACACAATAGTCGGGTAATTACAGAAGTTAGATGTAACTATTACATGGCAAATTATCGAGAAAGCCATAAAGAATAAAATCCTACGAAGCCAAAATCTGTAGGAGATTTCCGAAAATATTAGCATTGCTAAAATATGGACACATATAATATCTATATCGTATAAAAAAGTATAGAATCTCAACATAGTCACACCCCTTATAGTGGAGTTAAGCACAATGGCCAAGTTAAGGAATAGTTGGCAAACATCTATAATGTAGAACTAAAAAGAGTTTTAACGTCACAGTAATTACAACCGTCACCGACATCTGTAGCTTCTGCACACCACTTCTATATTCAAACCCTCCCCTGTTAACTACATCATCTTCAATCAAATGAGAAAATAACCACATACCGTAAAGAGTATAAACTAAACAATGATAGCCGCTTAGAACACATAGATAATATTGAATATAAGAAATACATTAGAGGCAATAATTTAACTGTAATAACAATAATAACTGTATATGATAACAGATATACAACAAGAAGTAGGTATAATGAACAAATATCGATGGAAGGCGATATAATGATAAAAGTGAATAATTAACACATTAAGTGCCAAATAAATCGAAAAACAAATTACCAAGACAACTCTAAAAAAATGCTCTACCTGGTTCTATAAATATAACACCCAAAATGAATACCCACATAAATAATAAAACACGAGTGATAAAAATAATAAATTATCGCAAACAATAGTTATCATTATCACAATTTAATAGATAAATAATATAATCCTATCTTAAATAAATTAGATCACTTTATTTCACTCTAAAACCCTAATACAAAACACAATTTGAAGAAAGTTTAGTTAGTGGTCTTCATACTAATACCTGAATAGTACAGTGAAAGAGATATTTGTTACCTAAAATCTCTTAGTAGTTGTCGACTTTGAGATTGTCCATCTCAGAAAAGTTTCTCGAAGTGTCAAGTAAATTAGCATTTTCCTAAATGAAAGCCTAGGAGATGACTAGACGATCGGAATGTTCCTAACATGATAGAAACTCAAGCTGAGCGATAGTAAATGAAGCATAGCTTATATAACGACATTGACTATACGATATGGCTTTATCTCTCTCACCTGCTCAATCATTTACACGATTTTCTCCTCCTTAACGGAGTCCAAACAGAGCCTACACAGTCCGACACAGTCGATGTTTGTGAGTCGTTCCATAGTGTTGCAGAGGTTCGTCACTTTGCT
>NC_052359.1:38678917-38686684 GCF_009727055.1 Benincasa hispida
ACAAAGGCTCTCACAGCTAAAGTGTTCGATGGCCACCTGGAGAGTCTGGGTTTACAGGACATGCGGCATCTTGTCTAGGGTAAGTGGGAGATGATACTGGGGTATGCCCTAGTTTATTGTATATTGTACATGTATTTTTTTTGTATTGTACATTAGTCTCTCAAGGCATTAGGACAAGTGGGAGATTGTTGGGGTTGGTGTCCTAATTCTCCCGGAGTCTCGTTATTTGTAAGTATACACATTGTTTATGAATAAAATAATTGTTATTTCATTCTGACATTTACTCATATCCAATAAACAAAGCTCCACGGTTATCTTATGTAAACTTAAGCATGTATATGAGATATACAAGTAGATCATGCCTTAAGTGATAACCTAAATAGGTATGTAGTATAAGGATTGAGGTGGGATACCTGATCCTGGTGACCCTACGGATATGGCCTGCTTTGTAGAGGTTTGCAAGTGTTGTAAACTACTATAGATGGTAGATCCTAACCATTCATGTGGAGACATGCGAGTGGAGGTATTCTATACAAAGAGTATGTATAAGACCGGACCACGAGATGACTAGACTCTATAGTTAACGCTATTGATACTGAGACTTACATCTCACCTAAATGACCACAGGTGACACAACCTCAATCCTGAGTGTTTTGGGAACTTTTGCCTTTGAGGGCGGTCCTTTGATTAGTATGGGTGAGAGTGGCCAGAATTCCAACTCAACATGCCTACCTTTTTGGGAACTTGTCTAATTTGGGAGCTGGGAACTCATTACATAAGATAGAATTCAATCATTCCCCGAAGCAGGGGTAAGTAGGTAGATTGTTCCCTCAAGGGCTGATTCCGAGGCTTGAACATAGTGGCCACAACTTCTCTTTGGAAGAGAGGACTCGGTCATAGTAGGACTATGACTTATATTCATTAGAGAATTCAGTGGTACTTAAGGAGTTAGATGTAACTATAAGGACATAATGGTTATTGGCCAAAATATACTTACGAGCAATCTATGAAGGGTTGTCGCATTGTTGATTGGTTAAGATGGACACATGATA
Source organism: Benincasa hispida (assembly GCF_009727055.1). Taxonomy (NCBI): domain Eukaryota; kingdom Viridiplantae; phylum Streptophyta; class Magnoliopsida; order Cucurbitales; family Cucurbitaceae; genus Benincasa; species Benincasa hispida. The sequence goes on from NC_052359.1 coordinate 38,679,970, forward strand.
TTTCTACAGTAAGAAGAGTTCAATTGTCAGTCTTTAGTGGAGTGCATGGCAGTTAAAGGATGGTGGATCTTGTGACTAAAGAGTTTAGTCAGTTATTTACGTACCGTTGGAGCTTCGAGCTACAGGTTCATAAGCTCCCCTTGGTAGCTCAATGGATTCAAGTTGAGGATCAGTTCTTGGTGCTGATTTGAAATATTGAAATTGACAAGAGGTAATTCGATCATATATGATATGATCAGTATGATGTATGAGATACATCTACTGGAGGGTTAATGTAAATGAGATTTACATTAAGTGCCATGGAATAGAAAAGGTGTTATGGTTTATATGTTTCATGAGATGAAATATTAAAACTATAGGTTATAAATATATTATGGTAAATTAGTTATCATTTATATTTATAATAATATTAATTATTGGATAATTATCTCTTTTTCTCTAATAACCGATTGAGTGGAAGGTTATTGGTGGTTTCATGATAACTGTGAGATAACAGAAAAAATGTTTTCCTAAATTTAGTAGTTGTCGATTTGAGATTTCCAATCTCAGAAAGTTGTCCCGAAAGGTTGTCAAGTAAATTAGATTTACTAAATGACAGCCTAGAGAGACTAGATGATCGTGGAATGTTCCTACATGATAGACACTCAGCTGAACGATTAGCTAAACGATCGCATAGCTTTTAATAAACGACATCGACCTATACGATAGGCTTTATCTTTTCCCACTTGCTCAATCAATTACATGATTTTTCTCCTCCGGTCTCATCCTTTAACCAAGTCCACACAGAGCCCACACAGTCGACACAGTCAAGGTTTTGTGGAGGTCGTTCATAGTGTTCGGAGTGTTCGTCACCTTGGTGATCGCTTTGTTCAAGTTCGCTGTGATCGTGCAGTGTAGCGGTCATGTTGTACAAGCGTTCGAGTGTTGCAGTGTTGCTGATTGTTCAAACATTCATGATCGAGGGATCTTGAAGATGAGTTTTCAAAGGTTTGTTAGTCCTTCCCTTGATCGTGTAGTAAAGCATGCTGTAATTTCTGTTTTTCACATAACCGTATGTTTCTGTTTGTGATTGTAATTGTATGTTCATATATGATTGAAATGTGAAAAGATCCTTCTGCTACTCATGGAAATCCTCATGTCTGTTTTCCTTCAGTATATGTAGTTCCTGAGTTAAAGAAGAACTTAATTTCTATAAAGTCGTTGCTTGAATGTAATTATCAAATACATTTCTCTATAAATAAAGTGTTTATTTTGAAAAATGGTGTTGATATATGTTTAGCTCATCTGAAAAATAATTTGTATGTGCTAAGGTCGTTAACAACAAATGCCCTCCATAATATAGAGATATTTAAAACTGTCTTAACTTAAAATAAATGACTAAAAACTTCTCCTAAAGAAAACGCGCAACTTTGGCACCTAAGTTCAGGGCACATTAATTTCAATAGGATTGAGAGATTGGTGAAGAATGGACTTTTAAGCGATTTAGAAGAAAATTCTTTATCTAATGTGCGAGTCATGCCATGAAGGTAAAATGACTAAAAGACCTTTTATTGGAAAAGGTTAAAGGGCCAAAGAGCCTCTAGAGCTAGTGCACTCAGACCTTTGTGGTTTGATGAATGTACAAACCAGGGGAGGTTATGAATATTTCATCACATTTACTGATGATTATTCAAGGTATGGGTACGTTTATTTAATGCAATATAAGTTTGAGTCCTTGTAAAAGTTCAAAGAGTTCAAGGTTGAAGTTGAAAACGCATTAAATAGAACTATTAAAAACACTTCGATCTGATCGAAGTGGAGAGTTTTTGGATTCAGATTTCCAGAACTATATGATAAAACATGGAATAGTTTCCCAACTCTCAGCACCCGGTATACCTCAACAAAATGGTGTATCAAATAGGAGAAATCGAACCCTGTTGGATATGGTTCGGTCGATGATGAGTTATGCTTCCTTACTTGACTCATTTTGGGGTTTTGTAGTAGAGACTATAGCTTATATCCTAAACTGTGTCCTCTCCAAAAGTGTTGCCAAAACACCTTTAGAGTTATGGAATGGTCATAAAGCTAGTTTACGTCATTTTCGTATCCAGGGTCGCCCAACACATGTGCTTGAGGCTAATCCTAAGAAATTGCAACCACGTTTGAGGTTATGCCTCTTTGTAGGCTACCCCAAGGAAACGAGAGGGGTTTGTTTTTCTGATCCTAAAGAAAACAAAGTGTTTGTATCGAAAAATGCTACTTTTCTTGAGGAGGATCATATAGAGAGCACAAACCTAGAAGAAAAATCGTGTTGAATGAGCTTTCCAAAGAAACTATTGAATCTTCAACAAGAGTTGTTAAAGAGCATACTATCTTAACAAGAGTTATTGACATAGGTTCATCTAGTAGGTCAGATCCACCTCAAGTGTTGAGGGAACCTCGACGTAGTGGAAGGGTTGCGAATCCACCTATTCGCTATATGGGTTTATCGTCATTATATATTGTGTGATCTTATCTCTTGTGTTTGGCGTTGTGGGTTTTTCGTAGTTGCGTTTCGTGAGCTCTGAGAGGCATAATGCTTCGAAGGTTTTGACTCTCCTTGTTTGTGTGTCATACCTGGAATGAGTCTCGGGTCTGCGGAAACATACGAACCTCATGTCTTAGCTGGCAAGTGGAGCATGATTCTCTGGGGTATGCCCTAGTTTATTGCTCATATTGTTACCATGTATTTTTTTTGTATTGTTACATTAGTCTCTCAAGGCATTGACAAGTGGGGAGATTGTTAGGATGGTGTCTATCTCCGGAGTCTTCATTATTTGTTAACGTTAAATCACATTGTTTACTGAATAGAAATAATTGCTTATTTTAATTCTGACCATTTTACTAATCTCCAAATAACAAAGCCTCCACGGTTATCTTTGTTAAACTTAAGCATGTATTCCATGAGATAATACAAGTGATTCATGTCCTTATAAGTGATAACCTAAATAGTATGTACGTATAGAGGATTAAGGTGGGAATATACCTGATTCCTACGTGTGACACTTAATGGATACGGCCGCGCTTTGTAGAGGTTTGCAAGTGTTGTAAAGCTTACTAACATTGCGATAGTCTCACATGCTACTACATTATATCGCGATATAGTCTTGGTTGCAGACATGTCGACGGGGGTTATTTTAATACAAATATTATAAGACGGCGGACACTACGAGATGACCATTAGATCTCTTGTGTGAAGCTAATTCCCGCTATCTAAAGAACTTACATCTCACCTAAATCGAAGCATAGTAGTGACACACCTCAATTCTGAGTGTTTCATGGGAACTTCTGCCTTTGAAGGCGGTCCTTTGATTAGTAATGCGGTGAGAGTGGCCAGAATTTCCAACCTCAACATGCTACCTTTTTGGGGACTTATCTAAATTTGTAGCTGGAAACTCAATACAACACAGATAGAATTACTTCATTCGAAGCAGGGGTAAGTAGGTAGATTGGCTCCTTAAAGGGATTGAGATTCCGAGACGCTTGAACATTAAGTGGCCATACAACTTCTCTTTGGAAGAGAGGCACTCAGTATAGTAGGACTATGACTTATTGAATTCATGTAGAGAGAATTTCAGGTGCACCTTTGATAGAATGGTTTAGTATGTTACTATATTAGGACATAAACTGGTTTATGCCGAGTGTTATTATCTCTTACGAGCAACTTCTGTGAGGAGTTTTCGCACGTTTGATTGGTTAAGAATGGGTACAAGCATAATTTTATTATTTTATGTTTATCCCAAGTTATAGAGAGTGTCTATACTGTCAGGTTCTTTAGTGGAGTGCATGGCAGTTTAACGGATGGTGGATCTTGTGACTAAAGAGTTTCAGTCAGTGTATGTTACGTACAAGTTGAGCTTTCGAGCTGGACAGATTCATAAGCTCCCCTTGGTAGCTCAATGATCAAGTTAAGGATCCAAGTTCTTGGTGCGATTAGAAAATATTGAAATTGCGAAGAGGTAATTCGATCATCATATGATATGATCAGTATGATGTTGAGATACATTAGTGGAGGGTTAATGTAAAATGAGATTTTAATTAAGTGCCATGGAAGTAGTGATAAAGTGCTATGCGTTTATATTGTTTCATGAGATGAAATATTGAAACGTTAATAAATATATTATGGTAAATTGTGTTATCATTTATATTTATAATAATATCTAATTATTGGATAATTATCTCTTTTTCTCTATATAAACCAATTTGAGTGGAAGGTTATTGGTGGTTCATGATAACCGTGGATAAACAGGAAAAATGTTTCCCTAAATTTCGTAGTTGTCGATTTGAGATTTCCAATTCAGAAAAGTTTGTCTCGAAAGGTGTCAAGTAATTACGATTTTCTAAAATGACAGCCTAGAGAAGACTAAAGACGATCGTGGAATGTTTCCTACATTGATAGAACACTTTTCACTAGTTCGTGACGAGTTAGTCTAAATGGATAGGCATTAGCTTTTAATAAACGGACATTGATCCTATACGATAGGACTTATCTTCTCGGTGGCCACTAGACGTGTCTTCATCATTTACACGATTTTTCTCCTCCTTACCAAGTCCAAAACAGAGCCTATCACCACCTCACGGATCACAGTCGAATTTGGATGTGGTGTGTACTGGTGGAGGTCGTTCATAAGTGTTCAGTAGTGTTCGCACTTTGGGATCTTGCTTTGTTCTCATGTTCCTGTCTCTGTGTGATTCCGGTGGCAAGTTGTAGCGTGTTAATCATTTGTGTTTACAAGCGTTCTGATGTTTAGTGTCTATCACTCTTTAGTGTTGCTTGATTGTTAAATAACTCGTGATCGTAAGGAGTCTTGTGATAAGATTGTGAGTTTCATATAAAGGTTTGTTGTAGTCCCTCTCCCGTGATCGTGTAGTAGCATTGCTGTATAGTTTTGTTTGTGCTGCACGATATACCGTGTGTAGTTTTCTGTGTTGTTGATTGTAATTGGTATGTTCATAAATATTTGATTTGAAATGTGGATAAGGATTCTTCTGCTGCTTCATGTTTGAAAATCCTCATTGTCCTGTTTTCCGTTCAGTATTATGTACTGTTCCTAGAGTTAAAGGAGAACTTAATTTCTGTAAAGTCTGTCTGCTTGAATGTATTACAAATCATTTTTCTATCTAATAAAGTGTTTAATTTTTTGAAAAATGGTGTTCGATATATGTTCAGCCTAACTGGAAAATAATCTTGTCCACGTTTGATGTGCTAATGAGTCGTTAACAAACAAATGACCCTCCAATACACATAGAGATGTTACAAACTGCAGGTAACTTAAAATAAATGACGCTAAAAAACTTCTCTCTAAAGAAAAATTGCGCAACTTTGGCACCTAAGTTCAGGGCCATTAATTTCAATGGATTGAGAGATTGCGTGAGAGAATGAACTTTAAGCGATTTAGCAAGAAAATTCTTTATGCTCCCATGTGCGAAGGTACCATGCCTTGAAGGTAAAATGACTAAAGACCCTTTTATTGGAAAAGGTTAAAGGGCAAAACGCAGCCTCTAGAGCTAGTTGCACTCAGACTTTGTGGTTTGATGAATGTACAAAACCAGGGGAGATTAAATGAATATTTCATCACATTTTACTGATGAAATATTCAAGGTATGGGTACGTTTTTATTTAATGGAATATTAAGTTTGAGTCATTGTAAAAGGTTTGAAGTTGAATTACCGCATTAATTACGACACTATTAAAAAACACTGGGTCGATCTGAGTCGTGGACAGTGGATGAGTTTTTTCTGGAAGTTCTCAGATTTCTCAGAACTATATGAATAAAATATCATTGGAATAGTTTTCCCAACTCTCAGCACCTGGTAATTCTTTACATGCGGATTGTTTTCCTCAACAAAATGGTGTATACAGAATAGTGATGGATCCGGAACCCTGGTTGGATATGGTTCGGTCGATGATGATTACGCTTCCTTACTTGACTCATTGTGGCGTTTTTGTAGTAGATCGACTATAGCTTATATCGTAAACCTCTGTACTGTGTCCCCTCCAAAGTGTTGCCAAAACACCTTTTAGCAGTTATGGAATGGTCCGTAAAGCTAAGTATTACGTCATTTTCGTAGTCCCAGGGTCGCCCAACATGTGCCTTGAGGCTAATCCTAAAGAAATTGCAACCACGTTTGAGGTTAGGCCTATTTGTAGGCTACCCCTAAGGATACCGCAGAGGGGTTTGTTTTCATATATGCCTAAAGAAAACAAAGTGTTTTGTATCGATTATAAATGCTAGCTTTTCTTTGAGGAGAATTGCGATATAGAGAAGACAAATCTAGAAGGAAAAATCGTGTTGAATTGGAGCTTTCCCAACCAGAAAACTTTGAATCTTCAACAAGAGTTGTTAAATGGAGCATACTATCTCAAAAAAGTTGTTGACGTACTGGTTCCATACTAGTAAGGGTCCGATCCACATACAAGTGTTGAGGGAACCTCGTACGTAGTGGAAGGGTTGCGAATTCCACCACCTATTCGCTATAAATGGGTTTAACTGCACTCCTAGCTATGGGAGCTGATTGGCGAAGTTTGAGATCCCACTGTCTTTAGCTAAGAAAAGCAATGGATGATGTTGACAGGGATCGAATGGGTTTAACAGCCATGGAATCTCGAAATGGAGTCCTATGTACTTCAATTTTCATTTTGGGAATCTTTAGATTCAACCTGATGAGATTTAAACCTATAGGTTGTAAATGGATC
>NC_052359.1:38686709-38698576 GCF_009727055.1 Benincasa hispida
ATTTACAAGAGGAAACGAGGTGCTAATGGGAAGGTGAAAACCTTCAAGGCTAGACTGATAGCAAAGGGTTATACCCATGTAGTGGGAGTCGACTATGAGGAGACTTTCTCGCCTGTTGCCATGCTTAAGTCTATCTGCATCCTCCTATCCATTGCCTCATATTATGACTATGAGATATGGCGAATGGATGTCAAGACTGAAGGAAATCGAGCACGAGGATTTCCATGAGCAACGGAAGGATCTTTCCAAATTTCAATCATATATGAACTTTGCAATTACAATCACAAACGGAAACATGCGGTTATGCATAAAATAGAAATTACATCATGCTTTACTACAGATTAAGAGAAGAATCAACAAACTTTTGTAGACTCATCTTCAAGTTCCTTGATCATGAATGCTCGATTATAGCAACACAGCAACATACGAATGTTCGTCCAACACGATCGCTACACTGTACAATCATCGCGCGTTCGAACTAAGTGATCGCCAAGGTCACGAACACCCCGAACACCGCGAACGGCCTCCACAAAACCTTGACTGTGTTGAGTTAAGTATAACACCACCAAGAAGATTACTTTGGTATTCTCGGAATCTAAAGGATGGGCTCTGTGTGGACTTGGTTTGAGGCAGAAAATCGGAGGAACCACAATCATGTAAACAATTGAGTAAGTGGGAGATGGAACAACCTATCGTATAGGTTGATGCCCAATCATTTAGGAAAAGATATGCGATCGTTTAGCTCATCGTCTACCTAAGTGTCTATCATGTAAGAACACTCCAAGATCGTTTAGCTAACTTCAAGCTGTCGCTTAGTAAATCTGATTTACTTAACAACTTCTCCATGAGAATTTTCCGAGAGTGGAAATTTCAAAATCACAATTTTGCAAAACTTATTTCTTTTCATTACTAAAATTAGGAAAATATTTTTCCTTTTATTTCACGACCATGAAATCACCAATAACCTCCCACTCAATTGGTTATTAGAGAAAAAGAGATAATTATCCAATAATTAATATTATTATACATATAAATGATAACTAACTTACCATAATATATTTATAACTTATAGTTTTAATATTTCATCTCATGAAACATATAAACCATAGCTCTTTTTCTATTCCATGGCACTTAATGTAAATTTCATTTACATTAACTCTTCACTAGATGTATCTCATACATCTTACCGATCATATCATATATGATCGAATTACCTCTTGTCAATTTGAACATTTCAAATCAGCACCAAGAACTGATCCTCAACTTGAATCCATTGAGCTATCAAGGGGAGCTTATGGACATGTAGCTCGAAGCTCCAATGGTCACGGGATCCACCATTCGTTAACTACCATGCACTCTACTAAAGACCGACAGCTGAAATCTTCTTATTACAGATATATTATGTGTCCATCTTAACCAATCAACAGTGCGACAACCCTTCACAGATTGCTTGTAAGTACAGCTCGACAAATAACCGTTATGTCCTTGTAGTTACATCTAACTCCTCAAGTACCACTAAATTTTCTAATGAACATAAGCCATTGTCCTACTATGACTGAGTTCTCTCTTCCAAAGAGAAGTTGTGGTCACTATGTTCAAGCCCCGAAATCAGCCCTTAAGGAAGAAATGTACCTACTTACCCCTGCTTCAAGGAAGGATTGAATTCCATCTTGTGTATTGAGTTCCCAGCTCCTAAATCAGACAAGTCCCCAAAAAGGTAGACATGTTGAGTTGGCAATCTGGCCACTCTCATTCATACTAATCAAAGGACCACCCTCAAAGGCAGAAGTTTCCAAAACACTCAAGATTGAGTTCGTGTCACCTATGGTCGTTTAGGTGAGATGTAAGTCTCCAGTATCAACAGCGTTACATACAGAATCTAGTTATCTCGTGGTCTGATCTTATACAAACTCTTTGTATAGAACACCCCCGCTCGCAAGTCTCCACATGAATGGTCAGGATTTACCATCTGTAGTAGTTTATAACGTTTGCAAACCTCTACAAAGTGGGTCGTATCCGTAGTGTCACTAGGATCAGGTATCCCACCTTAATTCTTATACTACATACCTATTTAGGTTATCACTTAACGCATAATGCATTTGTATATCTCATATACATGCTTAAGTTTACATAAGATAACCATGGAACTCTTTTTATTGGATATGAGTAAATGCCAAAATGAAATAACAATTATTTTATTCATAAACAATGTGTATACTTACAAATAGCGAGACTTCGGGAGAATTAAGACACCAATCCCAACAATCTCTCACTTGTCCTAATGCGTTGAGAGACTAATGTACAATACAAGAAAAATACATGTACAATATACAATAAACTAGGGCATACCCCAGTATCATCTCCCACTTGCCCAAGACAAGGTGTTGCATGTCCCAGACCCATACTCTCCAGGTGACCCTTGAATGCTTTAGCCATGAGGGTCTTTGTAAAAGGATCAGCAACGTTGTGCGATCTTCGTGACTATCATATCACTGCGATGCACCGTCTCCTTAATCAAGTGGTATTTTCACTCTATATGCTTACCTCGATGATGACTCCGAGGCTCCTTCGAATTTGCCACAGCCCCGCTGTTATCACAATAAATAGTGAGTTGTGAACTCTTGCCTATGAGGCAGTCTGTTGATTTGCATGGGTGAGAGTGGCCAGATCGTCGACTCAACAAGCCTACCATTTTGGGGATTCGTCTGATTGGGGAGTTGGGAACTCAGCTACATAAAATGGAATTCACTCCTTCCCTAAAGCATGGGTAAGTAGATAAATTGCTCCCTTAAGAGCTGATTCCGGGTCTTGAATAATGTGGCACCACAACATCTCTTGGTCAAAGAGGGGTTTAGTCATTGTGGGACTATGATCTATTGTTCTTTAAAGAGATCAGTGGTTCTTAAGGAGTTAGATGTAACTACAGGGACAAAACAGTAATTTAGCCCAGTTGTACTTACGAGCAATTTGTGAAGGGTCATCATAATCTGTATTGGTTATATCCAATGGACACATAAATATATCTAGAGTGAGAAGAGTACAGTTGTCGGTCTTTAGTGGAGTGTGCTGCAATTAACAGATAGTAGATAATGTGATTAAAGAATTTAATAAGTTATTCACGTACCATTGGAGCTTCAAGCTACAGTCCATAAGGTCCCCTTGGTAGCTCAATGGATTTAAGTTGAGAATCAGTTTTTGGGTTAATTTGAAATTTTCATATTAATAAGAGAGAGTTTAATTATATATGATATAATTCAATTAATTCAATTATATATGATAATTTTGACATAATGTATTTGATACATTATTTATTAATTGGATGAACAAATATTTGAATATGATTCAAATATATTTTCTATGAATAAGATTAAATGCCATAAAATAGAGAAAAAGAACTATGGTTTATATATTGTATATGATGCAATATTAAAACTATAGGTTATAAATATAATATGATAAGTTAGTTATCATATTTATTTATATTTATTAATTATTTGATAATTAATCCTTTTCTCTCTAACCACTCCTTACTGGGAAGTTATTTAGTTTTGTGGCAAACTCGAATATATGAAATATGATTTAATTTTCCAAGTGCGAGGAATTACTCGATAAAGAGTTACTACACGATTGATTCTCGAGAGCCTATGCGATAGACTCGCTTCTCTAAACGATCAAGAGTTATTGCTATACAATAGCCTTCATTCCTCGATCGTCTTCCTCCTCCAACTCCAAACTTTCCTCTAACCAAAATTAGCCAGAGTCTACCACTCATGCATTTTCACACTGAGAATACCAAGGTCACTAAGTGGTAGTGTCCCTGTTTGGTTCAAGTTTCTCGTTGCTGTTTTCAGTTGTTCGAGGAGAGTTCGTGACTTGTTCGACGTTTTTGTGAACAAGTTAGATCAAGGGATTAACTTAAAGAACTGTTCTTCAAAGGTATAATCTCTAAACTCTTGTTTATTATTTAGAAAACATATTGTACTTTATGACTTATGTAATCTATTCTGGTTGACTGTAAATTTTTGCGTTCAATCAGAATGGGATTTGGACGATCCGCTTCCACTCAAAGGTTCTCTGTAAATAGAGTTCCTTCAGCTGCTCATCAAATGATAAAAGGGTTTCAAACATACCTTTGAAAATCTTCTTCAAATATGATAATCAATTGTTATCCTTTCGAATTCTGGCTATGGACCACCACTAGCGCTTCCCTTTTATCCTCTAGGAGCCTTAAATTGAGTTGTGGGACTCAAAATAAGCAAGAATTTAGAGAATTGAAAGGAGGAAAAAAACTGGTTTTTTGAAAAATGAAGAACCCTTCTTCAGTACTCAAACTTCAACAAAATCCAATATTTTGCATGCCTAATTCCACTCAAAACTGAGGGTTTTTATGCAGGAGCTTTATGCAATATGAAAGCCTAAAGAAGAACCAACTTCTACTTGAACTTGAGTTGTCAATTGGGAGTCAAAGGGTGACTAAGATGTGTGCTTGAATAGTGTGAAAATCCCATATTTGGGATTTTCCAATTTTTCATTTTGAAACTAATTTTCAAAATAAAAACTATTTCCAATTTTAATTCTTTAATTAAAACTGAAATTTTATTAATTTTACAAAAATTAATTCAATAATTAATGTTTCTAATAAATTAATAATTAATTAAATAATTTAATTTATTGTATTAAATTAATTACCAATTCCACTACTATGAATCCCTATTCATGAATTTAATATTTAAATCATATTTGAATATTAATCGATTCTCCAATTTCGTTTAATTCCATAATTAAACGTATAATTATATCACATAAAATTATTAATCCTTTAATTCAAATTTGAACGATTCAAATTAACTTATCACGCTATTCTAAGGCTTGTTCTGTTTATGAGCTAGCAGAGGGACCTAATGGACCTACAGATCATGGGCTCCAACAATCCGAGATTAATTGGCTAAACTCTTTGCACCGAATTAACCATCATTCGCTAACTACTGGGTCACTCCACTAAAGCCCAGTAGTTGCATTCCCTTCACTGTAGATATTGTTTCAACTCGATATAACCACGATTAGTAAGTTAACCCTTCACGGGTTGTTCGTAATAACAATTGAGTCAATAACTGTTTTACCCCCAAGATTACCTCTTGTTCCTTAAATTCCACTAATCCTCTAATGAAAATTTTGTTTGTGATCTAATCAACAAACTGTATCTCTCTCGAGCCAATGAGAGGGTGGGGTCCCTTGTTCAAGACCTGAAATCAGCACTTAAGGGAACAAATTCTCTAATATCCCTAAAAGCGAGTAGGAGTGAGTTTCATCTTACACCCTATGTCCCTAACTATGTACCTGATCTTACTTTTGAAATGGGAGGCTTATTGAACCGGTGTTGTTAACCCAACCTTCACCTATGCAAATCTAAGGATAATCTTGAATAAACAAAAGTTCATAGTTAGCTCGGGATTAAGGTCAAGTTACGTAGGTCATCCCTATGAAATAGTCAGTCTTAAACAGTAAACAACTTTATAAAGTAAGAGTGACTTATTTCTTGGTCTGATCTTATGTAAACTCACTGCACAGGACGCCCCCACTCCTCATGTCACCACATGAACGAATCAGGATCACTTCGTTTATAACACTTTATAACTCATTGTAACAACTACAGAATGGGCCACATTCAATAGTGTTACCAGAATAAGGTACTCAACCTTTATCCGTATAGTATAGATCATTTTGACTATTTACCCGAACCTGATTCATTCTTATATCTCCACATAAAGTTCAAGTACTCATGAAATAGTCATGGATCTTTCAGTTTATTAGATTTATTTCTAAAATAAAATAAGCAATTCATATATTCAATAACAACTTTATTGAATCAAAACATCAATAACAACTTTATCGATTTACAGAATAAGTCTATAGTTTACAAACCACAAGTTTTAGGGCTTAAAATCTAACAAACTCCCACTTAAACTAAAACTCCAATGGTAACATACATATGAATACATTGAGTTTTTTAGTTTTACAGAGAAATACAATAAACTAAGGTATCACATACCCATGGATTTTTCTCCCACTTGCTCTAGGTTATATAACCCGTAATCCTAGTCCAAGTGGGCGATTGTTGGGAATGTCTTAGAACTCGTAGTTCAAAAATTTTGTGTTAAACATTCTATTTATCAATAAAATATTATTAAGTATTTTATTCAATAATGTCATTGATATTGCAGTTTATAATGAAAATCCAATAAACAAATCCATGGCTATAGTATGAAGAATACTTTAACTTTATGTTGTGACATAAATAGGATCAAGTTATAGTATATAGCCTAAATGGTCTATAAGTATATGGATGAAGTTGAGCATTTCATTCTGGTTGCGGCCCATTTCGTATAAAGATGTGAATGATATGATCCACAAATCATTCATGTAGAGACATGTGAATGGCAGCATCCTATGCAATGAGTTTGCATACGATTGGACCTCGAAATAGTCACTTTTCTTTAGAATGATCGTTTGCTGTTAAAACTGACTATTTCAAACTAACATGACCTAGGATAACACGGTCTTGATCCTAAGCTAACTACGAACTCCAGTTTATTTCGGGATTATCCTTTGATCTGCATAGGTGAGAGTAGTCCAACAGCACTACTCAATAAGCTATCTATTTTAGGGATAAGATCGGGTAAATAGCTGGGGACATAACTATACAAGATGGAATTCACTCCTACCCGACTTCGGGTTAGCAGATAGGTTGTTCTCTTAAGCGCTAATGCCTAGTCTTGAACAACGGAGCCCTGCCTTCTCTTGGCAGAGAGGGATATGATTTATAAAAGGTATTACAAATGAGTTGTTCAATAGAGGGTCAGTGGGAGCTTAAGGTGCAAGATGTATTTACAGGGGTAAAACAATAATTTTGATCTAGTTGTAAATACGAACAACCTATGAAGGATGAGTTTACTGATTATCGTTGAAATGGACAGAAATATATCTACAGTGAGGAGAGTGCAACTATCGAGCTATAGTGGTGTGCCTTGAGAGTTAACGAATAGTAATTAATTTGGTTTAAAGAGTTTAACTTATTAATTACAAATCGTTGGTGCTCATGATTTGTAGGTCCATTAGGTCCCTCTACTGGTTCATAAATTGGAATAGAAAATTGAGTATTAATTAGATGAATTTTGGAATAGGGTTATGGATTTGAAATGTTCAAATTCAATTATTAGGGTTTTCAATTTATTGTATTTAATACAATTGAAAAATGTTTAATTTAGATAAAATTAAATAAAATTGGAGAATCATTTAATATTTAAATTATGATTTAAATATGAAATTGAATCATATTGGTGAAATTAGTATTTTATTAATTTAATAGTAACATAGTAAATTAATTTTTCTATTAATTAAAAGTTTTGATTAAAATAAAATTAATTTTATATAAATTAATTTTATAAAAACAAAATTTAAATAAAATAGTTTTATTTAAAAACAAAAATTGATTTTTAAAAATAAATTAAAAGAGAAAGTGGATTTTTCCAATTTTGGGAAAAATCCACTATCTCTTTAAATGGTAACTCACCAATTTCCATAAAAAAAAAAAAAAAAAAAACTCCATGTAGGAGCTGCCTTCCATGCAACTTTATGATCCTGCATGTTTTAGTGTATATATACATGCTTCATGTAGAGAAATAGAAGAAAAATTTTCTGAAATTTTGACTGAAAAGCTAGAAAACTGAAAACCCTCTCAAACTCATCAAAATCTCTCTCCAATTCAACTAGATTTGAATGTTTCCACCACATATTCCTTTTTAAGCTTTGTAGGGAAGATCTTGGCAGTGGTCTTGTTAAAGTTTCAAGCTCAATCTTAGAGTATTATTGCTGAATTCGTAGATTAAGTCTTTAAATGTAATGTTTGCTTCAAACCCTCTTTGAATTTCACTTGAATAGCATGTTTAAAACTCAAATTAAGAGTAGTTAGAGTGCTTATTGATTCTGATTTTTTTCGCTGCATATTATATTACTCTTTCACTAGTTCCACTAGGAAATCTTCAACCACTTTACCCGAGATGATCGCTGTAAACATATGAGTATACAGTGGACGTCTATTCAAACAATATAGGGAATATATCTTATTTCTATAACTTATTGTTTCTCGATACTGTCACCAAGACTTGATGACTTGAGCTTCCACTAAACCCAAATTATGGTTTGGCTGTCATACATTCCTCCCACTACATCGAGGTACCCTCAACTCTTTGAGTAAAATTCATCTCACCTGTCCAAACAACTTTTGTTATAGTGTCATCTTTAATCAATAACTCTTATTCATATACTTTGCTCTTATGGAAAGTAAATATAATACATGGTGACCTCTTATACATATATCTTTCTAGAAATTTTAGCATTTGTCATCACAAATACTTGATTTTCTTTTACTTGAAAAGTATACTACTTTTAGGTTGCCTACAGGGAGGCATGCTAAACGATATTCCAATACTTAAGGTTCCAAACACATGTGTTGATCTTTTCCAAATTTCTTAACTATGTAAACATCTTTTTGTTGAGGATGATGCCCTAAACTCTTGTTGGGTCCTGTATTTTGTAAACACTGTATTGAACAAACGCTTGTGATGTAATAATATATGATATTTTTATTCACTTTTGTCTGTGAAACATTTGATGTTTTAATTGCTTTATCACAAACAAATAAACTAAGATCCCTGGTTGTCATTGTAACTTAAATATGTATGTGGAGACTTATAGATAGATCATGCCTTAAGTGATAACCAAAATGGTCTGTAGTATATGGATATATGAGGGAAACCTCATCTTGGTGACACCATGAATGCGGCCCGCTTTTTAGGATAGTTACAAGTGTTGCGACTTGCTACAAATGGTCTGATTCTGATCCTTCATATGAAGATATGCGAGCGGAGGCGTCCTATACAAAGGAGTTTGTATAAGACCAGACCACGAAGTGTTATAGTTTCGTTATATAACATCGTTCATGATAGAAACTTCACTTCACTAGGATGACCATAGGTAACATGACCTTAATCCTGAGTGAGTTGGGAACTCCTGCCTTTGAGGGTGGTCCTATGATTTGCATGGATGCAAGTGGTCAAATTGTCGACTCAAACCTATCACTTTGGGGGTTCATCTGATTTTAGGAGCTGGGAACTCAAATATACAAGATGGAATTCATTCCTTCCCCAAAGCAGGGGTAAGTAGATAGACTACTCCCTTAAGGGCGAATTCCAGAACTTGAATGATGTGGTGCCATACACCTTTTCATGGCCCGAGAGGTGTCCATACATAGTAGGACAATGTTGTATTGTTTATTAGAAAGATAAGTGGTACTTAAGGTGTTAGATGTAAATACTTAGGTTTTTGAGTGATTGTGTCCTTTATACTGCCTTGTTCAAGTGGAAATCTATTCGTTGGTAGACGAAAGCGAGATTTGATGGGTAATAAACTTGGCGATCACAGCGAAAACGTAAGGGTCCATTCCGGACAAGAGCGAGAGTTCAAGTGAAGAAAAGTTCTTCAACTGGTATGTCTCTCGTTCCTTTGCATTTAAGCTTTGTTCTAAGCATGCCGTAATTTGTTGTTAAATGCATAACTTGTATGTTTGATTATGAATGCAGTATTTCTGTCACAATGAATTTGGAATGATCTTGCTTTTGCTTATAGGTACTCTTTGATAAGAGTACCTTCACTTTTATATATCACAAATAGCTTTTATAAGTTCTCCATATCTCATATGGAGTTTCAGAAACACCTTAAAATTGGAATGACGTGTAAAAAAACGATTAAGACAATTATGTGTATAGAGTTATCACTGGAATCCATGTTCTATCAAAATGGACTTGGAAATCTCTGATTCTCTGTCTCTTTACCTTGATCAAATCGAAGCGTTTCGATTATTTTACCTAACAAGTTTTATACACCTTAAACATTTATAGTGTTTAAACTTATAACTTAGGTAAAACATAACTGTACTTTGAATAATTATTGTAATATTCATACCCTATATAATGCTTTAACATTTACTAGACCTCAAAGATATGAATGTATAAGTTTTCAAAGTTCTTTGGTTCTTAAATTTTTTATCATCTTATCTCTAAGATAAGACACATATAAAGTCAGAAGATTTTTTCTTCTAACTTATTTAGACGATCACATTTAATGTTCTTCTTAATCTCATTAAGACAAAATTTCAATTACTAAAGATAAGTAATGGAATACATCTTTTGCCTTATTCTTTTCCAGTCGTAAATATTTGAAATGGCCTTATCTTGGTTGGTTTTAACTTAGAAGCTGTTTTATGGTAGAACAAACATAAAATATGTCTTTTGCTAATAAACATTTCACTTACAACAATAGAATTTTATACAATTTGTCATTGACAAAAGATAAAACAACTTTCATTACATTAACAAAAGTACAAAATTTTATATTTTGTCAGCAACTTCAAGATTTCCCACTGATTTTTTCTGAGATACTCTCCTATGTTCACAACCGGGAGCATTATCTCTTTGCAAGCAATCTTTCAGGAACTAGTTTCCTTGTTTTGCTTTATCCATTTTCTTTTCTGCATGGTATTGCGGGCAGTTTCTCTTCCAGTGCCCATCCTGGCTATAGTAAAAACATTTTTCTTTGTCTGCAACCTTGGCCTTGTCTTTGCAACCAGTAGAAGTTTTCTTTTTCCGTTTCCCTCTGGTCTTTTTCACTGGAATACTATTATTCTTAGAAGAAGAAGCAACATCAGACCTTTTAGAGGACGATCATTTTTTTCTCTGCAATTGTAACATTTACCTTTACATCCTGTCATTTTGTTCTCAAGATGGACTGAAAAGCCTGCAGCTCGTTGAGAAGTGTAGTCAGGTTGTATTCTATCTTGTTCATTAACACATTGATGCAGAATTGCATGAAGCTCTTTAGAAGAGACTCTAGAATAAAACCGACTTGGCTCTTTTCGTCTACAATGGCTCCGTTTACCTTTACCACATTGAAATGGATCATCATGTCCAGATATTCTCTAATAGAGGTCCCTTCTTTCATAAAGAAGTTGTAAACATATTTGATAGCATCATGTCTAAGGAGAAGGACGGTTATCCATGAAGGATCTCATACCGAGAGTCCCATGAGCATGTTCAGATCACTCCGATTTCACAATGATCGAAACACAAAAGATATACATTCAAAACTAATAGTTATGCATATAAACCTAATTATCGGCATGCTCAGAACATAATGAATAACAGGGAAAGGGTTCATACCAGTTGAAGACTCTCTATTCAATGATTCTACTAAAGACCAACAGCTGAACTCTTCTACCA
The DNA here is from genome assembly GCF_009727055.1 of Benincasa hispida. Classification (NCBI taxonomy): domain Eukaryota; kingdom Viridiplantae; phylum Streptophyta; class Magnoliopsida; order Cucurbitales; family Cucurbitaceae; genus Benincasa; species Benincasa hispida. Next base: position 38,698,043 of record NC_052359.1, read on the forward strand.
CAATATATTTTTGCGTCCATCGATATAACCAATCATGAGTACGATGACCCTGACAGCTACTCGTAAGTTACACCTAGGCCAATTTACCATTTTACCCCTATAGTTACATCTCACTACTTTAAATACCACTGATTCTCTAATGAACAATACAACATAGACCAATTATAAGTGTGAACACCTTTGGGCCAAGGAGAAGATGTGTTGCGCCACATCGTTTCAAGCCCTGGAATCAGCCCTTAAGAGAGCTATCTATCTACTTACCCCTGCCCTCGGGGAATGAGTGAAATCCCTTCTTTGTAGTGAGCCAGCTCCAAATCAGACGAATCCTCAAAATGTAGGTTTGAATCGGCGACCTGGCCACTTGCCGCCATACAAATCAAATGACTGCCTCATACATGGCAGGAGTTCCCACTCACTCAGATTGAGGTCATGTTACCTATGGTCATCCTAGTGAAGTGAAGTCTCTGTGATGAACAGTGTTATATAACAATGACGTTAATACTTCGGTGTCAGTTCTTTATATAAACCTCTTTG
>NC_052359.1:38700675-38719003 GCF_009727055.1 Benincasa hispida
TATAGGATGCCCCCGCTCGCATGTCCCCAACACGAATGATCAGGATCAGACCATCTGTGACAAGTCACAACACTTGTTACCATTCCACAAAGTGGGTTACGTCCATAGCATTACCAGGATAATGTTTCCCTTCTTTATCCATTTACTACAGATCATTTTGGTTATCACTCAAGATATGATCCACTTGTATGTCATCATATACATGCTTGAGTCACATATAGATAACTAGGGATTTTATGTTTATTGGTTTGTGGTAAAGCAAATAAAATAATTAACCGAGCAAAAAACAAGATGTGAAGTAAATATCACATATTAACAACATAAGTATTCGTACATACTGTTTACAAACTACAGGACACGAGACTTTAGGGCATCAACCCCAACAATTCTAACATCTCACGTAAGATTCCATATTCTCTTTGGCAGTATTCATGTTTTCATATTACTTAGTCAAGACATCAGCTATGCTGGCAAGAATGTTGGCACGGGCTTTTTCATTCACCTTCGTCCATCTGTCGTATGCTTCCCGAATAGTTCGATTTGCATTTGAGCTAGGAATGAGAGGACACTTCTCTGTCAAAACGAACCTTAAATCATCTATCACCAGTATTGTGTTCAAATTTGATTTCCATGTAGCATAATTATCCCAGTTAATTTATCCGAAGCCAACAGTTGTATTAATGAACTAGTCATTCTGAAAATATAAACAAAATCTTTATTAGTGAATTGCTTTTAAACCCAATCATGTTTTTAGCAAAGTAATAATGTACCCAAATTTCGTTACTTTTGCAACGATACTATAGTCAATCAGAATAAGTGCTACCGAGGGGTAGTCAAGTACTCCTTCACTAAAGCAAGACATTCTTTACTAAATACTATCTCCAGAATAACTCTTATTCATATAGTCATTTAGTTACCAGTTTTTGTCAGAAACTACTAACACATAGTAATTTTGTGAGTGTAACCTTCCATTTTCAGACCTCAGAGGTCGGCCCCAACGATGCTATCGAATTGGAGAGTCGAGGTTGGGAATGGACTTAAGAAATCCTATCCATTTCTGGAGTTTGAGTTATTCCGAATCCTATGTTACAACCCTTCGAGGGGATAGTCATTGTTAAACGACTAGCAAGGGCCGCTTAAAGCTAACCAGCAGATTCAACATAGGAATCTCACGGTCCAAACTAATGGAAGAGACCGCAGGATATTTTGACACATATCCTTCACCTACTTACTATGAATTACTTCCCTCATTCACCTTGATCTTGACCCATACAAACACTTTCCGAATGGAGGTCACTTCCAAGATGACACAAAGCGTCGCACGAATCTCATGTTGGAGGTTTCATGGTAACCGTGAGATAAAGAGGAAAAATATTTTCCTAGTTTTGGTAATTTCAATTTAAGATTTCCAATCTCGGAAAGTTCTCACAGAAAGATTGTCAAGTAAATCAGATTTACTAAACGACAGCTTGGAGAGACTAGACGATCATGGAGTGTTCCTACATGATAGACACTCAGCTGGACGATTAGCTAAACGATCACATAGCTTTAGCTAGACGATCGCATAGTTTTTGATAAACGATTGGGCTCGACCTATACGATAGGCTTTATCTTCTCCCGCTTGCTCAATCGTTTACACGATTGCTCTTCCTCTAGTTTTTCATCCTCTAACCAAGTCCACACAGAGCCCACAGTCTGGATTCTCACACCGAGAATACCGAGGTAAACTTTTTGGTTGTGTCATACTCAACTCGACGCAGTCGAGGTTTTGTGGAGGTCGTTCTTGGTGTTTTGAGTGTTCGTGACCTTGGTGATCGCTTTATTTGAGTTCGTTGTGATCGTGTAGTGTAGCAGTCGTTCTGTACGAGCGTTTGTAGTGTTGTATATTGTTCGAGCATTCGTGATCAAGGATCTTGAAGATGAATCTTCAAAGGTATGTGAATTCTTCCCTTGATCATGTAGTAAAGCATGCTGTAATTTTTGTTTTGTGCATAGCCTATTGTTTCCGTTTGTGACTGTAATTGTGTATGTTCATTTATGATTGAAATTTGGAAAGATCCTTCCGTTTCTCAAGGAAATACTTATGTCTGATTTCCTTCATCTCACGGTGTGAACTTTTTAGGGACGTGAGAATTGAAATCAATATATCACATATTTGATTGTACAATGAACAACTTCCCTTTATTCACCTTGATATTGACTCATGCAAACTCTTTCCGAATGGAGGTCACTCTCAGGGTGACATGAAGTGTCGTATGAACCTCATGGTGTGAACTCTTTAGAGACGTGGGAATTAAAATCAAAACATCGTATATTTGATTTTACTGTGAACAACTTCCCCTATTCACCTTGATCTTGATTCATGCAAACACTTTCCGAATGGAAGTCACTCCCAGGGTGACACAAAGTGTGACAAGTGTCGCATGAATCTCGATGTGAACTCTTAGGAACGTGAGAGCTAAAACCAACATATCACATATGTTACTAATCTCCCGTTGAAACGTTCTTACAACATATCATATACGTTATAAAGTTCCCACTGAAGTGTTCTAATAACATATCATATATGTTATTAAACTTCTATTGAAGTGTTGTAACATTAGCTTAGGTATATTTTTATTCAGGTTTGTTCCTGCTAATTAAACAACCTAAGTTTAGGTGTTTATCAAAGTATAATATTTATATTTGGATTTAACCTACGATGTCTAGGTGATAAACCAGTTTTAAAACCTTACACCGCTCATGTGTGTTCATAAAAATGGTTAACAACGCTCAATTATTCGGTCATAATCCCTAGGTAAGGGGTGTTCCATAGACCATCAACTTTAATACCCTCAACCTTAGACAGGCTTATATACCTGTTGAGTTTGTAACCCAAGTTTTATAAGATAACGACCTATTTAACTATTAAAACAAGTGGTTAACCTACGTAAGCATGCAACTTATCTTTGTATGGATTTTAAATGTGTAACCCAATTTTATAACAACATATATAACTTTAGACATGTTTTGCATCCATAACATATATTAGATATCTCATGATTTAGTATATCACATATATTAAAACAATTGAAACTCTAAACATGCATACTATATATTATAACACCTTATAACATACTTTCAATGCATATAACATGCTTTCTATGGTGGGATTTTAAATCTACATGGCATACTATATGCACATACAAGATTTATTTAATTGAACATACATCACATGCATAAATAATTAAACATAAACTGAAATGGTTTAGTTTTGGCATTTTCAAGCAAACAAAGGTCTAAGATATTACATAATTCAGCAAAAGAAGCTCAACAACCCTTCTGAACAGCACGAACCGACCCAAACCCGAACCTGAACCGCTCGAATCAGACCTCTAAAGCTTCAAAAGTAGCTAAATCAGACCTCAACTAGTTGAACCGAATCTCCCATACTCGAATCAACTAGACCGGTTCACTTGGACTATCGTTTTGGATTCGCGTGCATTCTGGGCTGAGATGAGAACCGTTGCAACGCTCTCACCCCAGCATTGCAACGTTATCACTTCAGTGTTGCAACGCGATGCCATGGGTTCAAATGAGCAATGTTGCAACACTCTAAGGGCAGCGTCGCAACGCTGCCTAGCAGTGGCTATTGCTACTGGTTTCTGCTGCTGTCCTTCTTCACTTCTTTCTTCAATTACATCCTAATTTCAACTCTAATGACTCTAATCGAATTACAAATGCTTAAACACACATTAGGGCCCATCAATCAAGAGCCAATTGCAAGAATTATAACAAAATTGAAGAGAATTTAATGCCAAAAATCAGAAAAACCATATCAGTTCACCATGTTCATACAACTTATGAAAAAATACCCACCAAGCTAAAATTAACACGAATTGAGTGCTTAAATCATGCTTTGATACTAATTAATGGTTTCTATAAACGTACAGCGGAAGAAAACAGAATCATTAAGCACTCTAGTTCATCAATTTTAGCTCTAAAGTCAGCATGCTCATCAAATGATAAAAGGGTTTCAAACATACCTTTGAAGATCTTCTTCAAACTTGATAATCAATTGCAATCCTCTCGAATTCTTCTTCAAACTTGATATTCAATAATTAATTTTTCTAATAAAATTAATAATTAATAATTAATTAAATAATTTAATTAATAATTAATTAAATAATTTAATTAATTCTATTAAATTAATTTATCACTAATTCCACTATCATGAATCCCCATTCATGAATTTAATTTTTAAATCATATTTGAATATTAATTGATTCTCCAATTTCATTTAGTTCTATAATTAAACGTGTAATTATATTACATACAATTACTAATTCCCTTAATTCAAATTTGAACGATTCAAATTAACTTATCACGCTATTCTAAGGCTTGTTCCGTTTGTGAGCTAGTAAAGGGACCTCATGGACTTACAGATCATGGGCTCCAACGATTCGAGATTAATTGGTTAAAAGCGGATAGGAGGTAGTTCCATCTTGCACCATATGTCCCTAGCTATCTGTCCGGTCTTACCCCTAAAATGGAAGGCTTATTGAGCCGACGCTATTGAGTCAACCCTCACCTATGCAAATCTAAAGATAATCCTAAATAAACAGGAGTTCATATTTAGCTCAAGATTAATGTCAAGTTACCTAGGTTATCTCTATGAAATAGTCAGTCTTAACCAGTAAACAGTGTTATAAAGTAAGAATGACTTATTTCTTGGTCTGATCTTATGCAAACTCATTGCACAGGACACCTGTAAGACCCGCACCTTACTTTTCCTTTTTTAACTATATTTACTGTTAAGTTAAATGAAATGTTGGGTTAAGTATCTACGTTAGATTAGATTTGTACGTCTCGAAGTAAAAGATTAGTTTAAAACTGAAGAAAATGTTTAAGTAAAGAAGCTTAGCTCTCGTTCACATCATTCTGGCTTGACAAGGAAAATTTTGGCTAAGTGTTGATTGTACTGAAAGATGCTTGAACATCGAGTAATCGTCAGGCGAGCATCGAGTATAAATGAGTGAGGAATGAGGCGAGTGTTGAGTATAAGTGATCAAGAAGGGTCGAGCATCGAGTAGATGCTGCCGAGTGTCGAGTATATGTGAACAAAGAAGAAGGTAAGTGTCTAGGGTGAATGAGGAAGGCTCGCATGTCGAGTTCGAGCGTCGAGTAAGGGTGCGTGTCGAGCAAGCTCCCAGTGTCGAGTTCCCCATCAAGTAGTAAGTCCACCCATCGAGTATTTGACAAGGAGTCGTAGAATATTTGTCGAGTAAGGACATCTCCCCATCAAGTTTCCTCAGTGAGAATAGAGTTGTCGAAACACTCAGATTTAAACGCTCAGTTTTAGACTCCTTTTTTAGTTATCTGGACATATGACTTAATCTTGACCCTTGATCTCCACTAATGGGTGAGGTGGCTTAAGGAGATTTCAGGTGAAGGGCGGACAGTAGTATCAAAAGAAATAGAATTTCAAGGGCTCATTTTGGACATTTTATTCGAGCAAACGGGAAGAACTTGGTACCATTGGAAAGCTCTTCGAGTCTGGTTGCTAAAATCAAGCCTTTGGATGGGAGATCTCATCTGAAAGAAGGCGGAGAAGGAAAGAAGAGTCGAAGGTTCATTTTCAGGCATTTTGAGCACTCGACAAAGAAAAATAGATCTAGACTAAACCGCTTAGATTTTTTAGCAAAAACTTTAAGGTATTCTCATAGACATCTTTCCAAGTAAGTTTGTAGAAGGAAACTTGGCAAGAAAAGGTCTATGGTTCGAGTTATATATTTTGGGATAAAACCCTAGAATCTTTACTCAAGCAGGAAGTTGCGGTTAGGGCTATCGGGAAAGATTCGAGGGCCCAGGTTAAATCATAAGAAATTTCACACTGAAACTTTGAGGTAACATTGGTAACAAAATTCTAAACATGTTTGGGGAATAAACTTTCATGAAATGGGTTTTAGTTTTCAAGTTTTTTTTGTTAGAAGTTGAATCTGGAAAATGTTAGACGATTAGGCAATCCATTGCCAAGTATGAGCTTAGTTAAAAAAGTAGTCTAAAAAAGGAGGCCAATTAGCTACTAAACTTTTATTCTTTTATGTGTAGGAACTATGTCCATTGGAGAGGCCTACAAATCTTGGAAGAACTAAGCCCAAGGATTTGTGAGTGACTAAATGTTTTTCAAATATGTCCACAAAAGGGACATGTGGTTCAAATGAATTTCATGCTAACGTTCATGGTTTTCCAAACTAAAGTTATATTTGTATTTTAAATGAGTTTTATTAATCTTAGCATATGTTAAGAATGTATGAAAATAAAGGCAACTACATGTTATTAATTATGAAGCATGCATGTGACTGATAATGATGCTACAATTTCCTATGGATGTTATGGTTCTAATGTACCGGATACCAAAGGTATAGAAGGTATCCGAGGAAGTACCTAAGGTGTTGACGGTACTTAGTATACTCCATGTGCACGTAGGTAGTTCTTTATGAGATATCAAAGTATGGGTCTCTTGGCCACAGTTTTCATTAAGGGACCGAAGTATGGGTCTCACAGCCTTGAATGGACGTTGGGAGCTTCAGCTAAGAATGCTCGTTCTCAACTAAGGTTTGCTAGCATGATTGATTATAACACTATGATTAATGTATGATACGATGCATGTTGCTTGACGTTATTTTCCAACATGTCATTTATTTTACATTAAAGCATATAAAAGGTTTGAGAAGAAATGTATTTCTATGTGTTCGTAGGAAAAGAGGGAGAGGAAAAATGCACCTGTCTTATGCTATGCGTTAATTTCCATGCGTCGATGGTCATGCGTTGGATTGAAAAATATGCAACATGCATTAAGCTCGTGTGCAATGACCATGCGTTCCTATCACAAGTTTTCTTGCTTTCTTGCCAAGTATAATCAGAACGAAAGTTTCTCGGGATGATCCGAGGTTGAACACAAGGATTTATAACTAAATAATGTTTGTGAAGTAATGCTTTTGAGGCAATGAATAAAAGTAAAAAGACAAAAAGGATTATGAGCTACTCCTACTCCTAACTAAACAGATTGAGCAATGGAAGTTTAACTAAGAGAATTGGTAGAGATGCAGCAACTGTTAACGCATAATAAGATGACTTCATTGTGTTTGGTCGCTCGAGTAATCCCAGCTTGCCACACTAACGCATCGCACACCTTTCAATGGCCAGCCACATGCTTATATCTCTATAATGCATGGTTGCGTCGATCATAAGATTGTTCCTATCTCTAGGAACAAAGCTTACCTTTCTTTAGTGTGTTCCACTACTTACCCTCTCAAGCTATTAGTTGTAGCTAATCAGCTTATAGACAAGTGTTGCGATAGTCTCACACCAAGCGAAGAGGATTAACTCACTATACTCGTGCAACGCATACCTCTCGGGTGATTTGCACTGCGTGCATATCTCTAGGCTGCATGACTGAGTATGCGACTGTCTTCGATATTTAACTAAACAATGAATGTAGATGATGATAAAGAAAAAGAAGATGATGAAGATGGTGCTGAAGGAACTAAGAAATGCATTGATTACAAAATGTATTAATGCCTTAAGCCAAAATGTAATACAATACAGAGATAAAAGGAAAGGTGGAGGGCTAAATGTAAGCAATCTCTTGCTTTTCATCTGTAATACGTCAAGGCTGTTGGTAGTGCCATGGATGTATGGTGGGGAAGTCTATCTCGAGCTCTATCTCCAATGAAACTCCGATTGTCACTTGGAAGGGGTTGTGGAGGTGAAGAATCCTAAAAAAAAATCTTGTTCATGCTCTCATCTATGATCACAGAAATCTGCCTTAGGGCAGAAAGTCGAGATGATTTGAAGTGAAGATCCAAGGCGCTATTTATAGAGCTCAAACGCCGATAGCATTGATGATTGCATTCTAACTCATTGCTACCTTTTGTCGCAGTATGGGAAATGTCAGCATCACCTTATCTTGTTGATACTCCCAAGGTATGCATTCAAGCTTGTTTTCCCTGAAGTGTCAACACATTCCACCCACTTGGCGATCAATCTTCCACTACGATTATCACTTTGTGGATGCAACATTCCATGCGGCGAACTAATCTTTATGAAAATGCATGCGTTTACTCTTGCGGCGGTCTGAGATCGACGCATGCGGTCAATTCCTGCAATGGCTGCAAAAATAGACACTTTGATGCATAATAACACATGGTATAAGGTTAGTGAGGATTTCTAATGTTGGTCGACGCAAGCTCAATTTTCCACATGAATTCTTGGTATTATTAACACATATTCTGCTTTTAGCTCTCATAATTCTATGTAAAAGGCTACAATAGCTTGTATTTCTACAAGCTATCACTACGTGTCACTCACTAGGTAACCAGCTCACAGTTTTCAAATGTTTTCCCTTTTCTAGGTAACGGTCAGTTCCTTCGCAGTTGAATCCCCTGTAGCTTGCCATCCAAAGTTTGGTGACCTTAGGAAGAAGCTTAGGTTAAATTTGTTTTGACGTACACACTTTTGGAAAGGAGTCGGGGACTTGTGAAACTTATTCTCTTTTAGGACACATGTTATTTTGGTCATCTTATTTTCTTTGGACATATTTTTGTTGTTTTGGAATTATAATTAAGACTTGCACTGTTTATTTCCATGGATGTGTTTTGTGCCAAGTCATTGCATATTCAGGTTTAAGCAAGTTCATTTAAGTTAGGCAGTAATTGCTAGAACCTAGGTCGGTAACTGCTCTCGTCATATCCTCTTCCGGTTTTAGAGGGTAAACTGGGAGGGGGTATGACAACGCCCACATTCCTCATGTCACCACATGAATGAATCAGGATCACTTCGTTTGTAGCACTTTACAACTCATTGTAACAACTACAAAGTGGTTCATATCCAATAGTGTTACCATAATAAGGTACCCAAACTTTATTCGTATATTATAGATCATTTTGACTATTTACCCGAGTCTGATCCACTCTTATGTCTCCACATAAAGTTCAAGTACTCATGAAATAGTCATGAATCTTTTAGTTTATTGGATTTATTTCTAAAACGAAATAAGCAATTCATATATTCAATAATAACTTTATTGAATCAAAATTTCAATAACAACTTTATCGATTTACAGAATAAGTTTATAGTTTACAAACCACGAGTTTTAGGACATAAAATCCAACAGATATAACCCTTCCTAGATGACTTCCCCACCCTCATCCGATCTTGTCTTTGTTATATGATGTGAGTTGGAGACAGGGTGTTAGGGATGAGGCTATAGAATGGGTATTATGAGACTATGAGGGGAAGTTACAAGGGGCGGGTTATCATTACGTCTGCAGGGAATATGGCGTGTTGTTGATAGAGGTTAAGGCTATTAGCTGAGGGTTTCAAAGCAGTTTCTAGTCATGGTCTTGATGTAAAAACAGAAATTACTTTAGTGAAATCAAACATTTTATCTTTCCAATACACCTTCAAACTAAACTTGTAAAACTCTATATAAAAGGGATCTAAGCTAGAAGTTAAGGTATCATGATCTTATCTTTTTTGTAACTCTTCGAAAATCCTCCAAGACTCTGAATTGTTGGGTTTTATGTTCTAAAACTTGTGGTTTGTAAATGTTAAACATATTTGATTACTAATAAAGATATTATTGAGGTTTATTCAATAAACTTGTTATTGAATATGTGAATTGCATATTTCATTTAAGAAAATCCTAAATCCAATAAACTAAGATCCATAGCTATAACATGAATACTTGGATTTTATGTAGAGACATAAAAGTGAATCAAGTTCGATAGCCTAAACGATCTATAGTATATGGATAATGTTAGGTACCTTATTTTGGAGACACTATTGGATGCGGTCCACTTTGTATTTAGTACAAACGATGTGATCTTGAATCGTTCATGTGGAGACATGCGAGTGGGGCCTATAAAGAGTTTGTATAAGACCGGACCAAGAAATAAGTCACTCTTACTTTATAACACCGTTTACTATTTAAAGATTGACTATTTCAAATATGATGACATAGGTAACTTGACCTTAATCCTGAGTTAACTATGATCTCATGTTTATTCAGGATTATCTTTAAATCTGCATGAGTGAGGGTCGCTCATTAGCTCCGAGTCAATATGCCTCCCATCTTAGGGATAAAACCGAGTAGATAACTGGGGACGTAGGGTGCAAGATGGAATTCATTCATACCCGCTTTTAGTAATAGTAGAGAGGTTGTTCCTTTAAGTGTTGATACCAGGTCTTGAATAAGGGGTCTCACCCTCTCATTAGCCTAAGAGGGGCTCGATTTAGTGATTGTATCACAAACCAATTGTTCATTAGAGAATCAGCGGGACTTAAGGAACAAGAGGTAGTTATGGGAGTAAAATAGATATTTGAACCAACTATAATTACAAACGATCTGTGAATGGTCAACTTATTGATGATGGTTATATCAAGGGACAAAAACATATCTACATTGAGGAGAGTGCAACTACTGGACTATAGTAGTTAACGAATGTTGGTTAACTAGGTTAAAAAAATTGGTTAATCTCGGATCATTGGAGCTCGTGATCTGTAGGTCCATTAGGTCCCCTTACTAGCTCATATTGGACTAAACCTTAGAATAGTGTGACAAACGAGTTTGAAGCTTTCAAATTCAATTTTTGGAGTAAAGTATTAAATATATCTAATATATTTAACCTAATGGTTAATTATGAATTAAACATATAGAAAGAGAAAAATGTATTTAAATAAGATTTAAGTATCAATTTTTTTTTAAAATAGGTATTCAAAAACAGTCAATTAGGATTGATCAGGACTAGTGTGATTTTAATATTAGATTAATTTAATTATTTATTTAAATTAATTTTAAATGTAAAAAGGTCAAAATTGGATTGAAAGTCAAAATTGTTAACTACGTCAAAATTGGATAAAAGTCAAAAGTGTTGACTAGATCAAAACTGAGATAAAGTCAAAATGTTGACTATAGACTTTGAGAGTCAAAGTTTGACAATTTGACCAAGTTAGTGAAAAAATCCAATTGATTTAGTGGAAAAATTCATTTTTGTAAATTTGATTAAAATATTATTGCTAGGTGTTCGCCCCACTTGAAGACACGGATCCCACTAAATGTTAATGAAATTTTGAGTGTCAAATTTTCATTAACTCAAAAAATTGCATAATTTGTATATTTTTGCTTATAGATAGAATAGTTTTATGAAATTTATTCCTCTCGAAAAACGTGGAGTTTCTTGAGATTTGAAGAACCCTAATCCTAATTCTCTCTCAAACTTTTAACCTTTGTTCTCTCCAATTTTCGTCACTTACCAGATCCCACCATCCTATTCTAAGGCTGGAGAATACCTAGGAAGACTCTTGTGGTGGTCTATGAATCGATCGTGAGAAAGAATTGATCATAACCAAGGTAGAATTTGGGCTACAAAGATAGTATCTTTTTATCCTAATTTGGTTTTATGAGAATGCATGCTTATTTCCTTTTAATTAACAGAATTAGAGTACTTAAGATCTAAATTGCTTCCACTCATTAATAGTTAACTCCTTCGTGAATACAACTCGCCTCATGGATGTAGGCCTTTGTTGTCAAACAACGTTAAATTTCTTGTGTCCTTCTTCTTTCTCCCATCCTTGCATGTTGTGATTTACAACTGAGAAACATCTTATTCTCCTTGCCTTTACTTCCATTTGTTTTCACTTCTTCTTCTTCTCCTCACGACTACAAGACAAAGCAAGAGAGAAAGAGAAAGTTGAGAGATAAAATTCTTTTGTAAAAAAATGTGATCTAAAAAATGATGAGCAATTGTGAAGAAGAATCATCTATTAATGTGTGACATAGAAACAACAGAAGAATCATCTTTCAACATGTGAAAAAATCTAACAAAGTGGTATCAGAGATTGCAAGAACAAAAGAAGATCTTCAAGAAATTTAAAGAAAGACAATCTTAGAGCTTTATAGCAAGAAGAAAAGCAAGAACATGACAGTTGCAAGGTATGACATAGAAAATTTTGACGGGAAAAGAGATTTCAGCTTTAGAAGGCCAAATCAGAGCTATATTAGGGCAACAAAAAGCTCATAAGACCCTTGAAGATCCCTCTAAGCTTCCTACTACTGTGATAGAAGATGCCAGAGAAAATATGGTGTTGATCGCACATGGAACTATTGTTTTGAATCTCTCAGACAGTTTACTTCGACAAGTGATTGATCAAGACACTGCTTTTAAAATGTGGACAAAGTTAAATGAACTCTATGAATCTAAAGATCTCTCTAATAAATTGTTCTTGAGGGAGAGATTTTTTACATTCAAGATGAATTTATCCAAAACTTTGACTGAGAACCTTGATGAGTTTAAAAAGATTACAGCAGAATTTGAAACTCAAGGTGACACTATTGGGGCAGATAATGAAGTTTTCTTGCTTCTTAATTCACTTTCAGATACATATAAAGATGTGAAGACAACCCTAAAATATGGTAGAGATTTAATCACCACATATATCATCATTCCAACACCTAAAACCAAAGAAATGGAGCTGTTGTCTAACAAAGAAGAAAAACCTAGTGCAGAGGGATTGTTTGTGAAAGGCAAGAACAAACATCATAATAAAGAGAAGAGCAAACAAGTTTCCACAAATGAAAACAAGGAGAAGTCTAAGAATATATGCAAATATTACAAGAAGATTGAACATCTAATTAAGGACTGCAAAACCTTGAAGTGGAAAAATGAGCAAAAGAACAAAAATCAAAATCAAAAGGTTCAATCAACACAATCAAAAGAAGCCTCAATAGAGGAAGACTCATTCTTCTACTCAAATTCCTTAACCACTTCTAATCAAAGGGTAGAAATTGAATATCCAACAAAGAGTCTTGATTGGGTCCTTGACTTGGAGTGTTCCTTTCACATGACACCTAACAAGGACTAGTTCAATACCTACAAGAAAATGGATGGAGGTTCAGTCTACATGGGTAATAATCACTCATGTCTTGTGGTTGGCATTGGTTCAATTCCCCTAAAACTAGAAGATATCAGTGAAGTTGCTCAGAAATATTAGACATGTGCCCAAATTAAAGAGAAATTTGATTTCATTGGGCATGTTTGACTCAATAGGCTGTGAATATAGAGGGAAAGGAGGCTACCGTAAAGTTTGGAAAGACTTTAAACTTGTGTTCAAAGGTGTAAAGATAAATGGTATGTATGTGGTCCAAGGAATTCAGAAAATACAATCAGCTTTAGTTGTAACTCTCAAATAACCTACTGATGGGGACCTTTGGCACAAAAGACTTGCCCACATTAGTGTTAAAGGCCTTCAAGCTCTGGCCAAACAAGGAATTCTACTTAAAGGGATTCACCAAGATCTATCCTTTTGTGAACATTGTGTAATTGAGAAGGCTATAAGGCAGAGTTTTTTTAAGACTCAACATACAACTAAAGCAATCTTTGACTATGTGCACTCAGACCTATGAGGTCCCTCACCATTTCCATCCTTAAGTAGTATCAGGTACTTCCTAACTCTAATTGATGATTTCTCTAGGAAGAGTTGGATATATTTTCTTAAAACTAAAGACTCTATTTTTTAGAAACTTAAAGAACGGAAGGTTATGGATGAAAAACAGACAGGCTGTCAAATTAAATACCTTAGAATAAAGAATGGAATTGAGTTTTATGCAGAGGAATTCAATATTTTTTGTAGAAAGCATGGAATTATCAGACACAGTACAGTGGGGTATACACCTCAATAAAATGGGGTGACAAAGAGACTAAATAGAACTATACTTGAAAGAGTAAGAAGTCTCCTATTTGATGTTATCCTACCAAAAAAGTTTTGAGCTGAAGTAGCCTCCTATACAGTATACACACTCAATAGATGCTCTCACGCATCATTAGATCTACTGACTTCTGAAGAAAAGTGGACCAAGCACCCACCAAACCTAAGTAACCTAAGGGTTTTTGGGTGCATTGGTCTTGTTCACCAGAATAAAGAAAAATTGAATGCCCAAGCAAAAAAATACATGTTTGTGGGTTCATTGAAGGAGTAAAAGATTTTAGACTTTGGCATCCTATTGAGAGAAAGTGTGTAACTAGCAGAGATGTTATTTTCAAGGAAACTAAAATATTTTGTAGAAAATCAATACCCTGGAACAAACACCTTAAGAGTTGACTGATAAATTGAGGTGGAGCACTCACTTATGCCTACATTAGCTCCCTCAAGCTCAAATCTTAAAGATACTAGTGCCTTAATGCCTCAACATGAAGAAGAAGAAAAAGACACGGCCACTAATATTGAATAAGACGAACTAGACTTAAGAAACTACTCCTTGGCTAGAGATAGACAAAGGAGAACTATAGTACCACCTACAAGGTATGAAGACTACATCAACTTAGCATTAAATGCTTCAGAGGAGGTTAGTGATCTAGAGCCATCCTCATTTGAAGAAGTAGTGAGTTGTGCTAATGTAAGGAAATGGATAGAAGCTATGAATGATGAAATTGAGTCTCTAGTGAAAAATGAGATTTAGGACTTAGTCCTTCTTCCTAAGGGGTGCAAATCGATAGCATATAAATGGGTGTACAAGTTCAAGAAAGGCATCCCTAATGTTCAAGAACCTAGGTTTAAAGCTAGGTTAGTTGCTAAGGGGTTTACACAAAGACAGGGAGATGACTAAAATGAAATATTCTCACCTATTATGAAACAAGCCTTTATCAGATTACTTTTATCCATAGTAGCACAACAGAACATAGAGCTAGACCAGCTTGATGTCAAGACAGCATTCCTTCATGGCTACTTAGAAGAAACTATATATATGAGTCAACCTAAAGGTTATCGAATCAATAGGAAAGAATACTACTACTGCCTACTTAAAAAATCCATTTATGGACTAAAGCAATCTCCTAGGTGTTGGAACAGAATATTTGATGATTTATGCATAAGAGTAGTTTCCTAAAAAGCTCTTATGATAGCTCTGTTTATATCAATACTAAATCATTTGCTAATCCAGTCTATTTACCTCTATATGTGGATGATATGCTACTATCAGGTAGTTCTAAGGAGAAGTTGAAACAAGTTAAAAACCTCCTAAAATCAAAGTTTGAAATGAAAGATACATGTAGTGCAAAAAGGATATTTGGCTTTGATATTGAAAGAAATAGAACACAAATTACACATTAGTAAAGCTAAGTACTGTGAGAAATTGGTCCAAAAGTTTCATATGACAAAACAAAGTCAGTTTCTACACCCATTGCACAACATTTCAAACTATCAACACAAAATTCACCAAAAGACATTGATTGAGTATAAAAAAATTAGTGTCTACAGTGCCCTACTCCCAAGCAGTGGGAAGTTTCATGTATTTAATGATATCTACTAGACCAGACATAGCTTATGCTAATAGTTTGGTTAGTAGGTACATGACCAACCCAAGTAAGAGATATTGGGAGGCCACTAAATGGATTTTGAGGTACCTAAAGGGCACTATAGAAGCTAGACTCCTATATCAACAAAGCATTGACACAGAACTTGAGCTGTTTGGCTTTGTTGACTCAGACTATGCAGGGGATCTCGATAAGATAAGGTCATTGTCAGGGTATATGTTCCTATTTGAAAGTTGTATATTAAGCTGGAACGTCTCACTGCAATCAATGGTAGCTCTCTCTACCATTGAAGTAGAGTTTATTGCCCTATCTGAAGTTGTAAAAAAAGGCCTATGGCTAAGAGGTTTACTTAAAGATTTTGGAATTTCACAGACAACAATGAAAATTTATTGTGATAATCAGAGTACTATACATCTATCTAAACATCCTCAGTATCTTAATCGCACTAAACATATAGATGTGAAGTATTACTTTATCATAGAACAGATAGAAGAAAAGAAGGTCGGAGTTCTTAAAATTCATACCTCTGATAACACTTCAGACATGTTGACGAAAGCAATTATTCAACTCAAACTCCAGAAATGCCTTGATATCATTGGATTTAAGCTACCTTAAAAAGGATAGTCAAAGAAGTGATCAGTGAAGACGAGCTAATATTAATAAACTAAATGTTGATTTCAAGGTGAAGAATTGTAAAAATAGAAATTACTTTAGTGAAATCAAACATTTTATCTTTCAAATACACCTTCAAACTAAACTTGTAAAACCCTATATAAAGGGGATCTAAGCTAGAAGCTAAGGTATTATGATCTTATCTTTTCTGTAGCTCTTTGAAAATCCTCCAAGACTCTGAATATAGCTCCTCTCATAGATGTAGGCCTTTGATGTCGAACTACGTTAAATTTCTTGTGTCCTTCTTCTTTCTCCCATCTTTACATGTTGTGATTTACAACTGAGAAAAATCTTCTTCTCCTTGACTTCACTTCCATCTATTTTCACTTCGTCTTCTTCTCCTCACGACTGCAAGACAGAGAGAGAGAGAGAGGGAACGTTGAGTGATGAATTTTTTTTGTCAAAAATGAGATCTAAAAAATGGTGAGTAATTGTGACAAAGAATCATCCTTCAATGTGTGAAGAAGAAACACCAACTACGTGGCCACTTCATCAGTTTCATCCCAGACCTCAACTTGGATCATCCTTTCTTTGTTTCTTTCAACATTGAGCCTCGGTGGATTGTTGAAAAAGCCCAACACCTGTTTTGGTCATTATGGAGCCCAATAGTTTTGAGATATTGCATTTGTTGAATGAGGAAAGATCAATCTGACTAGAATTAGATCCCTTCTGAAGGAGATTTTTTAGGTTTGCAAGGATTTGAACATTCGCCAGTTTAAACATATTAAGTGTTTCCAAAATCAGGAGACAAATTATTTGGTTGCTTGGGTGATTAACGAGGTTTGTTCACGTGTCTGGTGGGATGATTTCCCAATTTGAATCCATTAGTTTTCTGAGGTGGATTATTATTTTCTAGTCTTGCTTAGTTTGGACTTTATGTTCTTATATTAAAAAAAATTCTATATGCATCATATTTCATTCCTATTTGAATTTTATGTATCATAATATTATAATTTTAATTAATTAACTTATCAAATATGTTAAATATATTTTCCCTTATTATTTAATATATCAAATATATTAAAGTCACTTTCTAGTTTAAACAAAATTGTTCCATTTAATGTTCGTATGAGCTGAAAAGGGAGCCTCTTGAACCTATAGGTTATAAGTTCCAATGATAAAAAATTAATCAATTAAACTCTTTCATTAATCATTTTTCATTCATTACCTATATGTTACTCTACATAGACATAGAGTTGTACTCTTATGCATCATATGTCAAGTAGTGTCTATATATAATTATTACAAAAAATTCAATCCTCCACAAATTGTTCAAAATTACAGTTAGGTTAAATATTTGTTTTACCTTTGTACTATTCTTGCACTTTAAGTATAATTGATCTCTAATGAACAAGTTGTTGATGATCCAACTATAAACCAAATCATGTAACAAGTTCATAGTGTAACATGACTGAAAAAGTCAAATTATATCCTACCTTTCTAAACAATAATTCTAAAATATAATATTTTGCATGTGCTCAAAAAAATCAATTAAATCAAATTTTAATTATTCCTTTATTAAAACAAGAAGAAGTCTCCTAGGATGGAGAGGCTTAAAAATTATTGTAAAAAAAATTAATATTTTTATCACATAAAAATCATCAATGCTAAAGTTACAAGAGAGAAAAAAAACATTTTACTTTTTTTTTTTATGAGAAAAATTTTTAAAAATAGAAAAATAAAAGAAACTATTTATACAAGAAAGTAAAATTTTGATCTTCTTTGATAGAGAGTGATGGAGAATATTTAACGGTGTCTATCAATATTTTTTTTTGTCATTTTTATAAATAATTTGATATTTTTCTCTATGAAAATTTTTCATTTTATAAAGCAAGTATATGTACTTCATTTCTCTAAAATTTTAGGTTTGAACTTATAAACAAGAATTTATATGTATATATTTAATTGAACCAAAGTTGAAGTCTAATCAAATTTTATTTTAAACTTAAATAAATAGTAGAATTAATACTCTCCTCACAATCAAGGAAATAATGTCTAAATACCAACAAATAAATTATTCGATGATTTTTTTTTTCCAATAACATTGTAAATGAGGATGAGAGATTTCGAGATCATATAATTCATTTAAGAATGCACCAAATGTTTTATAACTTCTTTTTAACTTCTATATATATATGAATGAGAGAAATGTAATAAATGTCTGATTCATCAATGAACTAAATTAGAACAACATAGAAAAAAACAAACAAATAAACAATGGTTGAAATCATTCAACTCGGTCAAAATAAAGGTTTTAAAATGTCAATATCGATTGAAATATTGATATCTCAATTTTGGGAAAG
>NC_052359.1:38724741-38740874 GCF_009727055.1 Benincasa hispida
TTTGTACTATCAAGAATTAAAAAGGGATTTAACCATTATACATGAGATAATTTTCCATAAAACTCCAAATTTATAATTAGGATCCAATTTTCAAATGAGGTATAATGATAATAATAACAAAAATATCAAAGAAGAAAGATAGAGCGATAGAGAGAAATTCTGTATATTGAATAATAGTGGAAGAGGAAAGAAAGATTTATGGAATTTTAAATCAGTAAAAGATCAAGAAAAAACTAAAACCAAGAGAGTTATTTAGTCCCGAAGTGGACCGGAGACTAATAGGAAGCAGACTCAGGAGATTTCTATTAAATAGGAGAAAAAAAGGAAATTGGGTCCAATAGGCCCAATTGGCGCACCTCAGTCTTGACAACCAATAAGGCCCATATGGCAGTGAGCCCGATTCGACCTCAGTAAACCTCTCGAGAGAGGCCAAGCCAGATTGGTCCTCCAGTCGTGGAACATCTCTAGTGCCCAATCCACCCTTGAGCCTCCCATTTTCCAAATGGGAAAAGAAAATAAATCCAAACCCTAAAGGATAAGGGAAATCCCCCAACTCCATTATAAATAGAGCACGACAATCTAGTAGAAGGGAAATTCAACTCCTCCCTAGAAAACTTATTTGCTCTGATTTTTGTGCTGGAATTTGACTTAAGTATCGGAGTGTCTGTGACAAGCTTCACTCCAGTGTGATTTTATATATTTTTGCAGGTAACCTCTTCTCTAAGTTATAGATTTACCTCTGATGGCATGTGATATGTAAATTTACTTAGTTGATTTTGCCATCAACAAAATACAATAAATAGTATGGTAAAAGAAAATCCTAATACACGTGCCAATGTAACAAAGGTTCAAATAACACAAAATAATAAACCAAATATTAAAAGAATTCATTTAACATAAGTGTTTTTTTCAATAAAGCTTTGTGCTTACCATTATTATAAAGTTATGAAAGTTATGATGGGACGATTCTCTTCTATCCACAAATTCAATAGAATTAGAGAATTGAAATTAGAGAATTGAAATCGACTCAAAGTGGATCGAATTCTAATGTTGTGTTTTTGTAATGTCTTCAAACTACGTTATTGCTTCCTAAGCTCTACAAATATGTTGTGATGCTAGAACAAACTCAATATTTGTTTTATTGATTTATAAAAAAAAAATGATCCCAACGGAAAAGGAAGCTCATTATGATGCTTCCAACGCCAAGACTACGTTGTAAACGGCGGTTGGATTATAATCCATTATTATGATACCTGTCACTTCGTTATTTTCTTTCAGTTAATAATTTTATCTTCATTTATTTTATTAAATATTTTTAAAAATTTTAGTTAAACTATTGATTTGATTTATGTACTTTTGAGTCTCGTTTTATTTTAGTCGTTGTAATTTCAATAAGGCAAATTGCAAAAATCACCATTGAACTATGATGATAGTTACAATTATACTGTTAAACTTTCAATTGTACTCAAATTTATACAAGTGCTAAAGTTAAACCTTCAAATTTTTATTATTTGGAGTCTAGTTTATATTGTTGTCATAAGTTTGAGGATCAAATTTTGACACTTATAAAAGTTTGAGAACCTAATTTTACAATTGAAAGTTAATAGTGTAATTGTAACTATTGTCATATTTCATGAGTGGTTTTTACAATTTACCTTTTCAGAAGACAAATTTTAGTCTTAAACTTTCAATAAATTTTAGAACCAGTCTCTACAATTTAATTCGATTTTTTTTTTTTTATCGAGTTTGGTAAAACATAAAATTAATTTTTATTAAAAAGAAAAAAACAATGGGGCCGTGTTTCTAAAATTTATAAATGGGAAGTTGATAGAGTCTACATTTTTTTAAGTTAATGACAAACTAACAATAAAAAGCTTGTTTTGGGCTGCTTGAAAACTTGGCTTTATCACTATATATCTAATATCCGACAAAAGGAACGTTATTGGATGAACCGACTTTCCCAGATGCTCACCACTTGCAGGATTTACTTGATATTTGAAGTTACATGGACTGAAACAGAATGAGACCCAGGTTAAAGTACGTAGTCTAAAATGACATTTTAACCCAAAATTAACTTTAGATCATATATTTAAAACTAAAACTATTTGTCATGGGTGTGAAATCTGAAGGAACTCTTATCAAAGAGTACCTCTGAACGGAAGCAAGATCGTTCCAAACTTATTGTAGCAAAAACATCACATTCACAAACAAACATACTAGTTATGCATTTAACAACAAATTATAGCATGCTTTGAACTATTAAACAACAAAGGGGACGAGAGACATGCCACTTGAAGAACTCTTCTTCTTTTTAAATCTCACTCTCGTTAATCCAACAAATCTCACTGTTGCTGAGATCGTCAAGTCTATCGTCCACCAAATCTCGCTGTCGTCTACCACCGGACGGACTTCTCACGAACAGGCAAAAAGAGGACACAACCACTCAGAAACCTCGATATTCTCAGAGTGAGAATCCATGAGGTGTGGGCTATGTTGCATTTGGTAGAGGGAAGGAGGAAGGAACAATCGTTTACCATGACCAAGCAGGTGGGAGATATCTGAAGTCTATCGTAGAGACGAGTGCTTGATCGTTTAGTAAAAGGTGCATGATCACGTAGTAAAAGAGGCTTGATCGTTTAGTAAAATCGCTCCGCACGCGCGATCGTTTAGTAAATACTATGCGATCGTTTAGGTAAACTGCGCATGTACACGATCGTTTAGTAAACTTTGAGCTATCGTGTATGCTCTGGTTTGCTAAGCGATGAGCGGTGTACTAATTCGTGTAGCGATTAACCGATCTCCCTGTAAACTAAAAACTATTTTCATTTTATCTTTCAGTTGTGAAAACTGATTGCAACCTCCCATTATCTCATTTGGTTACGAAGAAAAACTGCCAAAAATTATCTTATAACTGTTTAATTAGAAATAAATATAATCACATTATATTTATAACCTATAGTTTAATATCACATCATATGCAACATATAAACCATAGTCATTTTCTCTTCCACTAAGATATAAGTCATATTTATATCATTTTCTTCAAATTAATGCATCTCATACATCATGTTAATCATATCATATATAATTGACCAATTCAATCATATCATATATAATCAAACTCCCTCTTGTCAATTTGAACACTTCAAACTGACCCAAAAACTGATTCTCAACTTGAATCCATTGAGCTACCAAAAGGACCTTATGGACCTGTGGCTCGAAGCTCCAACGGTACGTAAATAAACTGACTAAACTCTTTAGCCACGAGATCCACCATCCGTTAACTGCCAAGGCATTCCACTAAAGACCGACAACTGCACTTTTCTCGCCACAGATATATTTCTGTGTCCATCGATATATAACCAATCAACAGTCGAATCACCCTTCACATCTGGGCCAATTTACCGTTTTGCCATGTAGTTACATCTAACTTCTTAAGTACCACTGATCCCTCTAATGAACATACAACATAGTCCTACTATGTGTGGACACTTCTCGGGCCATGGAGAAGGTGGTGGCGCTACATCGTTCAGTCCCAGAATCAACCCTTAAGGGAGCAATCTATCTACTTACCCCTGTTTTAGGGAAGAAGTGAATTCATCTTGTGTAGCTGAGTTCCCAGCTCCCAAATCAGACGAATCCCCAAGTTGGTAGGTTTTTGAGTTGACAATCTGGCCACTCGCACCCATGCAAATCAAAGGACGCGCCCTCAAGGCAGGAGTTCCCAACTCACTCAGGATTGAGGTCATGTTACCTATCATCATCCTAGTGAAGTGAAGTCTCTATCATGAACAACGTTATATAACGAGACTATAACATTTCGTGGTCCGGTCTTATACAAACTCCTTTGTATAAGACGCCCTCACTCTCATGTCTCCACATGAATGATCAGGATCAGACTATCTGTTAGCAAGTCACAACATTTGTAACTATCCTACAAAGCGGGCCGCATCCGTAGCGTTTACCAGGATTTTTAAGGGGGGTTTCCCTCCTATATCCATATACTACGGACCGTTTTGGTTATCACTTAAGGCATGATCTGCCTGTATGTCTCCACATACATGCTTAAGTTATAACGATAACTAGGGATCTTAGTTTATTGATTTGTGGTAAATCAATTAAAACATCCAATATTCCATAGACAATAATGAAGAAAATATTATATATTATTACATTACAAGCATTTGTTCAATACAATGTTTATAAACTACAGGATCCAACGAGAGTTTAGGGCATCATCCCTAACAAAACCAAATTTAGGACATCCCAAAACTACGAAATCATCCCAAAAGGAGACGAGCCTTGGTTGACTATATCGAACTAGGGCAAATTAGTCTTAGTTTCGTTTCAATTCAGTGGCACACCAAGTATAAAAGGGGTTGACAAACGCACCTCCAAAGCTATGCTCACACGAAACCTTACCTTTTGCTACACTTTTCACAAAACAACTAGTGACTTAATTAGAATTTGAGAATGTACGACAAACAGTACCTAATTTACTATTTTACACCATGCCGATGTCCAGTTTATTATTTTGGAGATCATCTCATCTTGTTTCATGAGATTGTTCATATCTATTCATGTCGAGCTTTTGTATCGACATTATTTTTATTAGAAAAAATATTATGACTTTTGATAATGTATATATATGTATGCATACATACATACAGGTCTATTGGCATTTTTATATTGATTTATGTGTGATGTTTTTGGTAATGTCTCTTAAATTTTAGGAAAACTAGTAATGAACACATGAAAATGTCCAAATTTTAATTTAAAGTTTAAAAATAATATTTAATTGTCTAAAGAAAATACTCCAATGCAAATATATGATATAAAACATACAAATATGGGTGGTTTTCAAAATAAAAAAGGATATTTGTAATAGATAGTAAAGTAAGGAGAAAAAATCTGAAAATATATCACCTCTTTAAAATATTTATAAATATAAAAGTGTTACTGGTCAACTTTTGAATTTTTTCTAATTTTCAATTTTGTCTTTCATTGTCTTGTCTTGTTGCACACCTTATTCTTATTCTTCTTCTTTTTTTTTTTTTAAAAAAAAATATATATTTCTTTTCTTCTGTTTTTGACCAATTCTTTTCTTTTTCTTTCCTTTCTCCGGTTTTTGCTTCTTCACTTTCATTTTTTGTTATTTTTTAATTTTCTTTTCTTTCTTCAGTCTTTGCTTATTCCTTCTTCTTCTTATTTTTTTTTTAAAAAACAATTTGATTCCTTTGTCCGGTTTTTACTTCTTTCTTATTTTTTATTTTCTTTCATTTCTCCACCTATTGCTTCCTTTTTTTTTTCTTCTTTTTAATTTTCTTTCATTTATCTAGTTTTTGCTTCTTCCTTTTTTTTCATAAGAATTATGAGGCCGAGTTTCGTACCCAAGACTTGAAAGTAACCAATTCATAGGTGACTTAATATCAACAAGACAATATCATCAAGTTTGATTATTATAATGAAACATTAAACATAAATAGAAAAATGAAAACGGATTTGAAAGAAACTATTTTATTAGTCCACAAATCTACACCATTTTTAGAGACATTTCTTAAAAGTTTGAAATAAGAACGATAATAGTTATTAAACAAGTTTATGTTTCAAAAAATGAGAGATGCGAATGACATCATACAGGCCAATAGTTTTTTTTCCCTCCTTTTTATAGGATTTTAAGAGTATGATGTCTATCACAAATTAATTTGAAAAAATGGCATAGGTGACCCAAAATGAATGACATAAATTGAATGTGTATCATAATATTTGTTTACAGAATCAAACAAAGAAGAAGGATATGGTTTGGTTGTTCGTTGTTTTTACGGAAGTGCCTTTGTGAGGTATCAAAAAGAAAATAGGACCGTACTAATGTTTGTAAAGGATAATAAGGTGGTCAGTAATCATCATTGATAGAAGCCATCACTGATAGCATGTTATCGGTGATAGAAGCTAACAATGATAACACGTTATCCATGATAGAAGCCCTCACTGATAACATATTATCAACGATAGAGAGTTATTGCTGATAGCATGATATTAATGAGATCATTGATAGCATGATATCAGTGAGATCATTAATAGCATCTTGTCAAAGATGTTATCAATGAAAGAAACTATCACTAATAACCACGATAAGGGTGATATTAGTGATATCGGTGATAGAAGTTAAGTGAAATCTATATATCGAGTTTATTTGAAAGTTCATAACTAGTTATAGAAGTATATCATTGCTAGCTTTAAGTGTTAATATTTCAAGGTTGATTCTAATTGATGAAAGTCTATCAGTGATAGCAACTAATAGCTGCTATTAGTGATAGACACGATAGAAGATTATTAGTGATAGCTATTGTGTTAATCCTTCAAAGTTGATAGTCATTTATGAAAATCTATTGGTGATAGCCACTAATAGTTTTCTATCACTAGTACAGCTCAATCTTTCAAAGTTTGTTTTATTTTAATATTGATAACTACTTATAAAAGTCTATCATTGATAATCATTGATGCCCTTAGCTGTTCATATTTCTAGGTTGATTTCAATTGATGAAATCGTATCAATGATAGCCACTTATAACTGAAAGCAAATTAAAAGCCAATATTTCAAGATTGTATTAATATTTCTCAAATTGAAAGATACTACTGATAGCAGTTATTAGTGATAGCAATTATCAGTGGCTATCAATGATAGCTTTCAATTTGAGAAAATCAGGAAGAAGCGAGCAAAATGGTAGCTAGGCATAGGCTTTTTAATTACCATTTTTTGTTCTATATATGCATTATTTTATACTTAGTACTACATACTCTATTATTTTGGGTTTGAATTCCATTTATGTAACTAGCCCATAAAAAATGGACTAAAATATTTACAGATATAACAAAATGTTATTACACTGATATAATACTATCATTTATCATTGATGGATACTGATAGACATTGATGGACACTAATAGACTAGTATCTATCATTGATATACTATGATATTTTACTATATCTAAAAATATTTTTAGCAGTTTAACATTTAAAACCACTTATCTACAACATTTTATTTTCTAAAACTACAATACAATTAGCTGAGCAAAATAAAAACAAACTCATAAATGGAATTATTTGTGCTACAACTATAAGACCCCAATTTTCAAATGCACCCAAAATCTATGTGAACATAAATAAGATTGTATATTATAAAGAAAGTAAAATAGTACATATACTTAATTTTATTTGTGGCTAATTTGTTTTATTTCTCTT
Source organism: Benincasa hispida (assembly GCF_009727055.1). Taxonomy (NCBI): domain Eukaryota; kingdom Viridiplantae; phylum Streptophyta; class Magnoliopsida; order Cucurbitales; family Cucurbitaceae; genus Benincasa; species Benincasa hispida. The sequence goes on from NC_052359.1 coordinate 38,731,985, forward strand.
ACTTTTCTATAATTTTCTCCCTTTTCTAGTCTTTTTTGTCNTTTTATTGAAAAAACACTTATGTTAAATGAATTCTTTTAATATTTGGTTTATTATTTTGTTGTATTTGAACCTTTGTTACATTGGCACGTGTATTAGGATTTCCTTTTACCATACTATTTATTGTATTTGTTGATGGCAAAATCCAACTAAGTAAATTTACATATCACATGCCACCAGAGATAAATCTATAACTTAGAGAAGAGGTTACCTGCAAAATAATATAAAATCACACTGGAGTGAAGCTTGTCACAGACACTCCGATACTTAAGTCAAATTTCAGCACAAAAATCAGAGCAAATAGTTTTCTAGGGAGGAGTTGAGTTTCCCTTCTAATAAATTGTCGTGCTCTATTTATAATGGAGTTTGGGGATTTTCCTTAGCCTTTAGGGTTTGGATTTATTTTCTTTTCCCATTTGGAAAATCAGACGCTCAAGGATTGGATTGGGCCACTAGAGATGTTCCAGACTGGAGGACCAATCTAGCTTGGCCTCTCTCGAGAGGTTTACTGGAGGTCGAATCGGGCTCACTGCCATATGGGCCTTATTGGTCGTCAAGGGTGGGCCAATTGGGCCTATTGGACCCAATTTCCTTTTTTCTCCTATTTATAAGAACTCTCCTGAACCTGCTTCCTGCTAGTCTCCGGTCCATTTCGGGACTAAATAACTCTCCTGATTTTAGTTTTTTCTGGATCTTTTACTGATTTAAAATTCCCATAAATCTTTCTTTCCTCTTCCACTATTATTCAATATACATAATTTCTCTCTATCGCTCTATCTTTCTTCTTTGATATTTTTGTTATTATTATCATTATACCTCATTTGAAAATTGGATCCTAATTATAAATTTGGAGTTTTATGGAAAATTATCTCATGTATAATGGTTAAATCCCTTTTTAATTCTTGATATACAAATAGGAATATGTTAAGTATCCTATGATTGGATCACATCATGTGAAGTGCTGTAAATAATGTTAATGTTTATTCTTGTTTAATAATAATGTTATTGAACAAGAGAGTGGTTCAATGATGAGATTTATTAAATGAGAGAATAGTCTAATGATAGTACAATAAAATGTTCAAAGGAAGACAAGCATAGTAAAACTTCTCTCTAACTTTATTCTATCAATCCATATATACTCGAGATTAGTTGAATAGAATATGAAAATAAATTAATACTACAAATAAGATATATAATTTAATTTATCAAAATTCAAGGATGACCGACACAATGAGATTAAAAAAAAAAAGTATTTCTCATCTTTTATTTAAATCTCATCTCGAAACAACTTAAATAGGTTGTCCAAATATAAAAATAAATAAAATTTAAAAAATTGAATAATTTAAGCCCGTTTAATAAGCATTTTGTTTTTAAAAATTAAACCTATTTTCTCACATTTTTTACAATGGTTTTGCATCTTTCTTGAGTACAAAAGTTGGATTCTTAACCAATTTTCAAATTCCAAAAACAAGTTTTTAAAAATTATTTCTTTTAGTTTTCAAAAATTGGCTTGATTTTTTAAAACATGGACAAAACTAGATATGAAAGCAGAAATTTAGAGATGAGATGGGTGTTTGTAGACTTAATTTTCAAAAATTAAAGATTAAAAATAAAAAAACCAAATGGTTTATCCCAAATAGAATAGAATTAAGAACAACTCGATATTGTTTCTAGTTTCTCTCTTTTTTAAAAAATACAAATTGCAAAAATTACTTGTAAAGTATATATAGTAGTAATTACAATTATACCCCCAACTTTTAATTGTAAAAATTGAGTACTCAAACTTATACAAGAGTCAAAATTGGACCCTCAAACATACATAATTGTACAAATTGTAACAATTGTATAAGTTTGAGGATTCAATTTTTATCACCTTGGGAGTTCAATTTCTACTACTATTTTAGGATTGAGGGTCCAATTTTAACAAGAATTCAATTTTTACATTTGAAAGTTTAAGAGATAATTGTAACTACTACCATATTTCAGACGTGGTTTTTATATTTGTTCGGAAAAATTTAAAATATTTTTTCAATTATACAACCTTTCATTTCAACTCGATAAAGTAACACGAAGAAGATTATATAGAATTTGTTGAACTCAAATTTAACAAAACAAAAAATAAGTAGTATGGTTGAAGTTCCATTTTAAACAATGCTATTCTTATTCCCATTCCCATTACATTCGAAATTCCAATTTTATCTCGAATTTTGTTTCTTTTTTTTTTTTAAACTCCAAATACAAAATTCAGATTTTTTTTTAACAATAATTCAAAACAATATTTTTGTTTTCAATTATTGATTATGATGAGAGAAAAAGAGAGGGGTTGGTTGGTTGGATTGGGTAAGTGGGGCAGGTGGGGCAGCCCGAAATAAATCGGTTGCTCCACCGGCGAGGAACTCCGGAGACAGTTTGGAATTGACCGATTTGTGACCCGCTGCCCAATTGTAAATTACACGGTCAAAAGACTTCAAGTCAACCAGCTGGGAATTCCGACATATTTTCCTTAAATCCTTTTTTTTTTCTTTTTTCTTTTTAAATGATAATTGTTTTTTGTTTTTTTTTTTTGTTTTTTTGTTTTTTTATTATTAGTTCAATGACGGTGCATTGAATCTATGCTATACTCCATTAACTATCCTTTAATTCCCACAAAATATGTCTACTTCTTCTAGCTAAATATATTTAAATGTCTCTAAACTTTTATTGATTCTAGAAAGAAAGAAAAAATTAGTAATTTTGAAAATAAGAGATTAAATGAAAACATGGATGTATTTCATGTTTTCGCTTATTTATATGTATATATTTGGTAACAAAGTTTAAGCGGTATCCCAATTTAAACATTTGATAAAAGTATCTTAGGTAATATATTGTTGGAGCGTGAAACTTGTACGAGTTCATGGTCGTTGCAAACCCCTCGTGGATTTGACCTCCAGCCTACTTTTCTTGATCTAGTTTCACTTTTCTAGCCGACCTATGTGGAAGTTTTTTGCACTGGTGTAGTGTCGAGTCTACTATATTATGATGTCTAAATTAGTATAGGGAACGTATAATTCAGCTAAGCACATAAAAGTAAAGTCAGGGCTCTCATTTGGAGAATGCTCACTCTTCCCCTTAGGGGTTGTCGAAGGGACTACTTGTAGTATCTTTCTTCTAAAACTCGCATATGGTTACGTGTAGTGTTGGCAATGCTAGGAGGATTGTGACTCTTGAGAGTTTACACTTCCTCTGAGACAATATGAGGTTACGTGTCATGCTAGCTATGTTAGAGAGTTTGTGGCACTCGAGTTTGCAAAACACTAACATCAAATACGGCCGATCGACCCACATTGAGCTCGATTGGTCAACCTAGAACCTGAAGCCCTAAATTTTTCCTACATACATGATATCAAAGAAGAAGAAGATGGACAAGGGGAATGAGTAGAAGGAAGAGAGAGAAATAGAAGAAAACGTAAAAGAAATTGATGTTTTTATTTTTTTAAATGATAAAAAAATTAGTTTTAAACTTTTTAGAAATAATCATTGCTACATCAACTTCTATCATATAATTAACGTTAAATTTAATGAACCAAAATGATATTTACTCAAATCGTAAAGAATAAAATGTCGAGTTTGATAGTCAGGAATTTGAATGCAATCTAACTCAAACATATGATACAAAAGTTTTTTTTTTTTTTAGTAAATTAAGTAAATAAATTTGTAATTATCTATTTGACATTGTATTGGTTTAATTGCAAACATAAAACGTATGAATGTTTTTAAAAAATGAATAAAGAAAAACCACAATAATTTGATTCGTTGTTGAAGATGATTTTGAAAAGCAATGGTCAGATTTTTTTTTTCCCGAAATAATTAAGTCATCATTAATCGGATCAATAATCTTTGCAAAGTCCAATGGTTAGTGGCTGCCGTTCATTCAGATCCGCATTAAGATTTTAAGTTATATTTTAAGATTTAAATTATTAAGAAAAATGATATTTTTAATCTCGAATTTGAAGAACATGTGTTTTTTATCATTAAATTTTCAAGCATAACTTTTTAATTTCTAAATTTTTAAAATAGGTTTATTTGATTTCTAAGTTGTTAAAAATGTAAAATTTTAGTCTTTAAATTCTAAAAATAGATTTAAAAGGTCTCTACATAGATTATTATTATTATTTTATATTATAAATTAATTTCAAAATTACCTCTTCTTTTTAGATTTTTTTTAAGCATAATTTTGCAATTAAACATCTCGTATAATTTATAAAAAGGGGTTTACACATTTAGGCTTTATTTGAATAACCATTTTGATTTTTTTGTTTTTTGTTTTTAAAAATTAATTTATAGTCACTGCTTCTACTACCTTCAATTTTCTTCATTTGTTATCTACTTTTCTCGATAATTTAAAAAATCAGGCCAAAATTTGAAAACTTAAAAAAAATAGTTTTTAAAAAACTTATTTTTGTTTTTGAAATTTGGCTAATAATTCAACATTGTAGTTAAGAAAATATGCAAATATTTGTAAAAAAATGGAAATAAATAGACTTGATTTGCAAAAACAAAAACAAAAAAAAAATGATTACGGGACTTTAGTCTTTAAGTTTTGAATTTGGTTTTAAATTTAGTCCTCAGATTTCAAAATGTTATGATTTTATCCTTTACATTCGAGTTTTGTTTCAACTTTGTTCCTAAGATTATTTTTGTTGTTAAAGAATTTGGTTTTTTATAAGGTTTTAAATTTTGTCTATCAACATTTTTAGGGGCTTTTGTTATGTGGGCATCCTAGATTTCCATGGAGTGGGCGTCTAGATTGTTGCGTTTGTTTTGCAGTATTGTAAGATGCCCTACATCTGAAGATTCTTGGGTATCATAGGTTGTTGGATGGAGAGCATCTGAAAAGTTTTGAATGCTCTCCTGAAAGATGAGTTTTCCAGATTCACGAGTTGAAGACATCCTCATTTTCTATTTTTATCCTCCATTTTTATTTTATTTTACACAGACACACACACACATATGTTATATATATATATATATTATATTTAATTTTTTAATCTAATAATCGTAAGAGCATTTCTTGAAACGTTATGTAAATTTAAGACATTCCTGAATAGAAATCCTACGAAACACACAGTCATCAAAGTATTTGTAGTATCTGAAAAAATATTCCTACAAAATAAACATGGTAATCTAAATTATGTCAGACTTATAATTTTCCTAGTATCTATGATTTTGGGCATCTAAGATTTTGGTTACTTACATTCCCAAAAACAAACAGGCCCTTATATATATTTATAGTTTCGACATCGACATGAGAGAATAACCAATATTCCATAATATTACTAAAAAATCAGTGATAATAAAAATATAAAACATTGTCGACCTATAATATTAAAATATATGAAATTTAAGTTTATTTAAAAAGAGTGAAATATTTATTTGATAGTTTAAATACTTTTTATGCTTTTCATAGTTACATTTTTCTTGAAATATTCGTTCGACATTTATATTATCGACTTTTTCATCATGTCTTCCCAAAATTGAGATATAAATATTTCAATCGATAATTGACATTTTAAAACCTTTATTTTTGACCGAGTTGAATGATTTCAACCATTGTTTATTTGTTTGTTTTTTTCTATGTTGTTCTAATTTAGTTTCATTGATGAATCAGACATTTATTACATTTCTCTCATTCATATATAATATAGAAGTTAAAAGAAGTTATAAAACATTTGGTGCATTCTTAAATGAATTATATGATCTCGAAATCTCTCATCCTCATTTACAATGTTATTGGAAAAAAAAAATCATCGAATAATTTATTTGTTGTATTTAGACATTATTTCCCTTGATTGTGAGGAGAGTATTAATTCTACTATTTATTTAAGTTTAAAATAAAATTTGATTAGACTTCAACTTTGTTCAATAAATATATACTTATAAATTCTTGTTTTATAAGTTCAAACCTAAAATTTTAGAGAAATGAAGTACATATACTTGCTTTAAATAAAATGAAAATTTTCATAGAGAAAAATATCAAATTATTTATAAAAATGACAAAAAAAATATTGATAGACACCGTTAAATATTCTCCATCACTCTCTTATCAAGAAGATCAAAATTTTACTTTCTTGTATAAATAGTTTCTTTTATTTTTCTATTTTTAAAAATTTTTCTCATAAAAAAAAAAGTAAAAATGTTTTTTTTCTCTCTTGTAACTTTAGCATTGATGATTTTTATGTGATAAAAATATTAATTTTTTACAATAATTTTTAAGCCTCTCTCCATCCTAGGAGACTTCTTCTTGTTTTAATAAAGGATAATTAAAATTGAAAAAAAAAAATGATCCCAACGGAAAAGGAAGCTCATTATGATGCTTCCAACGCCAAGACTACGTGTAAACGGCGGTTGGATTATAATCCATTATTATGATACCTGTCACTTCGTTATTTTTCTTCAGTTAATAATTTTATTCTTCATTTATTTTTATAAATATTTTTAAAAATTTTAGTTAAACTATTGATTTGATTTATGTACTTTTGAGTCTCGTTTTATTTTAGTCGTTGTAATTTCAATAAGGCAAATTGCAAAAATCACCATTGAACTATGATGATAGTTACAATTATACTGTTAAACTTTCAATTGTACTCAAATTTATACAAGTGCTAAGTTAAACCTTTCAAATTTTTATTATTTGGAGTCTGTTTATATTTGTTGTCATAAGTTTGAGGATCAAATTTTGACACTTATAAAAGTTTGAGAATCTAATTTTACAATTGAAAGTTAATAGTGTAATTGTAACTATTGTCATATTTCATGAGTGGTTTTTTACACAATTTACCTTTTCAGAAGACAAATTTTAGTCTTAAACTATTCAATAAAATTTTAGAACCAGTCTTCTACAATTTAATTCGATTTTTTTTTTTTTATCGAGTTTGGTAAAACATAAAATTAATTTTTATTAAAAAGAAAAAACAATGGGGCCGTGTTTCTAAAATTTATAATGGGAAGTTGATAGAGTCTACATTTTTTTAAGTTAATGACAAACTAACAATAAAAAGCTTGTTTTGGGCTGCTTGAAAACTTGGCTTTATCACTATAATATCTAATCATCCGACAAAAGGAACGTTTATTGGATGAACCGTTTCCCAGATGCTCACCACTTGCAGGATTTACTTGATATTTGAAGTTACATGGACTGAAACAGAATGAGACCCAGGTTAAAGTACGTAGTCTAAAATGACATTTTAACCCCAATAATAACTTTAGATCATATATTTAAAACTAAAACTATTTGTCCATGGGTGTGAAATTCTGAAGGAACTCTTATCAAAGAGTACCTCTGAACGGAAGCAGATCGTTCCAAACTTATTGTAGCAAAAACATCACATTCACAAACAAACATACTAGTTATGCATTTAACAACAAATTATAGCATGCTTTGAACTATTAACAAACAAAGGGGACGAGAGACATGCCACTTGAAGAACTCTTTCTTCTTTTTAATCTCACTCTCGTTAATCCAACAAATCTCACTGTTGCTGAGATCGTCAAGTCTATCGTCCACCAAATCTCGCTGTCGTCTACCACCGGACGGACTTCTCACGAACAGGCAAAAAGAGGACACAACCACTCAGAAACCTCGATATTCTCAGAGTGAGAATCCATGAGGTGTGGCTTATGTGTTGCATTTGGGTAGAGGGAAGGAGGATAGGAACAATCGTTCCCATGACCAAGCAGGTGGGAGATATCTGAAGTCTATCGTAGAGACGAGTGCTTGATCGTTTAGTAAAAAGGTGGCATGATCACGTAGTAAAAGAGGCTTGATCGTTTTAGTAAAATCGCTCCGCACGCGCGATCGTTTAGTAAATACTATGCGATCGTTTAGGTAAACTGCGCATGTACACGATCGTTTAGTAAACTTTGAGCTATCGTGTATGCTCTGGTTTGCTAAGCGATGAGCGGTGTACTAATTCGTGTAGCGATTAACCGATCTCCCTGTAAACTAAAAACTATTTTCATTTTATATCTTTCAGTTTGTGAAAACTGATTGCAATACTCCCATTATCTCATTTGGTTACGAAGAAAAACTGCCAAAATATCTTATAACTGTTTAATTAGAAATAAATATAATCACATTATATTTATAACCTATAGTTTAATATCACATCATATGCAACATAATAACCATAGTCATTTTCTCTTCCACTAAGATATAAGTCATATTTATATCATTTTCTTCAATTAATGCATCTCATACATCATGTTAATCATATCAATATATAATTGACCAATTCAATCATATCATATATAATCAAACTCCCTCTGTCAATTTGAACACTTCAAACTGACCCAAAAACTGATTCTCAAACTTGAATCCATTGAGCTACCAAAAGGACTCTTATGGACCTGTGCTTCGAAGCTCCAACGGTACGTAAATAACTGACTAAACTCTTTAGCACGAGATCCACCATCCGTTAACTGCCAGGCATTCCACTAAAGACCGACAACTGCACTTTTCTCGCCACAGATATATTTCTGTGTCCATCGGATTATAACCAATCAACAGTAGCGTATCACCCTTCACATCTGGGCCAATTTACCGTTTTGCCATGTAGTTACATCTAACTTCTTAGTACCACTGATCCTTAATGAACATACAAACATAGTCCTACTATGTGTGGACCTTCTCGGGCCATGAGAAGGTTGGTGGCGCTACATCGTTCAAGTCCCAGAATCAACCCTTAAGGGAGCAATCTATCTACTTACCCTGTTTTAGGGAAGAAGTGAATTCCATCTTGTGTAGCTGAGTTCCCAGCTCCAAATCAGACGAATCCCCAAAGTGGTTAGGTTTTGAGTTGGACAATCTGGGCCA
>NC_052359.1:38740899-38766759 GCF_009727055.1 Benincasa hispida
AAAGATGGGGATATTTCAGGAAGTATTGTTATCTACAGGGGTAGTGTCTATCTCTTTCCATAAGTTTGACATAAATGGCATAGGTGACCTCAAAAATGAATGACATAAATTGAATGTGTTATCATAATATTTGTTTACAGAATCAAACAAAGAAGAAGGATATGGTTTGGTTGTTCGTTTGTTTTTAACGGCAAGTGCGCTTTGTGAGGTAAAAATAAAATAGAGATAACACCGTACTAATAGTGTTTGAGGAAATGTGGTGGTCAGTAATAATCAATTGATAAGAAGCCATCACTGATAGCTGTTATCGGGTGATAGAAGCTAACAATGATAACACGTTATCCATGATAGAAGCCCTCAACTGATAACATATTATCAAACGATAGAGAGTTATGTGATGTAGCCATGATATTAATGAGATCATTGATAGCATGATATATCAGTGAGATCATTAATAGCATCTTGTCAAAGATGTTATCAAATGAAAGAAACTATCACTAATAACCACGAATAAGGGTGATATTAGTGATATCGGTGATAGAGTTAAGTGAAATCTATATATCGAGTTTATTTGAAAGTTCATAAACTAGTTATAGAAGTATATCATTGCTAGCTTTAAGTGTTAATATTTCAAGGTTGATTCTAATTGATGAAAGTCTATCAGTGATAGCAACTAATAGCTGCTATTAGTGATAGACACGATAGAAGATTATTAGTGATAGCTATTGTGTTAATCCTTCAAAGTTGATAGTCATTTATGAAATCTATTGGTGATAGCCACTAATAGTTTTCTATCACTAGTACAGCTCAATCTTTCAAAGTTTGTTTTATTTAATATTGATAACTACTTATAAAGTCTATCATTGATAATCATTGATGCCCTTAGCTGTTCATATTCTAGGTTGATTTCAATTGATGAAATCGTATCAATGATAGCCACTTATAACTGAAAGCAAATTAAAAGCCAATATTTCAAGATTGTATTAATATTTCTCAAATTGAAAGATACTACTGAGCGATTATTAGTGATAGCAATTATCAGTGGCTATACATGATAGCTTTCAATTTGAGAAAATCAGGAAAAAGGGCAAATGGTAGCTAGGCATAGGCTTTTTAATTACCATTTTTTGTTCTATATATGCATTATTTTATACTTTAGTACTACATACTCTATTATTTTGGGTTTGAATTCCATTTATGTAACTAGCCCATAAAAAATGGACTAAAATATTACAGATATAACAAAATGTTATTACACTGATATAATACTATCATTTATCATTGATGGATACTGATAGACATTGATGGACACTAATAGCTAGTATCTATCATTGATATACTTATGTATTTTCCTATATCTAAAAATATTTTTAGCAGTTTAACATTTAAAACCATTATCTACAACATTTTATTTTCTAAAACTACAATAACAATTAGCTGAGCAAAATAAAACAAACTCATAAATGGAATTATTTGTGCTACAACTATAAGACCCCAATTTTCAAATGCACCCAAAATCTATGTGAACATAAATAAGATTGTATATTATAAAGAAAGTAAAATAGTACATATACTTAATTTTATTTGTGGCTAATTTGTTTTATTTCTCTTACTTTTCTATATTTTTCTCCCTTTTCTAGTCTTTTTTGTCAAAAAGTTATTCTTTATTTTTTTATATTTGTTTCTCTTTAAAATCTGTCTTCCCCTTTCTAACTTTGTTTTCCTCCTAAAATTCTCTTTCAAACTTTTGTCCCTCCTCTATGGTTGGAAATTTAATAATCTTTTATCTCCAAAATATATATATATATATATAATTTTTTGATAAATTTACTTACAATTTTATAAAGGAATTCTAAAAACTCGATTCTTATATGTTATACTTGGGTTTTTTTTATTATTGAATCTAATTTACTTTCAAAATTTTGTCTCCTATCATTTTTTATTATTTCTCTAAACTTGGATAGCATGAAATCGTTTTTCAAAATTATAAATAAATACGTGTTTTTTTTTTCTTTTTATACATGCATTTCGCCCCATAATTAAAAGAATGTACCAATTCCATATGGAACCACCTCCACCTAAATAGTCATACCAATTTTTGTATCTCTTGGATTCAATAGATATATCACTTGTACTTATTAGACTCAACGGACACCTAAACTCGAAGAGTCGCGTCCCATTTAGAAATAGCAAACTATATGATTCTATTAAAAATATAACGGGTAAAATAGGGAGATAAAAGTTATTTCTTCCTAACACCTTTTTATGTATACTAGTTAAGAACATGTGTGACGTACATGGTCAAACATTTCTAAAACATAAATTTTAAGGATGAAATTTGAATATTGATAAAATATTTTCATTTGGATAAAACTATAAATTTGAATTAGTATACATTTTATTAAATTTAAGAATTAAATACATATTTAATTAAAAAAAACAAATTAATTAACATTCAAAAAAGAATACAATAAAGGGAGTATATATATATATATATATATTATATATATATATATTATCAAAGATTATGAGAATGAAGGGAAATGTATTGAGAATAAAATTAAAAAAAGACTAAACTATTTTCTAGCAAGATTTCCTAAAATTTTCAATTCATCTCTCCAAAATCTCCTAACATCTAAAAAAGTCTGTTATATGAATATTTTCCAATAAATCTAGCCAAATACACATTTTTTAACCAAAAAAAGAAAAGATAAATTGCCATGAATTTATCGTTAACCATGAAATTTTCAATCAAAGGTTGGTTCAATACTCTCTATTCTCTAAGTATTTGCATATATGTTACCATTCATTTTGTCATTTTTATTTATTTATCTGGTGAATATTGATTGAAATGGGGATAAAAAAAATGGTAACCATGTAACACATGCGACAACGAAACAATGCATCCAAACTATTTCTCATTCAAACTTAAATTTTATCCTTTTTTTTTTTTGTTTTTCTTTTCTCATCCAAAAAGAAATCTCATCCAAACTCTTTTATTTCTTTTTCTTTTTTCATTCAAACTGAAATCTCATCTTAGTTCTTTAATTTCTTTTTTGTTTTCTAACAAAAGAGCATCTCCAAGAAAAAAATCACTTCAAAAAACTTCTCAAAAGTACACTACTAATCTAGTCATAAAGATAGATAATAATAACTCTTCATTAACCGAGTCCGAATTTTTAAGGCCTCATCTTGATCGGGTTCAATATTTTCCTTCTAAAGAACAAAATTTTTTAATCTCACTATTTCTAGAAGGATTTCTTTGATATAAAAACTTTTTGTGACATCACATTGACATTGTGAGTATTATAAATGACAATGAGATTATCAAATTCTTTATATTTACATATAGATCCCATCAATACAATAAGGGTTTTATTGTTTCTATTTTTAGTAGTAGTGGGAAGTCGGTTTTTGTATAGATTTTAATATTTTTCCAATTTTATATTATTAAAAAAAATTATTTTATATAGTTAATAAGTTTTAAACTTGAAAAAGAAACTGTTTTCAAACTCTATTTCAAACTCAAGCTTTTGATAATAAATAATTTTGTTTGGGCTTAGATTTTTCAAATTTTGAAAACGATAAGAACAATCAAACCAAAGTTAGAACCCATGTGAAGTAGAAAAACTGGATTAACAATTTGTTTCTTTAAACAAAAATTTGATGATACTTTAATAAAAGAAAAGGCATAATATCCCAATATCAAATGAAAGTAGACATGTTAAGAATATTACAAAATATGACAGTTTTTATGCCTTGTGCTTTTAGCCTTAAAACACTATTTAAAAAATATATATATATATATTTTCTTAATTTGATCCATAAAGTTAGATTTATTTATAATTTTCTTTGAAAGTGATATTTTTTCCTCTCTTTTTAAACCGGTTAATCAAACTATCACTTAATTTGAGTTTATCCATATTCACTAAAACTTAATTTGGATAACAATAATTTCTTTTTTTTTTTCAAAAGTCAGCAACAAACAAGTTGTGGTGCTAATTTTAAGATTTATTGAAATGATATTGACTAAAGTTAGATAATTGAAAGTTCGGGAACTGAAATTGAATTAACATAAAAGTATGGGTAGAAAAATGGTATTTTAACAAAGTGTATATTAAGGTTTTTTTTAACAAAATATTAAGGTCCTATTTATAATTATTCTGATTTCCCCCCTAAAAACATCATGATTTATAAATACTATTTCTTTATGGTCTACTTTTTAGTATTGTTTTCAAAATTAAGTCAGTTTTCAAAAAGAAAAAGGTTTTAAAATAACTTATCATTGGTTTTGAAAATTGGAATAAGGATGAATATCTTAGTAAATAATTATGATTAAAAAAACACAGTTTTAGAAAATAAATAACTAACAACATATTTTCAAATTTACAGCATTAGACTTTCCATTATTTGTTCTTAAAAGCCAAAATCATGTTTTTGAAAAATAAAAATTAATAGTTTTTAAAAACTTATTTTTTATTGTTAGAAATTAATTGGCTCTAAATTTTGAAAATGATTTGTATACAATAAAAAGTGAATTTAAATGATCAAAGACATATTTGCGAGTGATTTAGAAAAAGCATTTTTAGGTTGAATGATTGAGTTATAATTTTTCTGTAGAAGTATTTAATTATATTAATATTTGAGTCCACGCTTATCAAAGAGATTTTGATTTCATTAAAAGTATATTTATGATTGTGGGTTTTTTTTTTCGATAAAAAGATTATGGTTTGTTTTCCTAAAGTAATTTATAGTCGTTAAAATACTAATTAAAAGGGCATTCCATTTTGAGTGAAAAAAAAAAAAAATAAAAATAAAGCGTGTTAAACAAATGAGAAAAAAAAATTGTGAGGGATATTAAATATACGAGAAAAAATAGAGAGCTAAAGAAAATTTTTAAAGAGAAATTAATGTTTATCGACATAGATGTGTATTTTATTTATTTATTTATTTTAAGAAAGAAGAGGCCAAAATTTTGGAACAATACCCCATTTACATAAAATTTATAATATCAATTTAAGATTAAAGATTTGATTTATTTAATTCATGTATTGTTGAAGAAAAAGTTTGTGAGGTATATAATAAATTTTAGGAAGAAAAACTTTAAAGAGGAAAAGAGGGGAGGACACAAATTTGAGGATTTTTTTTTTAAAAATTATTATTATTACTTTTATTTTTATAAATAAGTTCGAGAGAAATGAGCAAAATAGTACATAATTTAGAGGGAAAAAGGTTAGTGAGATAAAAAACGGAAAATTATTTCAAATGGTAAAACTGTTGAAAATATTTACAATATATAGTAAAATTTTATAACTATCAATGATAGACGTAGATAGATACTGATAGACTTCTATCAGGATATTTATCAACATCTATCATTAATAGTTTTAAAATTTTACTATATTTTATAAATATTTTGGTAGATTCTTTTATATTTAGAAACAATTAAAAAATTGTAATGGTGAAATATTAGAGAGACTAACAAATATCTTAGAGAAAAAAAGATAGAGAAATTAAAAAGTACTAGAGAGAGAGAAAAAGTGAGAGAGAAAGAATAAACATTTCAGGGATTAAAACTAGAAATAGAGATTATAAAAACTGTAGAGAGAGAGGAAAATAGAGACAAATAATGATGGAGAGAGACAAAAATATTAGCTGGAAAAAGAATTATAACTTTTCACAAAATTTTGAACACAAAGTAGAGTGGAGAAGGAGAAGTATTCTTACATATATATATCGATTAAAATAATAATTACTTTAAAGGAAAAAACATATTTTTAGTAAAAAAAAAAAAAAAAAAGACTAATTTCAATTTGATCTTTAGAGTTCAAAATGCTACACATTTAGTTCTCAAATTTTGAATTTGGTTTCGATTTAATCCATAGGTTTCAAAACGTTACAATTTTACTCTTGAGATTTGAGTTTTGTTTCAATTTGGTATTTAGGTGTAAAGATCCTTTTAACCTTTATTTTTCATCCAATACTCATTTTTAATATGTAGTAGAAATATCTATCAATTAATCTAAAATAAACAAAATTAATTAAATTTTACTAATTTTCATCACTATTAAAATTTCACCGCATAATTATTTTAAATTAATTGATGATCATTAACGCCACTAATTAAAAGTGAGTATTTAATGAAGAATTAAGTTAAGGTTAAACATGTAAATCTTGAAATCCTAAAACCAAATTGAAACAAAATTCAAATGACGGGAGTAGCATTTTGAAACTTATGGACTAAATTGAAATCAATCTCCCAATGACCAAATTGAAGCTAGACCCAAAATCTAAGGGCCAATGTCTACTAATTAATTTAGGGAAAATACATTTTTGGTCTCTATGTTTTTTTATCTAGTTTCTATTTAGCTTGTAAATTTCAAAATGTTACACATTTAGTCTTAAGTTTTGAGTTTAGTTTTAATTTAGTCCATAGACTTCAAAATGCTACAATTTTACGCTTGATATTTGACTTTTACTTCAATTTGGTCCCTATGTCTTGAGGTTTACACTTTTAATTTCAATTTTTTATTAAATACCTATTTTTCATCTTTTAGAGTTAATTTATGTTAAAAAATTAAAACCATTAAAATAATTAGAATTAATTAAGTTTAACTATTTCAATCACTTTTAAAATAAAATTTAAATTTTCACTTATAATTATTTTAATTAATTAATAGAAATTGACGTCAATGATTAAAAGTAAGTATTCAATGAAAATTGAGGTTAAAAATGTAAAATCTTGAAATTCGTGGACCAAATTGAAACAAAATTCAAATCTCAACAGTAAAATTGTAACATTTTGAAATTTAGAGATAAAATTGAGACAAACTCAAAACTTAAGGACAAAATGTGTAATATTTTAAAATCTAGGGACCAGATAGAAACTAGAGCCAAAACCTATGGACCAAAAAGGTATTATTCTCATTAATTTAAAATGATTATGAAGTGAAAATTTAAATTTAATTTGAATAACGATGAAAAATAGTGAAACTTAATTAATTGTACTTTTTTAATTATTTAAAATTAATTAATAAACATTAACATTAAAAAAATGATTATTTAAGGGCCAAATCGAAAAAGGAACTCAAAAACATTTTTGAAAGTTAACAACTAAAGTGAAATCAAACTTAAAATTTAAGAACAATGTATAATAATTCAAAACTTAAAGAATAAAAAAAATACAAAATGATTATTAGAAAATCAGTGTAATAAAATAGGATAAATATAGGAAGTTGATATTAAGGAATGAGATAATAATAAAGAAAGGGATAGGGGGGGACAACTCCCATGGGGCAGCAGCACATCACATCAAATGTAGGCCTTTAAAAACCCACCCTAAAAAATTTATTAAAAAATTAAAAAAAGATGCGCGAAGTAGGAGATAACTACCCCACCCCCTCCCCTAGAAGCAACGCAACTAAAAAAAAAAAAAGAAGGAAAAAAAGCATCTTTTTTAGCCATGGTGAGAGCGAGGGACACGCGGTGTTGCAACATTGGGTCCCACCATTTTGCTTCCTCTGTGCTTTGGTTGTGTATGTCTATATTGTACTCTCCATCGCTCTCTCTCTCTCTTCATCCATCGATGGAGGATTTAATTATATTTGAATGGGAAGGACTCTTCACTCATTTTTGTACTATCACTAGTTTTCAAAAGTGAAGAAAAATAAACTAATTAATAGTAAAAAGACGACTTTGTCCTTATCGAGACTATGTGCTTGTTTAGGATTCTAACAACTTTTAAGATAATTTCTTGTTTGAAGTGCAGACCATTTTGACGGATAGATGTGAATTAGTGATATTGTAGCTAATTGTGCGTCATAATAGCTGGAAACACGAATGAATTATAATTAGAGCACAAACAGTGTGTGAGCTATACTACTAAGTTTCTCACCCAATTGAAGTTCATGACCCACCAAATGACCCCTTACTTCTTTGGTCAAGAATATAATGCCTTAATTAGTTAAACTATATTTGTATTGGTAAGTTTATGTTCATTTAGTCTATGTACTTTTGATTTTGTCTCTAGTAGGTATCTGTGTTAACTTTATGTTACAAATGGATTTTCTAATAGATCTCTAAATTTTGAGAAATGAGTTTCTTAAGAGGCTTATGATGTTAATGTTGTGTAGGTTCGGTTTCAATTTTTTTTACTTTTTTTAGTTCAACAATATGCAATATGAGAATTTAAACCGTTATAAGGTATATACTTTTGCTAGTCAATATATGCTCATATTAGCCTACGTTTCTATACTTAATTTTGTTTTAATATATTTAAACTTTTAATTTTATGTCTAACTAGTGTATAACTCTTATATAATTTAAGTTAATAGATGGATGGGAGATTCGAATCATAAATCTAGGTGAGTTGGAGTAGAATCACTTTCGCTAAGATTGAAAAGGGAGGAGTTTGAAGGATGGAATTTGTAATTTAACCCTGAAAGAAGAAAAGAAAGAAAAAGAAGGTGGAGGGAGGCTAAATAATGCACACCAAATTTTGTGTATTTTCTTTATATTTTTTCAATATTGTTCTCTCTCTATTGTTGTTTTGCCAATCTCTATGGGTGTTCCTTTACAATTACCAAACCTTTACCATCACTACTTCCACTCCCAACACCCAATACGAATCAAAGCCCACACGCTTTTACATTCATTCATTTCGTCATCGTCATCGCCTCTCCTCATCTTCCTCACTTTCCCCATCTCTCCGACGGATTACCGGCCGTTGATCTCTGTTGACTCTACTCGGTACCCTTCAATTTCTTCTCTTCTTTCTGAATTTCCCCTTAATTGTGCTTTCTTTCTGATTTCTTGCCTTTTGGGTGTCAAAAAGTTCAGTGTTTCCTAGCTGGGTTCCTGTGTTTTGGGCCCTTCAAGCTCTTGAACTCCTTCGTTTTTCATGATTTGGTGCGAATTCTTGTTATGGGTTTGTGGGTTGCTCTTAATTGGAATTGTGGATGCGTCGGTTTCTTGTTTCTGGACTTCTGGGGTTGGAGTGAAGCTGATTAGAACTCGTTAGGAATTTACTTGTTTTGGTTGAGGGGTTTTTCAGCTTTGATCTGTTGCTGGGATTTGGTTACCGTTTTGTGCTTAATTGTTTTCGTCTTCAGAGGGAGTTGAGTTGAATAATTGGATCTTCTCAGTCTCCTCTACTTTTTGAGAAATGGAGGCTGGATATGGAGGTGAAGCTTGTCAATTATACGGTATGGGTACTATGGACTTGAG
The DNA here is from genome assembly GCF_009727055.1 of Benincasa hispida. Lineage (NCBI taxonomy): Eukaryota > Viridiplantae > Streptophyta > Magnoliopsida > Cucurbitales > Cucurbitaceae > Benincasa > Benincasa hispida. Next base: position 38,750,125 of record NC_052359.1, read on the forward strand.
GGCTGCTGTTGGGAAGCGGAATCTGGAATGGGATTTGAATGATTGGAAATGGGATGGAGATCTCTTTATTGCCAGGCCTTTAAATACGGTGGAATCTGATCATTTGAGCAGGCAGCTTTTTCCAATCGTCTCTGGGATTCCCCTAACGAATGGGGGTTCGTCGAATAGTTCCTCGTCGTGCTCTGATGAAGCTAATATGGGGATTGAGAAAGGGAAAAGGGAAGTGGAGAAGAGAAGGAGGGTTACTGTAATAGAAGATGAGAATCTTAATGATGAAGCGCGTACTTTGAGTTTGAAGGTTGGTGGAAATGGTTCCCAGATTGTTGAGAGAGAAGCAGGGAGTTGGGAAGGAACAAGTGGGAAGAAGACTAAATTGGCTGGGGGAAATTCAAATCGTGCAGTTTGCCAGGTCGAGGACTGCGGAGCAGATCTGAGTAACGCAAAAGATTATCACAGACGACATAAAGTCTGTGAAATGCATTCTAAGGCGAGTAATGCACTTGTTGCAAATGTTATGCAGCGATTCTGTCAACAATGTAGCAGGTGATCTTTCTTTTAGTTAGTTTCAGAAGTTATATCATAAATTCATTCTATCTATATACTCAGTTATGCCATGGTTGAGAAATGCTACTGTTTTTTCAGAGCAAAAGCTTCCAAATTGATTACTGAAATTGTCTACTTTGTATCATTACTTGTAACTTTATCGGAGACTTTGGCTCCATAGTTATTCCCTATGCTTGCAGTTTCTTAGCCTTGACTCTTTGAAGTTTCTGGCATTGCTGGTTCCTAATGACATACAACTGCTGTAGCAAAATTTCTGCTGTAATATTACTCTGTGGAATCTGTTGGCAGGTTCCATGTTCTTCAAGAGTTTGATGAAGGGAAACGAAGTTGTCGCAGGCGTTTGGCTGGCCATAATAAGCGTAGAAGAAAAATTAATCCAGATAATGTTGTTAATGGAAACTCCCCACCTGATGAGCAGACTAGTAGCTATTTACTGTTAACTCTATTGCGAATACTTGCAAACTTACACTGTAAGTAACTTTTTTGTCACCCTAGAACCATTTGAGGATTAATCTGTTGTAGTTAATGTCATTCTTGATTTTCTTCGCGCCTTCGGTATGCGACTCTTCTGCTTACCCTCCCTACTGGCCACCCAAATGAGTTTCCACCCTTTGTTTAAATCCTTTAGCCAGCCAATAAATAATTGGAATATAGAAATTTTTGCAACCACAGTCTTTGCCGTCTTAGATTATATTTGATGAACCAAATAAACAAAAGAAGAATAATATCTGAACTTTGTTGCAAAGCGAAGCGAGCTAATTAAATCTGTAGAAAGAGAAGCAACCAAGTTCCAAAATTTCATTTCACATCTTGTCTCATATTCAAACTGGTACTTTAAATTGCTTCTTCCCAGTTCACTTGGCATTATGATCTTATGACCCGACTTAAAAAATTCAGATGATCATCATTAGATATTGCTCCATCCTTGAGATTTGTTTTCTAATGAGATAAAGTCATGCATATCCATTATTTATCTGTGTACGAAGGCAATATAACAAGTAAAAATTTCTTTTCTACTATCAATAACCACATTTTCATTTTCACGGCCTTCGTAAAAAACATGTATAAGGATCGACATATTTGTTACACTTATATAATTTTGTTTCAATTCTTAAATTTATTCTTATTTCTTAGTAATGCCATCATCTTTGGAGTGTGTGTGTGTGTGTATTTTGGAATATGAGGTTAGTGCTCCAATGACTTCAGTTTGTTTGATAATCAATTTCCCACCTTTTCTGCACGAATACTATATGGTTCAACTTCAAATTTTCCCCTTTCATAACTATGATTTTGAGAATTTTTTGAGCCCTTTTTCCTGTATAGATATCTGATTCTGATTTTTTTTTTAATCTCAGTTATTCCATGTTCATTAGTATACAAATCATGCACGTCAGATTCAGAAATATATGTACATGGTTTTTCTGTGTTGAGCTCTTGTTGTCCTTAGCATATTATTCTGTGATTGATCTTGTGTTATTTGGTGTAGCCAATGCATCAAATCAGACCACAGATCAGGATCTTCTTTCTCATCTTATACGAAGTCTTGCCTGCCAATCTAGTGAGCATGGGGGAAAAAACCTATCTGGGATTCTGCATGAACCCCAGAATTTGCTGAACAACGGGGCATTAATTGGTAAATCAGATCTAGTTTCTACTTTTCTCTCAAATGGTCCTCAGGTGCCTTTGAGATCTTCTAAACAACATGACACGATACCTATATCTGAGACACCAGTACAAGCCATTAGTAGGGGTGGTGATACACCAGCTATATCTTCTGTTAAACCAAGCACTTCGAACAGCCCTCCTGCTTATTCAGAAATCAGGGACAGTACAGCTGGACAGTGCAAGATGATGAACTTCGATCTGAATGATGCTTATGTTGACTCAGATGATGGCATGGAAGATATTGAGAGACAAACACTCCCAGTGCACATGGGAACAAGTTCTCTTGAATGCCCTTCTTGGGTGCAACAGGACTCTCATCAGTCAAGTCCCCCTCAAACCAGTGGAAATTCAGATTCAGCATCTGCCCAGTCACCTTCTAGCTCTGCTGGAGAAGCCCAGGTAATGCTTTCCAAATTTCTTGTTACCCTCTCTTCGTGTGTCAACATTTTTAGTTCCTTCAAATTGGTAGATTGCAGAAATTCTCTACATATTGTGAATAATGGACATAAATAAGCTGTCAAAGCTTTTCTTGAAGGAGGATTCCTCCTTTGATCTGTCTGTACTGAGAAATATTGTATCTTTTCCGGCAACTTACTGATGCTGATGTGGAAAAATATGCTTGTTTGCTATGCAGTCAAGTTATGTGGAACTACAATAAACTGCGGTTGGAGCATTATGGTTTTATTAATTTTTTTTTCTTTTTTTCTTTTTTTTTTTTTTAAAAAAACCATTGAAATTCCAACAACTTCTTCTGCTTGCCTTTCAGAAGTGAGATGAAAACTCTTGTTTCTTGCCGTATAATATCTCTTCCCATTAGGATGAGACAATTGTCTTGTAAGTCGAGGTATACACAAGCTAGCCTGAATACTCACAATTACATACTAAAAGCAAACTGTCTTCCCATTTTTATTCTCAAGGCCATAATGTTTTTTGATGTCTGTGAGTGTCCAGGCCAGTTTACGCGCACTTTGACTAATCTCACGGGACTTTACAAGGCCATAATTGTTATTCCAGTTTTTCTTTTTTAGCACAATACATCATGTTTTTTAGTCAAGCCAGATCTTAGGCCCTGGAGTTTGTACATTAATCCATTCTACAAGTGCACGAGAGGCTGCATGAGAAGTTGACCTTTCCATTCAATCTTTTTGAAGCTCTTCTTTCTTTTGTTCTCTGTATTTCTGTTTCATCATCATGAATCCGTATTTATAGCTAAATCTTGGTGTTTAGTTTAGCACTCCATCTTAGATGATCTATAATCCTTTACCACTTATACTGATCTTTCTTTGACTTCTCTCTATTATGAGGATGCTTGACTTTATTTTTTAACTCAGTCTAAGTGATATGATCTCTTCAATCATCTTTATTGAACTGCAGGATTCATTTCTTGCATGTACAGTGCACTAACACATCTTTTTTCATTCTTCCAGAGCCGCACAGACCGCATCATTTTGAAATTGTTTGGGAAAGCACCAAATGATTTTCCTCATGTTTTGCGAACTCAGGTATGTGAAACATTGCAACCAAGCATTTGAAACAGTTCGAGATCTCCATCTTTAATCGCTGTGAACTTTTCTATTAGGTTCTCGATTGGTTATCACATAGTCCCACGGAAATAGAGAGCTATATCAGGCCTGGTTGTGTTGTTCTAACAATATACCTACGGCAGACTGAAGCTGCTTGGGACAATGTAAGTTTTTATATCCTTATGTTCTCATCTGATCTATCAATTATGGGATGCCTTCCCAAGAGCTATCATAGAGACCCTTTTCTTAATGGTTTTTTTTTTCCCCCTCTATACTTCAGCTTTGCCATGACCTCAGTACCAGTTTTAATAGGCTTCTTGATGTTTCCAATGATGCTTTCTGGAGAACTGGATGGGTTTATGTGCGGGTTCAGCACCAAATAGCTTTTGTTTATCATGGTCTGATTGTCTCTATTTTAAACGATTTTCAGTCTTGTATAATACTCATTATTACCTTTTTTTTTTCAATGCAACATTGAGGTAATGATCATCTTGTATGCGTTGCAGGTCAGGTTGTAGTTGACACCTCCTTGCCTCTTAGAAACAAGAATTACTGTAGAATCACAAGTGTAAACCCAGTTGCCATTTCTACGTCTAAGAAGGCTATGTTTTCAGTTAAAGGAATAAACTTGACCCAACCTACAACTAGGTAACATCATCTTTTTGTCGATTTTCTTCTTTAACCTTTTACTTCTATTATATTCATATTTGCGAATACTAAACCCGATTTCCAGGTTACTCTGTGCAATTGAAGGGAAATATCTAACTCAGGAAGCTTCTGATGAGTCAACAGAAAGTGGTGATAACTTGAAGGCGCAAGATGACAGCCAATGTGTTACCTTTTCCTGCTCTATTCCTGTCGTCTATGGAAGGGGATTCATTGAGGTGCAGTGTTTAATACTTACATACATTCAAACTAACCAACAAATCAACCCTTTCTTTAGGAGGGGGAGAGGATTGGATTTTTTAGGTGATGGCTTCAATTTACTGAGTTTGATGGCTTTGGATCAATGTTTTTATTCATATTCCCACAATGTTCTTCAAGTTTATTTTGTAAGAAAGGATATATTGATAGAATGAAACATATAAAAGAAAGGTAAGGTCTCAATCCTTGCTAAGATAGTTAAAAAGAGATTTTTTAATGAGCACAAAAAGAGACAGTCTCATTTTTTCTCTGTTTTGGGGTAGGTGGGTGGGGTGGGGTGGGGTGCGGGGAAGTTGTCTCTCTAAATCACCTGGAGGATCAAGAATGTTTTTGTCTTTGTCTGTGTCAGATTCTTTGTTCAATTATTTTCCAAACCAAACGTGAGGTGGTCTTTTATTTTCTAAACTGTTTAGGCTATTTCCTTTTGAGCCAGAGGTTTCATTTAGCACGTTCAAGCATCTGACTGGCCTTGTATTCTTCACTTTATCTAGAGGCCGACTCTTCTAATCCTAGTGAAACTCTCTGGCCTGAACTCTAATTACAGAACAACATTCTCTCCCTTAGTTTACACAGACACTACTTATTGCGTACTCTTATATAACAGAATGTGTTACCATAAATTTTGGCTGAGACTTTGTAGCCTTAGTAGTCTCCCTTCCAGTATTTGTAAGCTAATTTATGTTTTGTATTTCATCAAATTTTCCTTGAAGAACATATAGGCTGCTCCTTCATACTTCATATATTTAGATTTATGCCATGGCACTCTAAGGATTTGTTCTTTTGCTAATTATCTACGTAAGTCGTGTGCTGCTGAACACAAGGCAGATTCTCTATCTATTAAAAATTTTCAAAGTTGAAATTTCCATTTATGATTTGATTTGAAATATCCAGGTTGAAGATGATGGTTTTAGCAGCAGTTCCTTTCCTTTTATAGTTGCAGAGGAGGATGTTTGTTCTGAGATCTGCACACTTCAGAGTGCATTGGAATTAACTGAAACATGTTCAAATTCCGGGGAAACTGCAGAGCTGGAAGGAAGGAGTAACGCGATGGAATTTATTCATGAAATTGGTTGGCTGTTTCATAGAAATCAATTGAAGTCTAGATTAGGTCACTTGGATCCTAATGAAAGTCTCTTTTCACTGCCACGGTTCAAGTGGCTCATGGAGTTCTCCATGGACCATGATTGGTGTGCTGTGGTTAAAAAGCTGTTAGACGTTCTTCGAGATGGGACCGTGGATACTGGAGGTCATCCATCCTTGAATCTAGCATTGATGGAGATGGGTTTACTTCACCGAGCCGTGAGAAAAAACAGTAGATCACTGGTAGAGCTCCTTTTGAGATATCCTTCAAAAGTGAAGGATGCATCAAGTTCTGAAGAGAGTGCATCCGCTGATGGAGGGACCGATAGCTTCCTGTTTAGACCTAATGTTGTAGGCCCGGCTGGTTTGACACCTCTTCACATTGCAGCTGGTAAAGATGATTCCGAGGATGTTCTTGATGCATTAACCAATGACCCGGGAATGGTAAGGATTTTCACAGTATGCTTTCTGATATATGGTTTCATATTTTCATGCATCAGTCACATTATGGTCGCCCGGAACATTATCAATTATTTGAAAATTATTTCCCCTTACTGTTCATTTTCGTTGATACTATTAGGAATGAGACTTGCAAGTTGCAACTAAGTACTTGAAGTAGGTCACAAAATGTGTTCATTTTGGTCCCAAAAAGCTTTAGCTTTAGGACATTGAGACTGAAGAATTGTCTGGGTTGTTTTAGGTGGGAGTTGAGGCTTGGAAGAGTGCTCGAGACAGCACGGGCTCAACGCCAGAGGATTATGCCCGCTTACGTGGCCATTACTCGTATATTCGCCTTGTCCAGAGGAAAATCAACAAGAGATCTGCAGCTGGGCATGTAGTGCTGGATATTCCTAGTTCTCTCTCAGATGGTAGCTGGAATCAAAAGCAAAACACTGATTTGACCACCTCCGGGTTTGAGATTGGCAGGACGGAACTAAAACCTAGTCATCAGCATTGCAGGCTTTGTGTCAGGAAACCGCTGGGTTGTGGAACATCGTCTAGCGCGTCACTGGTCTACAGGCCTGCAATGCTTTCAATGGTGGCCATTGCTGCTGTTTGTGTCTGCGTGGCACTCCTATTTAAAAGCTCGCCTGAGGTTCTTTATGTCTTCCGGCCCTTCCGATGGGAACTACTAGATTACGGTACTAGTTAGACCCATCTATAAATTATCTACCTGACTAAATTATAGGTAATGTATTTGTATGGAGTTATGAAGTTGAAATTCAGTAGAACTTGTAATGAGTTCCAGATTGATATACTCTATTCACGTGTTATCGAAATTCGCTATACTCGGCCATCTGACTTTGTGTGCGTGCGTGTGTGACTGCTCTGCAAATTTTAGTTCCCAGAAACTGCAGGTATAGAGTGTGTTCACCGGACAACAATTGCTGGGTGGTCGACGGGAACTGAGGAGCGTCCAAAAGAGTTCCGTATTCTTTTATTTTTACTTTCTAGTTTCATGTAACAAGTCTCATTTTCTAGCTTGTTTTTATGAGTATATGCTTTAATGTCATGTCCTGTTTCCAGCAGAGAACGGAAATTTATTTAAGGGGATAGATTCTCATCTTCCCTGCCAAATATATATATAGGAGTCAAAGATTTGGCTGATATGTTCAAAGGAACTTTTGTGATATTTTCTTTCCAAAGTTGTTCTATACAAATGTTAGAAGACTCATTCAAGTATATTTGGTTTTCTTATTTTCATCTGTTTCATATTGAAGTATTAAACATTTTTCTATCTTATTGTCTGCTATATCTGGTGATTTGATAGATAGGCCATGTTGTCATTTAGTTAATAATGTTAACAGCAAATGTTTCACTAAAGATATCAATAAAATACAGTAAATTTTGGTCCAAATGAATCTAGTTCAATAGTAATTAACATGACTTTATTCTCTAAAGGTCGAAAGTTTAATCTTCTATCCCTTGTAAGGAAAAAAAAAAAAAAATTCAAACAGACTTGAGTTAGTTTGAGATGATGTAATTTCTAATGTAATTATTGGCCATTATACTCTAGAAATAGGTATATAAATAAACTACTTAATAACATTCTATACTAGGTGTTATCTCATGTTTTACTTTATTTTTTTTTAAATTTTCTAAAAAAATGTATATAAAGGAACTAATTAATAGACAAAAAAAAAAAAAGAAAAAGAAAGAGAAGTATTTATAGATAACTTGAACATAGTCATCTTAGGGATGTTCAAATAACCCCGGAGTATCCAATCCAAAATGTAAGGATTAGATTGGGTTAGTTTTGTTCTTGGGTTAGGTTGAGTTGAATTTTTCTGTTTTTATTGGGTTGGGTTGGGTTGTGGGTTGGCTAAAAAAAGATTTGGGTTGACCCAATCCAACCCGAATTTATATATATATATATTTCTTTTTGTTTAAAGTTTGATATTGATGTATTGATTAATTTTTGAATTTTTAATATTTTTCTTTTAAAATTATTATGATATTTGTCTTTGTTTAAAGTTTACAATAAATATCATAGATATTTGGTATTTAGCATCTTAATTTTATGAGATATTAGTTATTAGTCATGTGTTGTATATAAATTTACATATTTTTCATTAAAAATAAAAAAAATAAGTTATAACCTGACAACCCAACCCAACCCGACCTGAATTTTAAGGGTTGGGTTGGGTTGAAAACTTTATTTGTGTCATTTGGGTAGCCAATCAAACCAACCCGAATTTTCGAGTTGGTTCAAAAAATACTCTCAATCCAACGCAACCCATGTATACCCCTAAGTCATCCAGTTAAGACATAGTAAAGAAAAGATCTTCAAATTTTTATATATTCATTCTTGTATATTTTTTTTTTCTATTTTTGAAATTTTCTTAATGATGGAGAGAGAAATATATTTATTATGGAGAGAGAAAATACATTTAATATGCATTTTTCTCTTTTCAATTGAAGAAAGAAAATGACATTTAATATGATTTTATTTTTCATTTTGTTTCTAATGTTGATTTTTTTATATTATGTAACATATTTCGTTGTTTATTTGAAAATGTTATGAAAAATATATGAATTATACTAGTAAATATATTTGATATGTACTAAAATACAACTGGTTTTACGACAACTTGTTGGTTTTTTGGCGTATTCATGGTTATTTTAAATATACCTTAGAACATTGTATTAGATGCTTGCAAATATTCTAACCAATATATGAAATATCAATGTACTCAAGTAGATTGTTGTACCATTCAAAAGTTTCGATATAACCGTATCCATTTGACAGTACAATATAAATCATAGTATATATCATAAAATTTATTTATATCACAATATATATCATAGTTCAAAGTAGTCAAAAAAATAAACAAAAATATCTACGACAGTATATAAATCACAAATGGACTTAGTGTTCAACACATAACATATATAAACGTATATATCATAAAACAAGAAATCTAAATACAAAAAACATAATCGTTTATATAAAATAAACAATTATATATATCACAACATATATATGCACATTTATTCCTTGGTTTTTGTGTCTAAGAACCATCCCCATCTTCATATCTTCTTTTTCCCATCTTCATCTTCATCATGTCCAAAACCCGTCCCGTCGACCAGATCTTCTCACCCCGCCCCCGCATTGGATCTGCTCACCCCGTGCCATCGATTTGCCCCACATCGTCCGTCTCCATCGTCAGCTGCTTGCAACTCACACTGCCAGGAAGGAGAAAAAGAGTAGGAGGAAGAAAGGGAAGAGGGAAGGAGAAAGAATGAGATTCCAACGTTTTTTTTAAAAGAACATCAGTGACCATGAAGCCCTAAAGCCATGCATGGGGGAGAGAGAATAAAAAACCTAGGTTTGAGGCTTTAATGGTATATGCACCAATATTTGTGAAAAATTGTATTTTATCGGGCTATTTATGAAATAAATCAAGTGTTGAAGATAATATTGTAATATAGGCCTATAATAAAGGTTATATCCATAGAAATCCTTTTTTTTTTTTTTTTTAAGTACAATAGGAGGTGGAGGGATTCAAACGTGGTCCTCATAATTGCTAATACATCTCGAATACCAGTTGAGTTATGCTATGCAGCTAAAATGAAACAATTATTCTTGCAAGATGACAAAAGTTCACGAGAAGAGTAACTATTATATGAATTAAATGCATAAATGTTTGAGTGAAAGAGAACATATTGCACACGTGAAATAATATGAATGTTAGAATAAAAAATGTCTAGAAATTGAAGATAACTGTGTTTGGTTGTACATGAAAATACTATAATAAATTTATGAAAAAAATTATGCTTGTATTTTTTTTTTATGAAATTAAGTATGAAAATCTTATATAAATTTAATAGATTAATTAATTAAACAATAAATTTCATTCAATATATTGATAAAAATGAATGAATTAAGAACAATAATAATTTTAATCATAAATACTTGAAAATTGAGTAATTTATCATTAAAATTAACCAATTAATATATTTAATAAAAAAAAAATTATTTCAAATGGTAAAACTATTGAAAATATTTGCAAGATATAACCAAATTTTAGAATTATCAATGATAGACATTGATAGACACTGATGGAGTCTATCGGTGTCTATCAGCGTCTATCATTGATAGTTCTAAAATTTTGCTCTATTTTGTAAATATTTTGGTTCATTTTTTTATATCTAGAAACAACCCTCTAATAAATGTCATATTAATTATAATCTATTAGTTATTCATTTTTAATTAGTTAAGTTCAACCTTAGTAATTTTGATTTTAATTAAATAATAAAAGAAAAAAATATTTTAGTAAACAATATATTATATAAAAAGTGAAAAAAATATTTAAAAAAATATTTTAGTAAACAATATATTATATACAAAGTGAAAAAAATATATGATATAATAATAAAGAATACTAATTTTCTTTTTATAAATATGATGAGTTAATAATGAACGAAGTAATAAAAATTAATCACAATAAATAATTAACCAATTATAAATAATCAACAATGACCATTTATTTATAATAAAAAATTAAATTAAAATTAATCTCAATAAATATAATCTATTACTATTATTGAAAAATAAACTTTTGTACTAACCAAATAGTTTACTAATTAAATATATTTAAGGCATTATAAGCTAATCAATTAATAATTAAAGTAAATAAGTAATTGCATTTATTTACTAAAATTTTATTGTAAAAATAAATAAAGTAAATATTCTAATAGATTGTTATTTATTAGTTAAAACAAATATTTATATTAATTTTGTACTAACTTTTGCCTGTGTCAGATCCCATGCAAAAAATCTTCGAATCAAACGACCCTAAAAGATTTGTTTGTTTTTTTTGAAAATGTAGATAACCAGAATCTTTAGATACCTGAAATTATATATGTTCAAAATTACAAATGTCTAACATCTTTACATGACTATGTTTGTCTTGTAAGAATAATTTTATAGATATCTGAGAATATTTGGATAATTATATTTATTTCGTAATATTTCTACTCGAGAATATTTGAAATTTACATAATGTTTCAAGAATATACTTATGAATATTCATTGACTATAATTGATTTAATATAATTTGAGCTTGTACAGTATATCTGTTTTTATTAATTTTATTAATTTTTAAATTAATATAGTTTATATTATTTTGGTATGTTATTTTTCTTAAGAAAAAAAAATATTAACTTAAGATTTTTTATAATATTAATATTAATTTAAATTTAAATTTGAATATCTTTCTAAAAAAAGTAAAAACAACTACGATATAACTTAAAAGTGTGATATATTTGGTGGAAAGTATTTATTTTGATTATAAATACTAGGATTATCTTTATTGGCTGGTCGATTGAGAGTTGTGGATTGTGCGCCTTTGATACAAAGGATTATAACTCGTATTAGAAGCTGGGCAGCGCGGTTCCTCTCTTTTGCTGGGAGGTTGCAGCTTGTTAGGTCTGTTTTACAGTCATTTCAAGTGTTTTGGTGTAGCATCTTCGTGTTGCCTGCGTGTGTAACTCATGAGGTTGATCATCTGTTACGTAGTTATTTATGGAAGGGTAGTGTGGTGAATCGAGGTGGTGCATGAGTAGTATGGGATGAGGTGTGCTTGTCGTTGGAGGAAGGAGGGGGGTTAGATGTGAAGCATGTGGCCTCATGGAACCAGACTGCTATTATGAAGCTGCTCTGGCTTCTTTTAATTAAAGTGGGATTATTATAGGTGGCATGGGTAGAGGCGTATGTTTCGCGTGGGTAGTCTTTGTGGGTTGTTCGGAGTGAGGTTGGGAGGTCTTGGTGCTTGATGGCTACAGTGTCTTGGAAGTTGCTTGAGATCTGAGGTCTTATTCACGCAGTGGGGCTTAGGGTGAGGGGGAACGATTATTGGGTTTGGGTTCCGGATGCTAGTGGTCGGTTTTCTATCAATAGTGCGTGGGAAAGTTTGCGTCCTCGTCGTCCTAGGGTGGCTTGGGCTGGTATTTTGTGGGCGGGGTGGTATTCCGCGTCACTCTTTTGTGCGTGGTTAGCTGTGAGGGACAAGTTGAGTACACGGGATTGGTCGAGGAGTTGGGGTGTATTGTCAGAGGGGAGTGTCTTCTATGTGGGGGAGGTGTAGAGTCGCGGGATCATTTATTTTTTGAGTGTGGGTTTGGGAGAGAGGTGTGGTCTGGTGTGTTGCGTTAGTTGGGTTCGTCTCATCGGGTGGCGGGTTGGGATGTAGTTGAGTTGGTTGTGCCGAGTGGGATCGGGTAAGGGAGTGTGTAGTAAGTTGTTCTGTGTATTCTAGTATGCTTCCATATACTACATCTGGCAGGAGCGTAATTGACGGTTGCATGGAGGTCGACCGAGGTCGGTGTCTGCTCTGTTTCACCTTATGGTCTCTACGATTCGTGCTCGAGCTGCTTCCTGGCGGGTTGATCTTCTGGGTCTTATCTAGTGCGGTTGTTTCTTCTTTTTGAACTTACCGTTGTTCTTTGTTTTGTTGTTGTCCCTAGTTTGTGGGGCTTTGATTTTTTTCTCTGGCTTTCTCCTTGGTGGTTTGTGAGTTTTGCGTTTATGTTTTGGTTTTGTTCTAGTCTTGCTTTGTTTTGGTTTTGTTACCTTGTTTTTATTTGTACTTTGTTGCTTTGATGCCTTGATCCCGGGATGTGGGATCCCTTGTTGTTGTATAATAATATCACCTATTCTAATATATATATATTTGTTTTGTGATGCACTAATTTATGTTTCTATTTTTATTTGTTACACAATAATTGAGTCAATTTATGGTGACCAATAAATCGACCATTTGAATTCAATTCATAATTTTTTTAAAAAAATAAAAAAAACAAAATGATTATCGAATGAAGCCATAATTATTGAAAAATAATAATGCAAAGGAATATAATTTGTGATAACTCAGATGGGATTTGACTGAAAAGAGGTAAAGTTCAAATTTAAAATCTCTTGCATTCCTTTGATGACTATTTTGTTCTTATTTATACTTTTTAAGAAAAAAGTATTTTTCTGCAACAATTTTGTTTCTTCTTTTTAATTTTAGTGGTATGAAATCCTATACCAAAATTGGAAAACATCTCTAGACTTTTTTTTTTTAAAAAAAAACAAATTATTTAATACTATTTTTTTTCCCTTTGGTTCAAATAATTTAATTTTCAAACCATGAAAATGACATAGCTATTCGATATGAATCTTCTTAAAAAAAATTTGAGAAACTTTTTTCTTTTTCTTTTTTTTTTTTTTTTTGGAAGAAGTAGAAAAATTTTAGAAAAAAAATTTAAATATAAAAAAAAAATCTAACTTTGGCCAAAAAGTAAATATATTTATGGTTTAAATTGCATTATGATCTTTAAACTAAAAAATTAATATCAAACATAATTTTTTTAATAATTATATTATTTTGATCAAATATATAACAATACTTTTTTTTGTTAGTAAAATGAGGATCAAAATAGAAAATTTCCACCCATATTTTCTTGAATCCAAGCAAGAATTTTCAATAAGTTTAGTCTAATTTTCTTGCAACTTCCAGGAAAATTTATATGCAATACAAAGACTTTTTTGGGGATGAGTAGACCATATATCTCATTGCCAAAGAAAAAATAAAAAGGGAAAGCAATTAATCATATTTGACCTGCATCTTAAAATCACTTTCAATTTCCCTATTGAGACAATAAAAATCTTTGGAGTAACTCAAATTTGGTTCAAATTCCATGCAAATTCATTGTACTATGGGGTAACCTATTTTGACTTATTTTACTACCCAAATTATCAATGATTAGCCCAAAATGATATATTATCGTCATGGTGATTAATTTGGGTTAAATTATAGTGTTAGGGTAAAAATATCTTTTTGGTCCCTAAGTTTTGGTTATAGTTTCTATTTTCATAAGTTTTCAAATGTTACATATTTGGTCCATAAATTTTGAGTTTTGTTTCGATTTAATCTCCAAATTTCAAAATGTTATGATTTTACCTTTGAGATTTGAGTTTTGTTTCAATTTGATCCTTAAGTTTCAAGATTTTACATTTTCAACCTCAATTTTTCATTAAATATTCATTTTCAATCATTGACGCCAATTTCTATTAATTAATTAAAAATAATTATGAGTGAAATTAAATTTTAAAAGTGATAAAAAAATAGGAAAACTTAATTAAGTATAATTATTTTAATGAATTTTAATTTATTAACATAAATTAACACTAAAGATGGAAAATGGGTATTTAATGAATAATCAAGGTTAAAAGTGTAAATTTTGAAACATAGGGATCAAATTGAAGCAAAACTCAAATATCAAGTGTAAAATTTTAACATTTTGAAACCTAAGGACTAAATTGAATCCAAACTCAAAACTTAAGGACTAAATGTGTAACATTTTGAAACTTAAGGTCTAAATAGAAACTAGACCCATGATCTAAGGACCAAAAAGGAATTTTTTGTCCTAGTTTTAATTAGTGTTTATGTTTTTATTCTAGTTTGAACATGATTGTTGATGTGCGATTTTGATCAGCCCATCTGATGGTCCTAATCGGCTTCTTTGAGCTCACCTGCAAGACAAAATCTCACTATGATGTAGTTTTATGCGATACATGTATGGTTCAATGTTTAAATCAATATTAATTAAAGTGGTATCGAACTGAGCACATAAAGATTGATACTCTGTTAGTGCAAGTGTTCCCTAATTGATACTACCCTCCTTGACTTCTTTAGGACTTGCATTGGGAGTAGTACCATGTCAATTGGGTAGGATGAGCATCGGTTGGTCGGAGTCGATTTTCCAATCAAATCGTCACTGAACGATGGTCGATTTAGTAAATGTTCAAATCAACCTCGATCATCAAGGAGTAAAATCGGCTTTATTCTTTAATTTGTTTTTTTTTATGAAATTTTTCGATTTAGAATTTTTTCAAACCGACACTGACGGACCATTTCCTCTTCCGATAGACCAACTTTAATTTGATTGGTCGACTTGATTTTTTGGTCAATCATATTCATCCGAGTAGGGGGCTTGAGGTGGGTTTGATAAGCTGTAATTTGATTCGAGATTTCTTTACCTCTGTTTGTGCAACAATGGGTGTTGGACTAGGTGGTTGTCCTCATAACATTTATTATTATTAATGACAATTAACACAAATCTGATATGTACTCAAATAATCGTTAAAAGAAAATGTTACATTATCTAGGATTAAGTGTCATTTTAGGGTATTTTAAAAAAATATTTGTAAAAATAAAGTGATTATTATTATTATTATTTTTTTTTGTCTTATTACATTTATGTTTGTTGACAAGATGAAACTCTCTATTTGCATTTTCTTTTGTTTTTTTCAATTCAGTTTTGTCTTTTGAAAAGACAGAATTAAACGTGCACTTTTTTTCTTTCAATATTGTTATTTTTTTATAAAATTTGATGATGCACGTTCAAAAGTTGAAAAGTAATATGTAATATAATAAAACAATAACGATTCATTTGGATCACATATATTGTTTTTCTAGGTATTAATATTAAATCTTTAAGATTTAAATGAATATAATTAATGTAAGTATTTAAATATATAGAATGGTTAATATTTGTATTTTTTTTTTTTACTAATTTTACATGTAAAAACCAAAATTAAATAATTAATTTTTCAAATGTAGTAGAACAATTAATCTAATCATAAATTAAAGTTACCATTATTTAATATATTATTATATTAGTCACTTAAAATAAAATTACCTCAATATTTTTATTTTAAACATTTATTTAATTATTAAAAAATAGTTAAATAGACTATAGCATATGCTTTGTGTGTGTATATATTCAAATCGTCAAAGGGTTTAATATATTTTTATTTATAAAATAATTTTCTTACCAATTGTAACGCCCTGCATTATAATTCAAGGTTAATTGAAATAAATTATGCCTTCAAATCATTTTCGGTCTGCTAGTTTTGAATTAATAGGACTCCTCGAGTGTCCATTTTAAATGGGAAATTAGAATTTCAGTTAATCTTTTAGTTAGCTAAATTAAAAATTTTTAAACTGTTGGGAGAAGGAGTGTTTTTAATTAAATCTTTAATTTCAAGTTTTGAGAGTTTAATTTAGGTTTTGCCTATTTCAAAAGGAATCTCAAATAGCTTCAATTAGTTTTTCCTGAAATCTTTAGACTTTAATTTTTAGGAGTTAATTTTGAAAAAGAAGAATTAGTTATGGAATGTACTTTTGTATGTCTGGGAGATTTTAAAGGAAAATCCTATATTTTCATTTTGATTTTTGTTTTTATTTTAAAAAAGAAAAGAAAGGAAAAACAACCAAAGAAAAAAGGGAAAAAATTTTTTTAAGATAAAGCCATCATCTTTCTTCTCTCTTCTTCCATCTCCTTCATGTCTCCCCCTCAGGACAGGGGTGGGGTCGAAAATGCCATTCTC
>NC_052359.1:38766772-38825455 GCF_009727055.1 Benincasa hispida
GCTCTCCATTTCATTGTCCATTCCCGTGATATTTTCCAAAGAAAAAAGGGAAAAAAATTTTTTAAGATAAAGCCATCATCTTTCTTCTCTCTTCTTCCATCTCCTTCATGTCTCCCCCTCAGGACAGGGGTGGGGTCGAAAATGCCATTCTCTTTCCCTATCTCCGCTCTCCATTTCATTGTCCATTCCCGTGATATTTTCCACAGGGATTGAGGCAGAAATTTCCTGTGGTAAATTTGTGGGGATCGCGTTCCCACAGGAAAATTTTTTCTGTTAGTTTTTTTTTTTAAAAATCAATTAGTTTAAATCATTAATGTGGATAAATTTTAATTAAATAATTAACTTTATCACTAGATTTTTTATTATGGTTAGTTTTACACAAAAATTTGAATTAAAAGATAAATTACTCAAAATTTGGCCTAAAAAACTAATCAACTTTTTTTTGTAGAAAGAAATAAATATAAATCCAATTATTCACCTATGTAATCTAAATTTAAATATTTAATTTAAACATATTCATTATCTTAACCAATAAACAATCAAACTTGAAATTTAAATATAATATTTATATAATAATAATAATAACATAACATTAAATAAGTATACTAAATAAATAAATAAAGGCTAATCGGGGCGTGGGCGGGGACCGGGAAGGGATGGGGAATGCATTCTCCGTCTCCGTACCCGTTCATGGAAAATTTCTTCCCTACTCTCTCCTCCATTCCCCGTCTAATTGAGGAATCTGTGCCCCGTTCAGAGTGAGGCCCCATCCTCGCGGGGAAATTGGACATCTCTATTTCTCACGCTTCTCTCCTTCCCACCGTCACCCAATCGGCTGCCGCCATCGAACACCTAGTCATGCACGTTCACTTCTCGGTCGCCGTTAGCATCTACATGGTGGGTCGCCATTCACGCCAACCATCTATTGACGTCGAAAACCGCTACAAGTTGTCAGAACCTTAATGTGGAGGATTGATTTGAAATCTTGAGGGGTTTTCTTGAGCAAGCTTTGTTACCCAATAATTTTTGGTATGTTTAAAGGATCCCTTTGAAGGGTCCTGAAAATTTACAGAGACATACAGAATCATGCATTTAATTCAGAAATACAATATGCTTATAAAGAAATTGCAGAATATTAAATTGGGTTAGAAAACCCTTACCTTTTGAAGAACGTTTCTTCAATTAGAAACCTCAATCTCCAACCGGTCACTACCACGAACACAACTCGATATTTTCAAGTGAAAACCCAGGAGGAGTGGACTCTAACTATTTTGGTGAGGGAAGGGAGATTGAGAGGAGAGAAAAGATTTTTTGGTTTTTCACAAAACTCTTCTTTGTGTTGATTCTCCTTCTCAATTTTGCTGGAAGAAAAAGAACAACCAGGAACCAACCTCCCACTTATGTGATGTGAAGAGAATTAAGGGGAGGGCAGTTATTTCTCTTCTTTAATTTAATTTAAAAATAAAATAAAATAATTTAACTTTAATAAATTAAATATTAAATATTATATATATATATGATAACTAATTTATTATACATATATACATAACTATATATTATATCATATATAATATATAACCTATAGTTTTTATATTGCATCAAATACAATATAGCCTATAGTTTCCATTCTCTCTCACAAATGACTTTTAATATAAATCACATTTATACTAAATTCAACTATATGAATCCAATTCATATAATTAATATCTGAATCATATTCAAACATTTATTTCCCCTCTAATAAACTTTATATTATAATGTATCAAATACATTATAGTAACTATATCATATATAATTAATTCCCTAAATCAATTTGAACAATTCAAATTAATCCAAAAATTGATTCTCATTAAATCCCGTTGAGCTATCAAGGGGACCTCATAGACCTACAACTTAAAGCTCCAACGGTACGTGAATAATTAATTAGACTGTTTAATTAAATTATTCACCATTCGTTGACTATCGGACACTTCATTAAAGACCGACAACTGCATTCTTCGAACTACAAATATATTTCTGTGTCCATTGGATATAACCAATCAATAGTACGATGACTCTTCACAAATTGCTCATAAGTACAGTTGAGCTAAAATTACTGTTTTGCCCCTATAATTACATCTAACTCTTTAAGTACCACTGATCCCTCTAATGAACAATAAATCATAGTCCAACTACGACCAAACCCCTCTCGGACCAGGAGAGGATGCAACACCACATTGTTTAAATCTCGAAATCAGCTCTTAAGGGAGAAATTTATCTACTTGTCCCCACATTGGGGACAAGTAGATAAATTGCTCCCTTAAGAGCTGATTTCGGGATTACATTGGAGAAGGAGTGAATTTCTTCTTATGTAGTTGTATTCCCAGCTCCCCAATCAGACAAATCTCCAAAATGATAGGCTTATTGAGTCGGCGATCTGGTCACTCTCACCCATACAAATCAAAGGACCACCCTCATAGCAGGAGTTCACAACTCACTCAAGATTCAGGCCATGTTACCTATGGTCATCCTGGTGAAATGTAAGTCTCTATTATGAACGACGTTATATAATGAGACTAAAAATTTCGTAGTCCGGTCTTATACAAACTTCTTTGTATAGAATATCCTTATTCACATGTCTCCACATGAATGATCAGGATCAGATCATTTGTAGCATTTTACAACAATTGTAACATCTACAAAGCAGGCCATAATCGTGGTGTCACCAAGATAAGGTATCCAGCCTTTTACATCTACTATATACCATTTAAGTTATCACTTAAACATGATCCACCCATATGTCTCTACATACATGTTGAAGTTATAAGATAACCTTGGAAGTTAGTTTATTGGTTTTGGTAAATGCAACTAATTTTAAAATAAAACATCACATATTTTATTACATAAATAAAATATTTGTACATTATAGCTACAAACTATGAAACTCTACAAGATTTAGGGCATCAACCCCAACAATCTCCCACTTGACTTAAAGCTAGTGAAGTATACAATGTAAAAGTCATACTAAAATACAAAGTACAAAAATCAATAACCTAGGGCACAAAATGCCCAGTACATATCTCCCACTTGCACTAATCTAAACGTGCCCTGTCCCATAGACCCATACTTTGCAGTTGACCCTCAAATACCTTAGCCATGAGGGCCTTTGTAAATGGACTGGAAACATTGTGCTCGAAAGCTATGTACGTGACGATCACGTCTCCTCAATGCACAATCACCTGGATAAGATGATATTTCTGCTCTTTGTGTTTCCTGCACTTATGACTCCTAGGCTCTCAGGAATTAGACACAGCACCACTATTATCACAATAAAGTGTGATGGGCTTTGACATGACTGGAACGACTTCCAGATCAGTCAAGAATTTTCTGAGCCAAACAGCTTCCTTAGCAGCTTCACAAGCCGCTACATACTCAGCCTCCATAGTGGAATCAGCAATGCACCTTGCTTGATGCTTCTCTAGACTATTGGCCCTTCGTTAAGAGTGAACACTAATCCTGATGTGGATTTTTTAGAATCCTTATCAGTCTAGAAATCAAAGTCTTTATATCTAGTAAGGTTCAGATCCTTAGAACTATACACGAGCATGTAGTCCCTCGTTTTCCAGATACTTGAGGATGTTCTTAACGGTAGTCCAGTGATCAAATCCTGGATTAGACTGATATCTACTGACTATCCCCACCGTATAGTAGATGTCAGGTCTCGTACATAACATGACATACATCAAGCTCCCAACAGCTGATGGATAGAGGATTCGTCTCATTTTCTCAACCTCTTAAGGTGTTTTAGGACACTGCTTCTTAGATAATATTACTCCATGCTTGAAAGGTAGTAAGCCTCTCTTAGAGTTGTGCATCGAATCTTGACAAGCATCTTGTAATTATATGATGCTTGAGACAGAGTTAGCATTTTGTTCTTTCGATCTCTAAAGATTTGAATTCCTAGAACAAACTAAGCCTTTCCCAAATCTTTCATTTGGAATTAGTCGCTAGCCAGTTCTTAACTTCAGTCAGTTGACCTACATCATTCCTAATGAGTAGGATATTGTCTACATAGAACACTAAGAAAACTACTGAACTATTGATGATCCCCTTGTATACACAAAGCTCATCCATTCTGATTAAAGCCATAAGATTTAATCGCAGTATCAAACCTTATATTCTAAGATCGAAAAGCCTGCTTCAGTCTATAAATGGACCGATTAAGCCTGCAAACCGTTTGCTCTTGACCTTGGGTAATGAATCCCTCAGGCTGCTCCATGTAGATGGTTTCCTCAAGATTGCCATTCAGAAAGGCGGTCTTGACATCTATTTGCCAAATCTCATAGTCATAGTATAAGGCAATGGACAGAAGGATCTAGATAGACTTTAACATGGAAACAGGTGAGAAAGTATTCTCATAGTCGACTCCCTCAACTTGGGTATAACCCTTTGCCACTAGTCTAGTGTTGCGTTGGAAAAAGAGAGAGGAAAAATATGCGTCTTATGTTATGCGTTAATCTCCATGCGTCGAAGGTCATGCATGGACTAGAAAATATATAATATGTGTTTAAGCACGTATACGATGACCATGTGTTCCTATCATAAGTTTTCTTGCTTTCTCACCAAGTATAACGAGAACGAAAGTTTCTTGGGATGATCCGAGATCGAACGCAGGGACTTATAACTCAATAATGTTTGTGAAGTAATGCATTTGAGGCAATGAGTAAAAGTAAAAAGATAGAAGTTAATGGATTATGCATTACTCTTACTCTTAACTAAACAGATTGAGTAATGGAAGTTTAACTATGAGAATTGTTAGAGATGCTACAACTGTTAATGCGTAATAAGATGCATGAAGAAATAGAATGTGGATGGGATAAATTCACCGCGTCATTAAGCTTGGTAGTAGGGATAATCTTAGCTCGCCGCATTAACGCATTGCACACCTCTCAATGGTCAGTCTCATGCTTATATCTTTATAACGCATGGTTGCGTTGAGAATAAGATTATTCCTATCTCTAGGAACACCGCTTACTTTGCTTAGTGAGTTCCAATACTTACCCTCTCGGGCAGTTGGTTATAGCTACTCAGCTCATAGACAAGCATGGTGATAGTCTCGCACTAAGTAAAGAGAGTTGACTCACTATACTCGCACAACGTACACCTCTCAATAGTTTGCTACATGCGTCATATCTCTATGCCGCATGATTGATTATGTGATAACTCTTGCAATCTACACTTAACTCACTGCAATAAAAGTAAAAGATGATAAACAAGAAGAAGATGATGAAGGTGGTGTTGAAGGAACTAAAAAGATGTATTGATTACAAAATGTATTAATATCTTAATAAGAAAGATGGAGGGTTAGATGTAGGTAATTTCTTGCTTTTAGCAGATGTACGTCAAGGCTGCTAGTGGTGCCATGGATGGGTGGCAGAGTAGTCTCTCTCGAGCTCTATCTCCAGCGAAACTTCAGTTGTCACTCAGAATGGGCTATGGAGGTGAAGAATCCTCAAAGAGTGTCTGCTCATGCTCTCATCTGTGATCACAAGGATCTGCCTTAAGGCAGAAACTCGGATGATTTGAAGTTAAGATCCAAGGTGCTATTTATAGAGCTCAAATGCCGACAACATTGATGATTGCGTTCTGACTCACAGCTACATTTATCGCGGTATAGGAAATGTCAGCATCACCTTATCTTGTTGATACTCCCAAGGTATGTGTTCATGCTCGTTTCCCTCGAAGTACCAATGCATTCCACCCATCTTGCGATCAACTTTCTATCATGGTTATTACTCTGTAACTGCAACATCCATGCGATGAACTTGTCTTCTTGAAGATTAATGCATGCGATCAACTTTGCGATGATCTGTGATCAACGCATGCAATCGATTCCTGCAATTGCTACAAAAATAAAAATTTTGATGCAGTATAACACATGATATAGGGTTAGCAAGGATTTTTAGTGTTGGTCGACGCAAGCTCACTTTTCCATATGAATTCTTAGTATTATCAATGCATATTCTGCTCATCATCCTTCATAATTCTAAGTAAAAGGTTACAATAGCTTGTATTTCTACAAGCTATCATTTAGCCTTGAAGGTTTGTACCTGTCCATCAGCACCTTGTTTTCTCTTGTAGATCCATTCACAACCTATAGATTTAACTCCATTAGGTAGATCTACAAGATCCCAAACTAAATTGAAGTACATCGACTCATTTCGAGATCCATAGCTTTGATCCACTCATCTTTGTCACCATTCTCTATTGCCTTCTTGTAAGACAATGGATCCTCAACATCTCTGTCAGCTACCATAGCAAGGTTTTTCGTTAAACCCATGTAATGGACAGGTGGGTTTGCAACCCTTCCACTGCATCGAGGTTCCCTAAACACTTGAGGTGGATTTGACCTACTAGATGATCCAACTTCAACGACTCTTGTTGAGGTGTTGGGATCTTCAACAACTTTTGTTGAAGGTTCAATAGTTTCTTGGAAAAGTTCATAATTTTACTGCAGGGCTTATGCTTCTGTATGTGGTTTTCTTCCAGAAAAGTAGAGTTTGTGGATATAAACAGTTTGTTTTCTTTAGGGTCGAAGAAGAAACCACCTCTCATTCCTTTGAGGTAACCTACAAATAGGCACAATTTTGAACGAGATTCCAGTTTCTTAAGATTTGCTTCAAGCACATGTGCTGAGCAACCCTAGAATCTGAAATGACGTAAATTAGCTTTAAGACCATTTCATAACTCCAAAGATGTTATGGTAACACTTTTGGATGGAACGCAGTTCAAAATATATGTTGTAGTCTCTACTGCATAACCTTAAAACGAGTCAAATAAGAAAGTGTACCTCATCATAGATCGAACAGGGTTCGATTTCTCCTTTCTGATACACCATTCTGCTGAGGTATACCAGGTGCTGAGAGTTAGGATACACTTCCATGTTCTATCAAATAGTTTTGGAATTTCAAATCCATAAACTCTCCACCTCGATCAGATCGAAATGTCTTAATAGTTCTATTTAATGTATTTTCAACTTCAGCCTTGAATTCTTTGGACTTTTCAAAAGATTCAGACTTATGTTGCATTAAATAAACATACCCATATCTTGAATAATCATCAGTAAAGGTAATGAAATATTCAAAACCTCCCCTGGCTTTGACATTCATCGGACCACAGAGGTCTTAATGTACCAGCACTCGAGATTTTTTGGCCTTATGACCTTTTCTAGTAAAACGTCTAGTCATTTTGCCTTCAAGGCATAACTCATACACAGGTAAAGAATTTTCTTCTAACTCACTAGAAGTCCATTCTTCACCAATCTCTCAATCCTATTGAGATTGATGTGTCATAATCTTCGGTGTCAAAGTTGGGCATTTTCTTTAGGAGAAAATTTAAGTATTTTATGTTGAATTACCGCAGTTTTAAACATTTTGGTGTTATGGAGGGCTTTAGTTGCTAACGATCTTAGCACATAAAAGTTCTTTTCCAGTTTCGCCGAACAAATATCAACACCATTTTTGGAAATATATACTTTATTTACATGGAAGTTGATATAATAAGATTGTTCAAGTACACTTTACAGAAATTAGGTTCCTTTTTAAACCAAAAACTAAATACACATTTTTTAGTAAAATAAATTTATTTTGTAAAGTTAACTGGAGACCTCCCACTGCCACAACCGAGACTACATGACCAGTTCCAACCCGTATCATCATCTCACCAGCTTCTAGTTGCCGCTAGGAACTAATTCCCTGAAATGAAGAATAAACGTGGTTAGTGGTGCCGAAATCTATAATCCAGAAAAAATCTGAAGGAACTCTTATTCAAGAATATTTTCCCTCTAATGAACAATACAACATAGTCCTACTATGTGTGAACACCTCTCGGGCTATGAGAAGGTGTGTGGCGCCACATCGTTCAAGCCTTGAGATCAGGCCTTAAGAGAGTAATCTATCTACTTACCCCAACTCCATCTAGTGAAGCTGAGTTCTTAACTTCTAAATCAGACAAATCCCCAAAGTGGTAGGTTTGAGTCGGCATTCTGACCACTTGCACCCGTGCAAATCAAAGAACTGCCCTCAATGGTATGAGTTCCTCACTCACTCAGGATTGAGGTCATGTTACTTATGGTCATTCTAGTGAAGTGAAGTCTCTACCATGAATGGAGTTATATGACGAGACGTTAACACTTCGAGGTTAGGTCTTATACAAACTCTTTGTATAGGACGCCCCCGCTCGCATGTCCCCTACACGAATGATCAGGATCAGATCATTTGTGACAAGTCACAACACTTGTAACTATTCCACAAAGTAGGCCACGTCCGTAGTGTTACCAGGATAAGGTTTCCCTCCTATATCCATATACTACATACTGTTTTGGCTGTCACTTAAGACATGATCCACTTGTATGTCACTACATACATACTTAAGTTACATAAAGACAACTAAGGATATTATGTTTATTGGTTTGTGGTAAAATAAAAATAACTAAATGTGCAAAGTCAAGAAGTGAAGTAAATATCATATATATTATACATCACAAATGTTCGTACAAAATTGTTTATAAACTATAGAACATGAGCTTTTAGCAGTAGCCAGAATAAAGCCTTCAATCTCAATAAGATAAGAGAGTCAGGTTACAGAACGAAATACTATTTTCAAATGCACGAATTGGAGCTATCAAAATGCAAACAGGTACAAATCCCAACAATCTCCCACTTGTTCTAAGGCGAAGTGGGGAGTACAAAAACAAGTACAAAACAATAAATTAGGGCATAAAAACCCAGTGCAATAAAATCTCCCACTTGCCCTAGTTCAGTCGCGGGCGGTCCCGTAGACCCATGCTCTGAAAATGACCCTCAAACACTGTAGTCGTGAGAGCCTTCGTAAATCGATTAGCAATGTTTTGCTACGAGGCGATCTTTTTGATGATCACATCTCCTCAATGCACTATCTCGCAGATCAGATTATATTTTCGCTCTATGTGTTTGCCACACTTGTGACTCCTGGGCTCTTTGGAGTTTGCCTTAACACCACTATTGTCACAATAGAGGGTGATGGGCCTAGACATATTTAGAACAACTTCCAACTCTGTCAAGAACTTTCTGAGCCAGACAACCTTTTTAGTAGCTTCACAAGCCGCTACGTACTCAGTCTCTATTGTGGAGTCTGTGCTCCGCCACACTACAGCTCCTTCGTTGAGAGTAAAAAATGACCCTGAAGTGGATTTTCGAGAGTTCTTATCAATCTGAAAGTTAGAATTCATTTATCCAGTAAGGATCAAATCTCTAGACCCATACACGGGCATGTAGTCCTTCATTCTCCGAAGATACTTGAGGATGTTCTTAACTGCAGTCCAATGACCCTGTCTTAGGTTAGACTGATACCTACTGATAACGCTTGAGATAGCGCTAACACTTTGTTCTTATGATCCCGAAAGATCTGTATACCGTAAAAAAATCGAGCCTCTCCCAAATCTTTCATTTGGAATTGGGTCGCTAGCCAGTTCTTAACTGCAGTCAGTAGACCTATATCATTCCCAATGAATAGTACATCGTCTACATACAACACTAAGAAAACTACTTAACTGTTGACGATCTCATTGTAGACACAAGGTTCATCCCGGTCAACATCCTCCATTGCCTTTTGATAAGACAACAGATCCTCAACGTCACCATCATTCACCATAGCTAGGAATTTCGTAAAACCCAGATAGCGATCAGGCGAGTTCGTAACCCTCCCACTGGATCAAGGTTCCCTCAACTCTTGAGGTGGAACCGACCTACCAGATGAACTATCATCAATAACTCTGGTTAATGAAATAGGTTCTTCAACAACTCTTGCTGAAGTTTTAGTAGTTTCTTTGGAAAGCTCACGTAACACAACTTTACGATGCGATGTATGTCTTATATGTCATATGGTATGCACATATAGTAAATCCTACCTTAGGTTTGCATTGACATGCATCATCTCTTTATTGTAATTGTTATAATTTAGAAAAGCATGATTTTAATTATGTAAGAGCATGTTCATGCATCATATAATATAAGAGTTATATTTATGCATGCATAAAAAGCATAGACATGCATCATCTTTATATTATAATTATTATAGTATAAGGGTGAATGATAGCATGTTTCCTTGGTTATTACATATTATATAAAAGTTATATAGTAATGACCGGACATTGCATGAAGCATGACACATAGGTTATTTTACAAATGTTATAAACGCCTAGTTATGCACAATTTTTTTTTCTTTTTAAAGGTTAAAGAGAAATTAGAACTAAAAGAAATAAGATAGACATGCATGCTAACTTAGGTTTAATTCATGGTTTTAAAGTGTTTAAAACTTCGTTCACACAGACCTAAGATCACGGTTCTAATATCATTAGCAACCCTAAGACTTTAATCTTTTAATCAGTTTAATAGGATTAAATTGACTAATAAAAGGTTAAAGTGTAGCAAACCTATCTATAAGGGACCTTTTGTCTAAGGTGAGTTCTGTCTAGGCTGGGGTATTTAAGTTGACGGAAACGTAACACCCCTACCTGGGAACTTACCTAGAAAGGTGAATTAGATAGATTTGATGCATACATGCAAGTTAAGGCAGTCCATTAAAGTGTTTAAATGTGACTACTTGAACTTGTTCATATTTCATAGACAAACGTTGTTTATGAGCAGAGTTTAACAAGATGACTTAGAGTAAAATCAGTAGCCAGATTGTCTAGGTTAATGAATCCCTAGGTAGAACATTCAGTGGGAGGTACTTGGGGCATGAGATGCTTCATTTAAACCTTTTATTTTTCTCCTTAAGTCCACACCGTGAGATCTATCCTCGGCCTTGCAGCACCTTTGGCGTGTCCCCCTAACGAATGGTGTTTGGGTAAGTCAATAGCATGGTGGATGGAGAGAATGTTCATAGTAAGTAGGAGCGGGAAGTGCCATAACATATCCCTTGGTCTCCTTCGTTAGGTTGAATAACGTTACTGCGCATCGCCTTGAGGCACCCTAGGAGTGTCCCCCTTAAGAATGGCAGTTTTGCGCGTTTCTTTATTTGACCTCCAATAAGAGGATAAGGTAACTTAGTCACTTGTCCTACTCTATCTTTTCCCTATGGTAAGCGCATTAGGGTGGGACTTTAGCACCGAAAACGAAGGGTTACACTTACACGGAATAGTTAAATGTTAACGATTCTGGACCGAAAAATGATGGTTGTAAGGTTCAGTTCCAAGAGTTGGTTCTGCCTAATGGTTGAGAATGTCTCATCCCAACGAAAGGGCAACCGATCACCCCACCGGTGGCATTTGTCCTGACTCACTAGGGCATCATTGCAAAATAGAAGTCTATTACTTAGGGTACTTGAAACTGTTTTGCAAAAAAAAAAAAAATTGGTTTAAAAGTGGTTTAGCAAAACTAATCAAGATTCGTTCGTATTTTCAACAATTTTTTCCAAATGGCAACAACCACATTATTTTTATTAAGCGTCAAAAAATTGACTGGCGACAATTTTTCAACATGGAAACATATGATCACGACGATCCTAATCATCGAGGATCTCATATTCGCTCTCACGGAGGCTTGTCCTCCTATTCTAGCTTCAAATGTCACTCGAATTTTTCGGGAGGCATACAAGCGATGGACAAGGGCAAATGAGAAGGCTTGAGCCTATATCTTGACAAGTCTTTATGACGTCTTGGCCAAGAAGCATGAGCCTATGGTCTCAGCTCGTGAGATCATGGAGTCCCTGCGAGGGATGTTTGGACAACCATCTGAACAGCTTATGCATGACGCTCTAAAATATATATTCAACTCTAAAATGCAAGAAGGCACCTCTGTTCGTGAACATGTGCTAAACATGATAGTCCATTTCAATATGGCGAAGTTGAATGGGTCTACCATCAATGAGGGCAGCCAGGTTAGCATAATCTTGCATTCTTTGCCCGAGAGCTTCCTACACTTTGTTAGCAATGTGATTCTTAACAAAGTGAAATATAACCTTACAACTCTCCTCAATGAGTTGCAGACATACCAATCTTTACTGAAAAGTAAAGAGAGGCAGAAGGGTGAGGCAAATGTTGCTTCATCCTCTGAGAAGTTCCATAGAGGTTCGACCTCAGGAACAAAGTTTGTACCTTCCTCTTCTAACTCTGCTAAGGGGAAGAATAAGAAGGGTGGTAAGGGAAAAGGGAAGGCAACTGCTAACCCACCGCATGTCGCCCCAAGGAGGCGTCCAACAGTTGCTAAAGGAAAATGTTTCCATTGCAATGAAGATGGACATTGGAAGAGGAACTGTCCTCAATATCTGAAAGAAAAGAAAGCAGCCAAGGCTAAGGCCAAGGCCAAGGCAGATAAAGGTAAATATGATTTACTTGTACTCGAAACTTGTTTAGTGGAGAATGATGATTCTGCCTGGATAATTGATTCAGATGCCACTAACCATGTTTGTTCTTCTTTTCAGGGGATTAGATCCTGGTGACAGCTAGAGGCTGGTGAGATAACGATGCGAGTAGGCACCAGGCACGTCATCTCAACTGTGGCAGTGGGAGGGATCCAGTTGACTTTATAGAATAGGTTTCTAAATTTAACTGATGTATATATTGTTCCTGAATTAAAAAGGAACCTTATTTTTGTAAAGTACTTACTGCAATGTAAATATTTCGAATTAAGTAAAGCGTTTCTTCATAAATATGGTGTCTTTACTTGCACAGCTAATCTAGAATCAAATGTATATGTGCTAAGGTCGTTAGCCATTAATTCCCTTCATAATACTGAAATGTTCAGAACTGCCGTAACTCAATCAAAACGTCAACGAATTTCTCCAAAAGAAAATGCCCAACATTGGCATCTATGTTTAGGGCACATCAATCTCAATAGGATTGAGAGATTGGTGAAGAATGAACTTCTAAGTGAGTTAGAAGAAAATTCTTTACCTGTGTGCGAATCTTGCCTTGAAGGTAAGATGACTAAACGACCTTTTACTGGAAAAGGTTTTAGAGCTAAAGAGCCTCTTGAGTTAGTACATTCTGACCTTTGTGATCTTATGAATGTGCGAGCCCGGGGTGGCTATGAGTATTTTATTAGTTTTACTGATGATTACTCCAGGTACGGGTATGTTTATCTTTTACAACGGAAGCCTGAATCCTTTGAAAAGTTTAAAGAGTTCAAGACTAAACTTGAAAACGTATTGGATAGACGGATTAAAACACTTCGATCAGATCGAGGTGGAGAGTTTTTGGACTCTGCACTCATGGACTATTTGATAAAACATGGAATTGTTTCCCAACCCTCAGCATTGGGTACACCTCAGCAGAATGGTGTAGCGGAGAGGAGAAATAGAACCTTGTTAGACATGGTTCATTCGATGATGAGTTACGCTTCCTTACCGGACTCGTTTTGGGGTTTCGCAGTGGAGATTGCGGTATATATACTCAACTGTATTCCCACCAAAAGTGTTGCAAGAACACCTCTAGAGTTGTGGAATGGGCGTAAAGCTAGTTTACGTCGTTTCCGCATTTGGGGTTGCCCTGCCCATGTGCTTGAGGCTAATCCCAAGAAGTTGGAATCATGGTCGAGGTTATGCCTCTTTGTAGGCTACCTCAAAGGTACACGAGGGGGTTATTTTTATGATCGAACGGAAAATAGGGTGTTTGTTTCAACAAATGCTACTTTCTTGGAGGAGGATCATATAAGGGAGCACAGTCCTTACGTGAGCTTTCAATTGAAACTACTGAAACTTCAACAAGAGTTGTTGAAGAGCCTACTACATCAACAAGAGTTGTTGATGGGAGTTCATCCAGTAAGTCAGTTACACCTCAAGAGTTGAGGGAACCTCGACGTAGTGGGAGGGCTGCGAACCCACCCATTCGTTATCTGGGTTTCACGGAAATCCTTGCTATGGCAGTAGATAGTGATGTTGAGGATTCGTTGTCTTATAAGAAGGCAATGGAAGTTGTTGACCGAGATGAATGGGTCAAGGCCACGAATCTCGAGATGGAGTTGATGTACTTTAACTCAATATGGGATCTTGTAGATCAGCCTAATGGGATTCGCCCTATAGGTTGTAAATGGATCTGCAAGCGTAAACGGGTTGCTAATGGGAAGGTACAAACCTTCGAGGCTCAACTTGTGGCAAAGGGTTATACCCAAGTAAAGGGAGTCGACTATGAGGAGACTTTCTCACCTATTGCCATGTTAAAGTCGATCTGCATCCTCCTGTCCATTATTATAATTATGAGATCTAGCAAATGGACGTCAAGACGGCCTTTCTGAATGGCAATCTTGAGGAGACCAGTGCAGCCCGAGGGATTCATAGCCCAAGGTCAAGAGCAAAAGGTTTGCAAACTGAATCGGTCCATTTATGAAATGAAAAAAGTCTCGATCTTGGAACTACAATTTGATGTTACGATCAAGTCGTATGGCTTTAACCAAAACGTTGATGAACTTGTGTCTACAAGAAGATTATCATAGCTTTAGTAGTCTTCTTAGTGTTGTATATAGACGATATCCTACTCATTGGGAATGATGTAGGTCTACTGACTGCAGTTAAGAACTGGCTAGCGACCCAATTCCAAATGAAAGATTTGGAAGAGGCTCGGTTTTTTCTAGGGATCCAGATTTTTTGGGATCGTAAGAACGAAGTTACACTGTCTCAGGCATCGTACATTGACAAGATGTTGCTCAAGTACTCGATGCAGAACTCCAAGAGGGGCTTACTGTTGTTTAGGTATGAAGTTACTTTGTCTAAGGAAATGCATCCTAATATGCCTCAAAAGGTTGAGGAAATGAGATGAGACCCATATGTGTCTGCCGTCAGCAATTTGATGTACGTGATGCTTTGTACTTGTCCAAACATCTGCTACACTATGGGCATAGCCAGTAGGTATCAGTCTAACCCAGGCCAAGGTCACTTAACCGCAGTGAAGAACATCCTCATGTATCTTCAGAGAACGAGGGACTACATACTCGTGTATGGTTCTAGGGATTTAATCCTTATAGGATACACAGATTCTGACTTTTAGACTGATAAGAACTCTTGCAAGTCCACATCAGAGTCAGTCTTCACTCTTAACAGAGGAGTTGTAGTGTGGCGAAGCACTAAGCAGGGGTGTATCGCCAACTCCACTATGGAGGCGGAGTACGTAGCAGCTTGCGAAGCTGCTAAGGAGGTCGTCTGACTCAGGAAGTTCTTGACGGACCTGGAAGTTGTTCTAGATATGTCTAGACCCATTACCCTCTATTGTGATAATAGTGGGGCAGTGGCGAACTCCAAGGAGCCAAGGAGTCACCTGCGCGGTAAACACATAGAGTGGAAGTATCATCTGATCCGCGAGATAGTGCATCGAGGGGACGTGATTGTCACGCAAATCGCTTCGAAGCACAATGTTGCTGACCCATTTACGAAGGTTCTCACGGCTACAGTGTTTGAGGGTCACCTACGGAGCATGGGTCTATAGGATCGCCTGTGCCTGGACTAGAGCAAGTGGGAGATTTTCTTGTACTTGACTTTTAATGCCCTAGTTTATTGTTTTGTATTATTTTTTGTACACCCCACTTCGCTTTGGGACAAGTGGGAGATTGTTGGGGTTGATGCCCTAAAGTCTCGTGTTCTGTATAGTACATACGAACACCTGTGATTGTTAATATATGATATTTACTTCACATCTTGTTGTTTTGCTCATTTACTTATTTTAGTTTCTTTACCAGAAACCACTAAACATAAAATCCCTAGTTATCTGTATGTGACTCAAGCATGTATGTGGTGACATACAAGTGGATCATGTCTTAAGTGAAACCAAAATGGTCTGTAGTATATGGATAAAGAAGGGAAACCTTATCTTGGTAATGCTAAGGATGCAGCCCGCTTTGTGGAATGGTCACAAGTGTTGTGACTTGCCACAGATGATTTGATCCTGATCATTTGTGTTGGGGACATACGAGCAGGGGCGTCCTATACAAAGAGTTTGTATAAGACCTGATCACGAAGTGTTAATGTCTCGTTATATAACACCGTTCATGACAAAGACGTCACTTTACTAGGATGACCATAGGTAACATGACCTCAATCCTGAGTGAGTTGGGAACTCCTGCTATTGAGGGCGGTTATTTGATTTGTATGGGTGCTAGTGGCCAAGTCGTCGATTCAAACCTACCGTTTTGGGGATACGTCTGGTTTAGGAGTTGGGAACTTAGCTACACAAGAAGGAATTCACTCCTTTCTGACGCAGGGGTAAGTAGATAGATGGCTCCCTTGAGGGCTGATTCCGAGGATTGAACGATGTGGCACCATACACCTTCTCTTGGCCCGAGAGGTGTTCACATATAGTTGGATTATGTTGTATTGTTCATTAGAGTTATCAGTGGTACTTAATGAGTGAGATATAACTACAGGGGAAAAACGGTAAATTGGCCTAGCTGTACTTACGAGCATCTGTGAAGCGTCATCATACTCATGATTGGTTATATCCAATGGACACAGAAATATATCTGTGGTAAGAAGAGTTCAATTGTTGATCTTCAGTAGAATCACTGACAGTTAACGGATGGTGAATCTCGTGGCTAAAGAGTTTAGTCAGCTATTCACATACCATTGGAGCTTCGAGCCACAGGTCCATTAGGTCATCTGGGTAGCTTGGATAAAGTCGAGAACCAGTGTTTGGGTTAATTTGAAATGTTCAAATTGACAAGAGGAAGTACAATTATATATGATATAATTGGAATGGCTAATTATATATGATATAATTGGCTAAATGTATGAGATACATTATTTTGGAGAAAATTAGATATAAATATGATTTATATCAAATATAGGAAAAATACTATAGTAGGTATATGATATCAAACTATAGGATATAAATATAATATGATTATATTTATTAAATAAATTAATTGATTAATTAATTTTAATTAACTAATTCTCACGTTTAGGAAATGGGATCATGAGCACTGAAGGTTATGTAACCAGCAGGATACAAGTTGAAAATAGTTTTCAATTTATGAAGGAATTCAATCGCGTAAAAGATCCCCGCGCCTAAAAAACAAAATCGTGAAAGACTGATCGTCGAGAGCCTATACGATAGCTTCTCAGTCGTCTAAACGATCGTCTAACTCACGCGTCCATTAAACGATCATACATCAGTTTCCTAAACGATCGTCCAGTTTTTCCTAAACGATCGTGTAGTTTTACTATACGATAAGCGTCCCCGCTATACGATAGCGAAGTTTTTCTCGTGCACATTTGTCGTCTACACGATTTCTTTTCCTTTGTCTTCTACCGAACTCACCAGAGCCCACTCTCTGGATTTTTGACGCTGAGGATACCCGGGTCTCCCTATTGGTGATGTTGTCCCCATCTTCTTGATCGTGTACATTCGTATCGTGCAGTATCAGACGAGAGATTCGCCGAGGTGTTGGTAGATCGGTGGAATTCTTCCGCTGTCATGGGTTCATACATTTGAAGATCGTTTTCCTCTGGTAATGAACCTTTTCTCTCTACTTTATTGTATACGAGCATGCTGTTGTTGAATTGTATTATGCATAACTTTTATTCAGAGTGTATATCGTTTATATTCCGGTCAATATGAAAATTGGAGCGATCTAAACCCCCTCATGGAATTCTCGGTTTTGAGTTCCTTCACGCATGTCCCCTACATGAATGATCAGGATCAGACCATCTGTGACAAGTTACAATACTTGTAACTATTCAACAAAGCGGGCCGCGTCCATAGTGTTACCAAGATAAGGTTTCCCTCCTATATCCATATACTACAAATCATTTTGGTTGTCACTTAAGACATGATCCGCTTGTATGTTACTATATACATGCTTAAGTTACATAAAGACAACTAGGGATATTAAGTTTATTGGTTTGTGGTAAAATAAAAACAACTAAATGTGCAAAGTCAAGAACTGAAGTAAATATCATATATATTATACATCACAAGCGTTCGTACAAAATTGTTTACAAACTATAGGAAATGAGACTTTAAGGCACAAACCCCAACAAAATCATCAATCTCTACTAAACATATTTCCAAAACAAGAAAATCACATTTAACTTGTTTGGCCTTCTTCTTTTCTACCAAGTACTTGGGATAGTTCCTCTTCCAATGTCCCTCCTAGTTGCAATGGAAACAGATTCCTTTTGCAACCTTGGCTTTCTTGCCCCTTTGAGCAGAAGCTGATGGGTTAACTTTCCTCTTTCCACCTTTTTTCTTCTTCCACTTTTTGACGCCAGAGAAAGAAGGTACAAATTGGTTGAACATCTGTGGAACTTCTTAGAGGATGAAGCAACATTTGCCTCACCCTTCTGTTCCTTGCTTTTCATCAAGGACTGGAAGGTCTATAGCTCGTTGAGGAGGGTGGTTAGGTTGTAGTCAATCCTGTTCAAAACATAGACATGCATCATATAATATAAATGTTATAATATATGTTTGCATGCATTAATAACATAGACATGCATCATTTATATTATAAGTGTTATAATATATAGTTGAATGTATGTATGGATGTATGTTGTTAATTATTTCATTACTTTAGTATATAAGTGTTATATATATTAAGTAATGAAATGAAATTGTATGAAGCATATCAC
Organism: Benincasa hispida; assembly: GCF_009727055.1. Lineage (NCBI taxonomy): Eukaryota > Viridiplantae > Streptophyta > Magnoliopsida > Cucurbitales > Cucurbitaceae > Benincasa > Benincasa hispida. The sequence continues at coordinate 38,785,346 of NC_052359.1, forward strand.
TACTTTAGGTTATTTTATAATTGTTATAATTTACCTAAGTATGCTTTAACATGCAATAATTGGTTTTAATTTATTTCATTTCTTTTTATAAAAGTTATAATTAAATGAAATTAGAAATTAAAATCAATAATTCAGAATTGCATGCAAATCTGAGGTTAAAATCATTTTTTTAAAATAGTTTTAAAACATGATTCACATAGACCTAAGATAACTTTTCTAATGAGACTAGAAATAAGTTTAATATTTTAATCAGTTTAATAGGATTAAATTGATTTTAATTAAAAGATTAAATTTGTAGAAAATGTATCTATAAGGGATATTTTGTCTAAGGCTAATTCTGTCTAGGCTGGGGTATTTAAGTTGACGAAAACGGAATACCCCTACTTGAAAACGGACCTAGAAAGGTGAATTAGATAGATTTGCTACAAACATACAATTATTGATTAAGGTTTATTAAAGTATTTAATGAACATTAATTAAAATTGTTTAACTATCCAAATTAAGTATTGCTTTTGGGCAAGTTTAAACAATCATTTAGTAAAATAATTAGTTGTATTTTTCTAATTTAAATTAACCCTAGGTAAAACAGTCAGTGGAAGAAAAATGAGGTATATGATACTTCATTTTTCCTTTCAAGTTTCTCCCTCAAATATCACGCTGTGAGATCTATACTCGGCCTTAAGGCACCTTTGCTTGTATCCCTCTATGGCTGGTGTTTGTATAGGCCAATACCAAGGTGAATGGAGAGAGTGTTTATAGTAAATAGGAGTAGGACGTGTGTCAACACATCGCACGGTCTCTCTCATTAGTTTGTAGTAAATATTCATATTCGGCCTCGAGGCACCTTTGCTTGTGTCCTCTACGGATGACATTTGCATGACTTTTTACTCAAACTCCAAAAATGGATAGGATTCATTTAGTTTTTTCCCCAATCGGTTTTCCCTATGGTTGGCTCATTGAGGCAGAACTCTTGAATCTAAAATGAGGGGTTACACTTACAAGAAAATATTAAGCAAGTTAACAGTTAATGGACCAAACAATGGAAACTGATATTAACAGTAACAAAGAGTTGTTCTATATATTGGTTGGGATGGTCTTATTTCAGTGAAGGGGTACCTGATCACCCTACGGTGGCTTTTATCTTATCTCACTAAAATATGATTGCAAAATAGATGTCACATAAGGTGCATTATATTATTTTGCTAAATTTGAAGGTTTTTCAAATGGATAATGCTTGAATTCTAATATAAATAAATTAAATGTTTTAGAAAATTCATTATGACTTCTGCAACACTAAACTTACTCACTGCCGACAAACTTATTGGCGGAAATTACACAACGTGGAAAAACACAATCAACACAATATTACTCATCAATGACCTGAAATTTGTCCTTATGGAGAATTGTCTTCCCATTTCTGCTTAAAATTCTTCTCGAAACGTTCGAGAGGCATATGAGCGTTGAATATGGGCAAATGAGAAGGCCCGAACGTATACCTTGGCAAGCCTTTCTAAAGTCTTAGCCAAGAAGTATGAGCCCATGATCACTGCCCGTGAGATCATGGAGTCCTTGCGGAGGATGTTCGGGCAATCATCCATATAACTCAGGCATGACACTCTGAAAAGCATCTTTAATGCTCTTATGCAAGAAGGGCATCTGTTAGAGAACATGTTCTCAACATGATGGTTCACTTTAACGTGGCAGAGATGAATGAGTCAGTCATCGATAAAGCCAGTCAGGTTAGCTTCATACTAGAATCTTTACTTGAAAGTTTCCTGCAATTCTACAACAATGTTGTTATGAATAGGATTGACTACAACTTGACCACTTTGCTCAATGAGCTACTGACTTTCCAATCCTTGATGAAAACCAAGGAACAGAAGGGTGAGGCAAATGTTACTTCATCTTCTAAGAAGTTCTTCAGAGGTTCGACCTCACTAAGTCTGTGCCTTTTTCTTCCGGCACCAAAAAGTAGAAGAAGAATGGGAAAACTAACCCACCAGATGCTGTCCAGAAGGGCAAGCATGCCAATGCTGCAAAGGAAATTTGTTTCCATTGCAATCATGAGGGACACTAGAAGAGGAAATGTCCCAAATACTTGATAGAAAAGAAAAAGACCAAGCAAGGTAAATATGATTGACTTGTTTTGGAGACTTGTTTAGTGGAGAATGATGATTCAGCCTAGATAATACAACGTTATTCATATACTACAAATCGTTTAGGTTATCATTTAAACGCGATCCACATGTATGTCTCCACATACATGTTTAAGTTTCATAAAATAACCTTGGATCTTAGTTTATTGGATTGATTTAATGCAGTCTAAAAATTAATAAAATACCTCCTATTTTATTAGATATATAATTTATTACAAACTACAAGATACACTCGATTTAGGACAATAACTCCAACACCATTATGTGTCCAAAACTAGTCGTTAGACACAAACATAAAATAATATTAAATTCATTTTCTTTTTAAAATCAATCCAAAAATCAAAAGCCCACCATGTGTCACTCCTTTGTTGCTCTAAGTGGCACCTTTCAATTGGTCCACTTTGATGAGAAAACTTTTGCCATATCATCAGCTTGTGATTTTTTCGTTAAGTTTGTTTTGGTCATATCTTCTTCGTTTGAGCTCCAATTTGGGCGATTCAAATTGCATTGGAACCATCGTTCCAAGATCTATGCAATGAACACTTCAAAACACTTAAATTATCAAAAAATAAAAGCAGGTTTGCTATCATGAACGTATTAATTAATTAATTTGAGATTAAGGGCCAAAAAGCCAACACATGTAATCTTGATTTCGACTTGATAATAAGCACACGTGTAACCATCTGCTTGATGCATCTAATAATACTTTAAATGATCCACTTGGTGGGTTAGGTCCACATATAATACCATGAATTCGTTCTAAAAATGCATGTGATCCAATCCCCTGGTGATGGTCTAATGATTAATTTTCCTTAAAAGCAAGTATCACATGATAATTCATTAGATTGAAGAATCTTCTAGCTCTTCAATAGATGTCCATTTGAATTCTCAATAATTCTTCTCATCATTATAGATCCTAGATGACCCAATTGATTATGTCAAATCGTAAAGATGTCTAGATTCATGAACTTCAAGTTCATTGTTGCATATATTTCAATTACTCGTGTATGAGTATAATATAATTCAGAAGATAAAATAGACAACTCTTCCAATATATGTTTTTCATATGAGACAGTAGATATGAATAAAGATACTCCATGTTATTCTTTCTATTAGTCTCAATATGATAACTATTGCAACGTATATTTTTAAAACTAAGTAGATTTATCTTTGATTGACTAGAGGACAATGCATTGTCAATTGTAAATTTTGTTTATCTAGGAAAAATAATATTTTCTTTTCCTAACCTCTCAATTAGGTTTGTAGAACCTGATATTGTATTGACTTTTGCTTCTAGCACTATTAGTTTGGAAAAATATTTTCTACTTGTAAGTATTGTACGTGTAGTTGCACTGTCTGCCAGACATAGATCTTCTTTACTCATTTTTTAGTCACCCAACATATGAAAATGATCCAAATTTCTTAATTAAAAGAAAATAATAACAATAAGAAAAACAACATTTAGAATATACAAAATTTAATATTAACCAAGGAAAAAACATGAAAATAAAAAAAGGGACAACATTAATACTAAATATTCTTCAAATCAAAAGAAATGCTTGTTATGCCATCAATTGTGCTAATTTTCTCTCCCAGAGAAAAAATGTGCCACATCCAAATCTGTTATATTGGATGGGTAAAATATCTCATTATCCCGGTATGTAAAATTTGCTTCTACATTTTTCCTTTTTTCTTTCAGAGAAGCTTGATAAAGATCAACTAAGTGTTTTGACGTATGACAGGTACGTGACCACTGTCCAGTCATTCCATATTTCGGAAGCATTTATTTTTAACACTTTTTGAACTCTTATCTTGTGGAGCTTTTCCTTTGTGATCATCATTTTGTATGATTCTTTTGAAATTTGAATGATTATAACAACCACCACAAAAATAATAATTATTTCTTCCTCTACCACGGTCATGACCTCGACCATGACCACAATCTCGACCACGATTATACAGTATTCACTTCAGAAAATGTTATTGTTCCAGTTGGTCGAGATTCATGATTTTTCATCTACGATTATTAAAATTTACAACATTCAATTCAGGGAATGTTGTTGCTCTAGTTGGCTGAGATTCATATTTTTCTTAATCAATAACTCATTATTTCATTTAGCCATGAGAATACATCAAATGAGTGCAGAATACTTTTAAAATATTTATCTCGATATTGCTACTGTTGGAGCATATCCAAAATATAGAAAAATATTTTCTCTAACATAATGATTTAAAATTTTAGAGTCTCAAGTGTATCTATTTACAACAAGCTTTAAGAAAAAAAAATTGTTTTTTTATTATCACATTTTGATGGCATCAAGGTGTATTTTAACATCAAGCTCTAATGACAAATAATTATTACCATTAATATCAAATGCTACAAAATCTAATTTTATATATTTTTCATAGTAACACTATTACAAAATATTATATTTATATCAGAAATTTAATATATATCAAATATGTAAAACAACATTTAATTTATTGATTATAACAAATAAGAAAAAATCGACCTACCTTTAGGACCCACCTTTAGTAAGAAAACGACAGGAGTTTGTGTTGATAACGTGTTGTGAAATTGGGGAGCACAACGGAATACGGATATGGAGAAAATATTATAATAATATATAATTAAATATTAAAATAAATAACGCATAATATATAATAAAATATAAAAATATAAAAATTATGTAAATAGAAAATATGAAAATTTAAAATTCTCTAAAATTTTTCAATCATTTTTTACTTTTCTCACCAATGTGTGTATTTCAAAACCCACCTAATGTCACTATTTATAGGCAATTTGGTAAGTAAGAAGTGGATTACATAGACACTAATAATGTATAATATTGAAACACATGGACAACACTTTGGGAAATGAGGGCAAGCCACATGATCAATGGACACTAAGCATAAGCATCTAATGGACATCTATTATCATAATATTTATAATATTATTATCTTTTTTTTATTCCTATCTTCCTATTTTAATATCTCAATATCTTTTACTTGTTTGATTTTTATACCTAATTATATATCCTTTAGTGGGCTATCTCTTGCATGTATTAAATTTTCGTCGACATCTTGATATTTTCATCATTATCACCATATTTCTACAGGTTTGATATCGACACGAGGAGTGAATCGACATTTCTATCATATCGTAGAAAAATCCACAAAACATAATAAAATAAGCAACAAAATGTCATTAATCTGAATATCATATAACTTATAATAAATTGTTAACTTGTTTAAAAATTCTAAATATTTATTTACTAATTTAAATATTTTTCTTTAAAAATTCTAAGATGTTTATTTACAAATTCAAATATTTTCTTGAAATTTTTGTGTTTTTCTACTATATCCATTGACAATGACATATTATTGATATTTTCATTGACGTTTTCATATATATATACAAATGTACTATAAGAAGAGAATAATTACAACCTCATTTTGTCCTTACCTATTTATTAAATTTCTATTTTGTCATTCACTAATTGGGATTTGATTGTTTATGACTCTTTAACAACTTATGCTAAAGGGATACTATTTGGGTAAAGGTAATTACACATTAAATTGGTGCATCCATTCACATATGAATGTGATCCACTTATAAAAAGAAAAAAAATATATCAATATATACATCGTTCATTTTCAACTATCAAAACGTTAAGTGATAGCAAACAATTTTCTTTTATAAAAAAAAAAAAAAAATCAAAGTTTTGAAAGAAAAATGGAAATTAAAAGTATTCCGTTCTTTGTAAATGAATCATAAAACCTTTGTCACAATGAAACTTTAAGAATTCAAAAACCTATATGTAGATTAATTCGTATTGTTATGTATCACTATACTTAATTATGTGTTTTAAACTACTGTGCTACATATACTGTTTTAGTGTTTGAAAATTTTTACTTCACATCTATTACAAGTCATGTTTACAAGAAATCTAAGAAATTTTTCCTTCTTATTATTTTATATTTAAAATTTCATAAAACTATAAATTTCACGTCTAATTAAAATAAAAAATTATTAATATATATAGCCACTTGAACTTAGGTTAAAATTTCCAAATTTATTATTTTGTGTTAGAACTTTGACTAAAATATATATTCTACACATTTCATTAAATCTTAAAGAATAAAATATTTAAATTAGAAAAAAAAAATTAAAGAGAGAGGGAGACTAAAATAAAATATTTGAAGATATAAAAGTTCAAAAAATCAAAACAAGTTTAAAGGATAAAGAAAAAGTAGTTTCAAAGGAATTCTCACTTATTTATTTATTTATTATTATTATTTTAGGGGGAAAAACCATTCAAATGAATTATCTTATTTATTAATATAACACAAAAATGAATTTCTCTTTTTCAAAATCTAAACTTTGAAGAAATTCAAACGACCAAAAGGTGCCCAAATCTAAGCTTCCAAGACTCCCGGTAGATGAATGAAGCAGCTACCGGCTGGGGTTGGTGATGACCGCCATCTGCCGGTAAAACCTAAAACCAATAATTTCATAAAGCTCATCACCAACCTCAACTAATTCCATCACCCATTATTTTCTCCACTCTAATTATTTTTATTTTACAAAAGACCAACCACATTTTTTTAGCATTTCAATTCAAATATAGATCGAGAAATTCAAAATATTTGAATGGTAAAAAAAGGGATTAATGATGAGAAAAAAGTTTACACTCCTATTTTAAAAGTCATGGTTTCAATCATTCACTCTTATACAATTGTTAAATCAAAATGAATAATGATCTTATAACGATATTCAAGGGCTGTTTGGGAGATCATAATTGAATGAGTTTAGATTGTAATGTAATCCAAAACCCATAATTAGATTGAGTGTTTTAGGCTCGATTTATAATATTTAACTCATTTTGTTCTGACTGTTTTCACGTTTTACAATACCATTTTCATTTTGTCTTCAATTCTTCATGTATTCCAATACTTCTCTGATTTCTACTAGTCTTGATTATATTTAGCTTTCCAAACAACCTCTAAGAGTTTTAGAAAGGAAAAAAAAAGATTGAATTATGTAAATATAAAATAATCTAGATTTGTGCTAAAAGTTTAAACTATGTTTGATTGATTTAATTAAGAAAGTAAAATTTTAAATTATTTATTGATTGTAAAGCCAAGTTAAAAATGTAAATTCAATTAAGAGCATGTAATTGATGGTATAAAAGACATATAATAAAGAGAGACAATACAAGGACTAATTTAATATGGTTCAATATTTCATCCATACGAAGAGAAATTTAAATCAATCAAGTGTTGTCAAATTCCATTTACTTGGGTGATAATTGATATTTACCCTTTTTTTTTCCTTTGAGGTCAAATTTGCAATCTCTCATTTAATTCTACAATTGTTTTAATATAATTTACTTGTATTTTAAATAATGATAGTTGACTCTTCACTTCTAAAAAGAAATATAATTTAAATATTTTTTTTCTCTATTTTAAGTACAATAGAGAGGTTGAAAATTCGAATCACATACCCCATGACACTGACAAATTTAGTATAGGCTCAGGAAAGGCTCGAACCTCCCAATTTTATGCTCTTTATATATATATATATATGTAAAGATATAGTATCAATGCTACTAGCTAGTCTAATGGTAATTTCCAACTCCCTCCAAACTCAGGTTCCAAGCTCCACTTCTTATATTTGTTTTTACTGAATTATAAAGTCTCTATTAGGGGTGTTCAAAAAACTCGATGACCCGAAAAAATTAATCAACCCAACGCAACCTGTGCGGTTTGGGTTGGGTTATCAACTTATTTGGGTTGGGTTGGGTTCAAATAAATGAAAATTTTATGGGTTGGGTTGGTTCATAGGTTCACCTAATATAACCCAAACCAACCCGAATTTATTATTAACTTTAAAAAATATTTTTTTTGTTACTTGTAACACAATTCTTTATATATATATTGATTTAATTTTATTTAATTCCAATATTTTTTGAATAATTTATTCTTTAACAACTCTTAAAAGTAGTTTCTTTACATTTTATAAAGAAACTTTTTATTATATAAATTGAAATTGAGTAGTTAATCTGAATTCAATATATGAAAATAATTAAATTAGATTTTTACATATTTACGTTTTGTTTCTTTTTATAACAAAATTTTAAATAAATGATCTGATTAACCCGAACTGATCCAAACCAAATCTTTCATGGTTGGGTTAGGTTCATTTTTTAATAATGGTTATTTTGATTGAAGAAATTTACAACCGAACAATTGGGTTGGGACTAAAAAATCTTTCAACCCAATCTAACCCAACCCATGAACACCTCTAGTCTCTATGGACAAAATTTCTAGAACGGTCACGACTCATGATCATTAAGACATACTTTATATTAGGTGAGTTAGACTCATTTTGACCACTAGTTCACTCTTTCATAATTACATAAGTTTCTCAATTATTCTAAATATTATTCTAAAGTTCGTTTTTTTTGGGGCAGGAATCTCAAGATTCTTATCGTTTGGATTTAGTTCAATGGTTTTTTTATTATACATTTTCAAAAGTTGCCAAAAAAAACTTTTACATTTAGCAAGTTTTCTGTCTTGTACAGCTATTGAAATTATCCTTTAGTTATTTTTATAAACTAAATTTATATTAAAACATAATAATTAAATTAATGGAAACAAATGTATCGTCTAAATTCGAATTATATTAAATTGATGTATAAATTAATAGTTGTAAAAAAAACATTATACAAATTTAAGACATTTTTAAGTATAATCTCGTAAAACAAATAAAATAATCCTACAAATCAAATATTTTATTTAAAATTGTTGAACATTCATCATCCTAGATATCTATAATATAGGCATGTAAAAAGATTCTAAAAAAAATGAAGCCCCTAAGAATACCTTCAAAATAATTAATAAAATTTTAGGTTCCGTAGATCTATTGTTGTTATGCTTAAAAATCACTACATAAAAGGAAATGAAATTGATGCACAATGAACCCATTATAATTCAAGTGACATAAGTTTTTATCGATACTTTATAATTAATTTTTTTAAAAGAAAATATATTCAAATGATCTATTTTTATTATTAAAAAAATTCAATAAAAGTCAACACTAAGGAGTAAGTGACTAAATTTGAACCTTCATAACCTAATGAAGAGATGAAAATGATATTTTAATTAAAAAAAAAAATCTTAAATTTTGGATAATGAAATTAATTATTGAGGCGAAAAAAATGGTGAAATGGATCAAAGCAAGGAACCGAATTCGATGCTTGAAGTGGAAGATTATTACACCAATCTCCAAATGGGGAGAATTCCCACCGGCTGTATCGGTAACCGGTCGTCAGCTCGAATTTTCTCTATAAATAAGAGCAGCAAGAGCTTAGTACCTTCGTGTCATCGAGCGCCGATTCCTTCTTTGGGTCTCTCTGCTCTGAAAGTTCGCCTTCTCTCTTAATCTACTTCAGATCTCTACCCAATTTTCCTCTTCCAGGTTCATTTCTCTTTCTTTCTTCTCTTTAATGGCTTCCTCTGTGTTTGTATGTGTGTGAGTTTGAGGAGGAATGGATGTTTCTGCTTTTCAAGTCATTGGGTTTTTTGTCGGTTTACTCCTGCTGTTAGGGTATTTGGAATTTTGTTCGTTTTGGTTTTTATTGTGGGGTGTTGTTTTGTGCGCTAATCCTCTCGGATCTGACGGCTTTTGGGGTTTTTCTTGTTGGGTTGGTTTGTTTGGAAGATCTGGTTCTTGCGAGTGTGGTGTCGATCTGTTGGATGAGCTTATTTTCTATTCGAATTTGTTCGTTGTTTGGTCATTTTCTCGCTTGGTGACTTGAGATTACCAAAAGGAATGTTCTGTTGTTATCCTTTCACTCTGGAGATGTGGGTTTTTGTGAACTTTAGGGCTGTGGATTTCTTTCTTGTTTTATGAATTTCAACTGATACTTGCTTGGTTTTGGTGTTTTGTTAGTATACTATAAATGTTTTTGGAAGTATGATGCTGATTCGTATTCGAGGTGAAATGTTACCTTCACAACTGAAATTTTCTAGAATCAATTCTGAGATATGCTCATATGCCTTTGGTTATTCTGTCTTGCTGGGGTATATACTTTCTATATTTGAATACTGAAGGCTATTTATGCATTTTTGTCTTGTAGCTTGAGAGAATGGAGACTTTTCTATTTACTTCTGAGTCTGTGAATGAGGGTCACCCAGACAAGCTCTGTGACCAGATCTCAGATGCAGTTCTTGATGCTTGCCTTGCTCAAGATCCTGATAGCAAGGTTGCTTGTGAGACCTGCACCAAGACCAACATGGTAATGGTTTTTGGAGAGATTACAACCAAGGCGGACGTGGACTACGAGAAGATCGTCCGAGACACTTGCCGTTCCATTGGATTCATCTCGGATGATGTGGGTCTCGATGCTGATAACTGCAAGGTCTTAGTCAACATCGAGCAGCAGAGCCCTGATATTGCCCAAGGTGTCCATGGCCATTTCACTAAGCGGCCTGAGGAAATTGGTGCTGGTGACCAGGGTCACATGTTTGGCTATGCCACAGATGAGACCCCTGAATTGATGCCCCTTAGTCACGTCCTTGCAACTAAGCTCGGTGCTCGTCTCACCGAGGTGAGAAAGAATGGTACCTGCCCATGGTTGAGACCTGACGGTAAGACCCAAGTTACTGTGGAGTACTACAACGACAATGGTGCTATGGTCCCTGTTCGAGTCCACACAGTGCTTATCTCCACCCAGCACGATGAAACTGTCACGAACGATGAGATTGCGGCTGACCTTAAGGAGCATGTCATCAAGCCTGTGATCCCCGAGAAGTACCTTGATGAGAAGACCATCTTCCACCTCAATCCCTCTGGTCGATTCGTCATTGGTGGCCCACACGGAGACGCAGGTCTCACTGGTCGTAAGATCATCATCGACACTTATGGTGGATGGGGAGCTCACGGTGGAGGTGCTTTCTCTGGAAAGGACCCAACCAAAGTGGACAGAAGTGGTGCTTACATTGTCAGGCAGGCTGCCAAGAGCATTGTAGCTGCCGGTCTTGCTAGGAGGGCAATCGTGCAAGTCTCTTATGCCATTGGTGTGCCTGAACCGTTGTCGGTCTTTGTCGACACATATGGAACTGGGAAGATCCCCGACAGGGAAATTCTCAAGATTGTGAAGGAGAACTTCGACTTCAGACCTGGAATGATCACCATCAACCTGGACTTGAAGAGAGGTGGGAATAACAGATTCTTGAAGACAGCCGCATATGGACATTTTGGAAGGGATGACCCTGATTTCACCTGGGAAGTTGTGAAGCCTCTCAAATGGGAGAAGCCTCAATCTTGATGGGTTCGACCGTTGAAAGCCACCATGGAAATTGGAAAACCGACCTTTGTTATTAAGGAATGAATAATGTGTGCTGCCCTTATAACCTAAGGTAGTAGTTACTAATGTTGTTCTTTTTTCTTTCTTCTTTTTTACATGTGAGATCCTTTTGTCTTCGCCTTACTTCTTGCTCCTTTTCTTTTTGCTTTACTTTGCCTCCATGATGTGCCTTTTTTGTATCAGTTTTTATAATATGAAAGGGGATTTTGTCCAAGTTCAAAATTTGTCGGTGATGGAACTAAAATGACTGGCATTTATTGGTGACAATTGTTCATTATTCATATTGGCAGGGCTTTGGCAGGATTATAGGGTGTCTTTTTGGCTGTATGACCTTTATTTTCTGTGCCTAAAGATCTTAGGTTTAATTTAATATATGTTGCTCATACACAATCAACTGTTTATCAATAATTAATACCCCTTTGTTCCTCAAAAAAATCATTAGCACTCGTCCAAAAGGCTCGTTTATAGTTGAAAGTTGAACACTAGGTTTCTTCTTTGGGTGTTTGTTTATTATTTATTCCATTGGAAGCATGGAGTATAAGATTTTTTTATTTATATTTACTTTTTCTATACAAACAGGGTATGGAGTATTTGAACTGTCAACTTCATGGGTAGAATGTATGTTAATTATTATTTAGCTGTTCACCGTGATCGGGTAAAAGAATTTACAAACTTGGGTTCATTGATAAATTGCATCCCTTAAAAAAAATAAAAAAATTGAAGTGTTAAAAGGGCATGTTTGGTTCGTAATCTAGATTTTGTTTTATGTTTTTAGATTTACTGAATTCCAACGAATGTCATAAATTTACTGAATTCTAGCGAATGTGTGAATTTTGTTCTTGAAAACTGATTTTGGATTTTGTGATCCAAATATTATAAATTTTGGAAACAACATTTTTATGTTTTCATTGTTTTCAAATTTATATTTTAAAATTTTGAATAGAGAATTATATTAAACAAAATAAACAAATTTAGAAAATATAGTATGTCATGTTATAAATTTAATTTAAATTTTTAACAATTAGATATGTATTATGTAATATATTATAATTTTATTAAACTCCAATTTGATGTCTATGGTTTGGATAAAGTTAAAATTATTTTACATTGTTTTTAAATTTATGAAATTAATTCCTATGTTTTGATATAATTTTATATGTTTTTATGATCTGTTAAATCCTCTAATAGTATTTATTGGTAGGATATTTGTGAAGCTTTTATCAAACCTAGAGTGTAAATTCTAATTTAAACCATAAAACCTAGAATTTAATTTCTTTCAAATCATAGAGACAAAAGTTTTAATTTATCCTATAAATTATTATAATATTACAAAAACGACAATTATACAACTATTTAACATAAAAACTGTCTATAAATAAATTAATAATAGTTTGTTGTCAACTAATATTCAGTGGGTAACTATAATTTACTTTCAATTGTTTAAATTAGAACCCAATTTTTTAATTTCGTTGTCAAACACATATCTGAAAACATATAATACAACTTTGTTTTCATTTAACCCCTTCTTTTCAAATTTCTATTTTCAAACTCTCTACCGAACAGGCTCAAATTTCTTTCTAAACAGAATATGGGATGTTTTCCAAAGACATGATTTGTGATATTATGATGTAATGTTACAATACAAAGCTAGGTTTAAATTGCTTTTTCTAATATTGATGTTGTGGTGAAAAAGTAAATACTTATTTGGCTAAGTATGGAGTTCGACTCATAGGGTCAACCATGAAACTATACGTTTATTTTGATCAAGTATGGAGACTGTCTACAGGGTTTGCTATAAAGCCTAAATATGATGGTCGATCCATATGGGCGGACATAGAATTTGAGGAGGCTGACCCTATGAAGGTAAAGATTATGCCTAAGCGTTGTACTTTGGTACGTGCTTGGATCATTAATGTAATAAATTCAATGATCCGTAGTAGCTAGTAATGACATGATTAATGACTTGAGAAGTTAATTAGCCAAATAACTGTCAGAAAACTTTTTTCTTTATAATCAAGAGGGTCTTGACATTTGAGTTATGTCGAAATAGATCCTAAATTATCTACTATCTAGCTCTTTAAATCATAACTGACTTGATCGTTGGATCATTGGTGTTCAAAATCATATTGGTGCGAGTTTCTCTATTTTATTGAGTGTCTATCTGATTCTCTCTTAAAAATTACAAATTCATCGTTGATACCAAATTTCAGTATCAACTATTATTCTAAAAAGTCTCGAACAAGTTAGGTTTTAGGTTTAGGAGTTATAGGATAAAAGTAGCTTCTTTGAAATTCTTGTGTGTGTCAATTCGTATTGCTCCTTCTAATTTTGCCTTTGTTTTCTTTGACAGTGATGAGAGGTTCATTCTATCTCAGGATGTAGCTAAAAAAAGGCAACATATTTTGCTTATACACTAATCTTAATCTGAAAAATAATACTAACGATTTTCTAAGATAGCCACAATGCACTTGAAACTTAATTGTAACGTCTTAAAAACTAAACTTGAAACTGTCCTTGGCAACGGCTCCAAAAATTTGATGGCCAAACTGTGTGGATTTATTTAGGTAAAAGATCTGTTAAGAATAGTCAATGATCAATTGAAAGTACACACTACCAATAAGTATTATTATATAAAGTATTCCAAATAATCGTATCCAAAGAGATCGTTTGTAAAATTCAAATTTAAAAGAAATGTTTTCGAGTTGAAACCAAATGTCGCCAATATAATAGTGGAAGGGCCAAAAGTGCTAGTAAACAACAAATGATAATGAAAAGCATGAAATTCGATTAAGTTTTAGTTGGATCAGTATAACAACTCTGGAGAAGTGAATAGAGTTTAATTAAAATTTTTAAGTATGCTCAATTTAAACCAATTAGACACTTTTTAAAATAAATTAATAAAAACCCTAATTAATGCTAAAAATAAGATTGATAAAAAGTATGAAAAAAAAGTTTAATCAATCTCAAAGATAAAAAAAAGAAACTAGAGCATGCAACTAAAATTAATTGCAAAAATAAGTATGAAAGAGTTAGAGAAGAAGAAGGCATAATTTTTATAATGGTTTGGTCAAATTTGACCTACTCCACTTTCTCAAGCGTCTCTTAGGATTTTGATTAAGGATCTCCTTCACTTTCACAAATTAGAGTTGAATTGCTACCTTGCTCCTTTTTCGAGTCCAAGAGCACCGATTCTTTCCACGGGTTAGGATCAAACCGTTACAATGTTTGAAGTTTTAAAAATTCAAAATAAACTTCCTAAAAAGAATGGATATACGAATTGTGCTCACACAATTTAATCTTCACAATGCGATAAGAACTCTCTCCTAAAATAAAGATGAAAAGATGAAAATTGAAAGTTTATAGAGAAACACAAACGGTGACCTTTTTGCTAATTTGAGAATTTTAGAGAGGTGAAAAGTTAAAACAAAAAAAAATAGAGAAGATGAAGTTTAAAAAGAGAAGGAAATATGTTTGCACGCGCGCGAATGCATGCACGTGATTATTTTCTAAATCTAAAGGAAAACAAAAATCCACCTACATAATACAAATTTAAGGTCGCATGGTGTCCAATTTGATGATTTGGCCGTCATGTCACCATTTTGAGTATTTTTCTATTAAGCTTGTTTCGATTATATCTTCTTCATTTGAACTCCGATTTGGGTGATTCAAGAGATATCGGAATTGTTGTCTCAATCTCTATGCTATTGGGTATTCAAAATATTAAATTATTAGTAAACAAAATCATATTTATTATCATCAAAACATTAATTATTTAATTAATTAATTGAGATTAAGAGTAAAAAAAAGTCAACAGCTTCAATCTTTAAAATTAGTATAGAGTTGCACTGTGTCACGGTTATGCTTGTCCAGGGCCTGTTGCCCATGGCCGCATGCCCGATCGACCCCCTTCTAGCATACTTTCATATCTTGTATTGTATTAGCTTAGTTAGCTTGCTTTCTTTACATTTTCATTGTAAGTGACCACTCGCCCTTTTGCATATGCAAGGGCGCCAGTTGGCTTTTTGTTCAGAATGCACTATATGGGGATAAGACTAACCATCACTTCTCATACCCGGAGTAGTACTCTATAAAGCTGTTGTTGTTGCTTATTGCTTTCTAGTCTACTACAATCTTTCTTTCTTTATTCACACTCACAAAAACTTCTTACGAAAACCTTTTCTCCAAACCCGTTTTCTAAAACCGTTTTCCCTAAAACGGAGGTGGAGGTTGCGAGAGGCACTCGGTGTGCCATCGGCAGTCCGTATTCGAGTTGGCTGACTTGTTTCTGAACGGAACAAGTGCCGCACAATCGCTAAGAGAAGCTTCCGAAAGAGCGATTGTGACACACTGCACCTTATGCTATGAATCATATTCATGATTCCATCTTTTGTTTAGCCTTGATTTCAATCGTCCTTAGAAACCTAAGTAACTAGACATATATTTCTATGACTAATGGTAGCTTTTATTAATTAGCATACAACCCTTTAGTTCTATAGTGTGGCTTTTATCTAAGATCATGTGACGTCCTATTTAGGACATTAGTCTCATGTTCTCTTATGAAATTTATGGCATTTTCTTAACCTTCCCAATATAAAAACTCAACTTAAAAAATCAACAACTAATCGTCAAATCCAATAAGAAATTGGATACAGTACAATCTCAATTTGTCAAGCTAACTCATTCTTTGCAGAGCATCCACAAAACAAATCCCTTAAAGAATTTATCTCATAATAGCTTCAGTGACGATAAAGAATTCATAAATACACGAAAAAAAAAAGTTGAGTAAAACAATATCAAGAAATAGAATCAACAAGAATAAATAAGAAAAACAACTAAGACATCTAGAAAAATAGTGTTCTTCAACCTTTGTGACAATCTCTACACTCAATGGGTGGCTCTCTAGCATTTGGAGTACCAAACACAAAGCGACCTTATTTTAACTCGTTAGACCATTCAAGTACACATATTAACCAAATGTACTTGATTTATACGAAAAATAAATTCGAATTCAAGAAAAATGTATATCGAAGTGATGTTCATGCAGTATATTGTGAAAATAGGAGGGGAAAAAAAATCTTAACAATTAAGGACCCGTTTGAATTGGCTTAAGTGTTTTTCAAAAAATTCATTTTTATTTAAACGCTTTTAATAAAAACTTATTAAAATACACATGATAAATTATTTTGAGTGGTTGTCAAACACATCAATTTCTTCTAAAATAACTTATTTTTTAAATTAAATACTTGAAAACACTTC
The DNA here is from genome assembly GCF_009727055.1 of Benincasa hispida. NCBI lineage: Eukaryota > Viridiplantae > Streptophyta > Magnoliopsida > Cucurbitales > Cucurbitaceae > Benincasa > Benincasa hispida. Next base: position 38,802,132 of record NC_052359.1, read on the forward strand.
CTAAATTTAATTTAGGAAAAAAAACAAATCAACATATTTATTATGGGAAGGTATACAAAAATAAGGACATAATTGTAAGAAAATATATATAAAATCTAAAACTAAAAAATTTGAAATGTTTGAATATTTGTGAAAATTTGTACTGAGATATTTTATTAACGATGTAATACACCCAAATATAGCCTCACTCTTTAAGACATCATAAATCTATTTAAACAACATATATGTAAACTTTAAACCATTAAATCCCACAATTTTAAACATTAAAAAGTTATGGTATTAATATTGGAGATTTGTTAACATAAAAACCAAAGCTTAAGGACTTGCAAAAAAATTCAAAATCAATTATTTAACATCATAGGGTTTGGAACATAATTTAAAATCGAATAAATATTGAAAAATAAAAGGATCAATAATAAGTATTTTTTTTTTAAAAAAAAAACATTAATACATTTTCTTCCCGTTTGAATTCAAGGGAGATTTCAACTTATTTTTAAATAATAATAATAATATCTCATCAATTGAGCTATACTAGCCAATGGGCTATGAAATCCAAATTCATGTTAGAAAGATTTTATTATTAAATTTACTTCAGATTTTATTGGACTTTGTACATTCAGTTTGAAAAGTTGTTATATCTTTTTGTATAGTCCTATGCGCCTACTTTTATTCTCTATATAAATTAATCGATCAATTGAAAAAATTAAATTTGATATCAAAGCCCTTGTACCATGTTGTTTCTCCTACTTGCTACAATGAGTTCATCTTCTTCATCCCAATCCAATACGACTATTTCTACTTCCCAAATCTTTGGCTAGTAACCATGTTCTCCATGCTCGTATGAAACATATTGGGATTGACTATCACTTTATTCCCGAAAAGGTTATTCGTGGGGATCTTTTTGTTCAATTCATTTCTCCCACGAATAGATTGCAGATTTGTTTACTAAAGCTCTCTCAACATGTTTCTTTCAGCATTGTACTAGCAAACCCATGACTTCTCCTCTGAGTTTGAGGGGTGTATTATATTTACTTCAAATTTTCTTAGATTTTGTAGATTAATTTTATAATTTGTAAGTTATTATATCTTCTCCTATTATTTAGGATTATTTGTTGTATAACTCCATTTGCAATCTACTACAAAAGGATCACAACTCTCTACCGAAATTAATCAATCAATTGAGAAATTTAAACTCAAACTCCTTAGTTTAATTTTTTATATCCTTATATTATATTACAAAATTTCGATTAATTTGCTTCATGTTAACTATTAAGTCATCTAAGTCATATGTCTCAAACCATTTTTTTTTTTTGGTTTTTTTTATTTTTTAATATTTATTTATTTATTTTGGATCTAGGGTTCAAATTTGATATAATTGTTTTGTCGAGTCTTTATTTTGTTGTTTGTGGATGCTTGAAGCTAAAATGTGTCGAGCTAACTTTGTGTTGACTTTGGTTTACAAAAAGGTCAAACTTTTGAGTAAGTTCCTTTCAAATCATTTCAATTTTATTTATTTATTAATTATTATTATTTGATGATGCTTAGAAATATAATAAATAAGTATAAGTTGATAACCATTTGATTATTTTTAAATGAAAGTTGATAACCATTTGATTTTCTATTTTTTATTTTTAAAATTTGTGTTTGTTTTCACACCTTCAATAATTTCATCTTTACTATGAAAATATTTAAATTCATAGTCAAATCAAAACCTACGAACCATACTAATTGGATTTCTTAGTCTCTCCAAATGTTAGTCGTATGTTAACCACATATCATTCAAGATTACATTTAATAACACTAGATTTTATCTGTAATAGATAATATAATGTTGCATAAAAAAATTAAATTAAATAATATAAGTAACAATAGGGTTATAAACCTAATTTTCAAAGAGATTTTAGTACAGATGACCACAATCTGATTGTACTAGTAATGGTGTTGAATGCCCTGAATTTTAAAAACAATGAAACCTAACATTTTACTTATGTCACAATTACGTGAACATAGTGAAATTAGCTTAGGGTCGCAAGCTCTCACCCATCACAAATGCTTAGGTTCCCAAACGGCATTTCAAAGTACTTCACTTTGAAAGGAAACTCTTAACCACAATTGCTAAAATACGTTGATACAAATAAAACTCAATCAAATAGCTTCATAGATCTAGCTCATGGGCATTATTCTACCATCACACTACTTCTAAACTTGTATTATACCATATTTGTCGCAAGTGCCGCTCAATTGTCAATTATTACAGCCTGTGAAAATATTCTTGGAGTCAGCTTGAGGACCACTAAAGGTTAGTTATCATTCGTAAGATTAGTATTCTAATCGACTAAAAGAAATCTCTAATGGTTCCTTCATTGGTTGAGTAAGATGATGAAGATTTTTGAGTTCTAGATATCTCCTCATCAACCAATTAGAGGAGGATGAAGATCCACAAGGATAGAGTTTGTGGGTCTCACCAGACACTATATAAGCAGATTCCATACTTCTTGCATTTCCATCAGTAACTCAATTCAAAAGCACTTTGAGGACTTACTTCCTTTCGGTTGAAGTTGGTAGGCATGGCAGCCATGGCTCTTTCATCTACATTCACAGGAAAAGCTGTTCCTTTGAATGCACCTACCGAGCTCTCATCCTCGGTTCGCAGCAATGGTAGAGTCTCAATGAGGAGATCTGGAAAACCAGCAGCTTCCTCAGGCAGCCCATGGTATGGTCCCGACCGTGTCAAGTACCTTGGACCATTCTCTGGTGAGCCTCCATCTTACCTCACAGGAGAATTCCCTGGTGACTATGGTTGGGACACTGCAGGTCTATCAGCTGATCCCGAGACCTTTGCCAAGAACCGAGAGCTCGAAGTGATCCACAGCAGATGGGCCATGCTTGGGGCTCTAGGATGTGTGTTCCCAGAGCTTCTTTCCAGAAATGGAGTCAAGTTTGGTGAAGCAGTTTGGTTCAAGGCTGGTTCACAGATCTTCAGTGAGGGTGGCCTAGACTATCTTGGAAACCCAAGTCTTATTCATGCACAGAGCATTTTGGCCATTTGGGCATCTCAAGTAGTGCTAATGGGTGCAGTTGAAGGTTACCGTATTGCAGGAGGACCACTTGGAGAAGTTACCGATCCCATCTACCCAGGCGGTAGCTTTGATCCCCTCGGGCTGGCTGATGATCCAGAGGCATTTGCAGAGCTTAAGGTGAAAGAACTTAAGAATGGCCGTCTTGCAATGTTTTCTATGTTCGGGTTTTTCGTACAGGCCATTGTAACTGGAAAGGGTCCTTTGGAGAACCTTGCAGATCATCTTGCTGATCCTGTCAACAACAATGCATGGGCTTATGCTACCAACTTTGTACCTGGAAAGTGAAATTACTGAGTCATGTTTAAACAAGCTTTCACTTTCACTACAATGGGAGCATAGCTTGTACAATGTAAAATGTACTATCACAATGTTGAAAATCAACAATCAATGCCATAATCACGGAAACTATCACTAGCAAGTTGTTGTTTGAGTGATCCTTTAAATGAACATAAAAATATATATATAAATCATTGACACAGGACAGCCGAAAATTGAAGTGAAAAGGCCATATGCCATCTCAAAGTTGAGCCTTCATCTACTAATCATTCTCCATGAACTGAGCAAATATAACGATTAAGGATAAAACTATTGGTCAGAATTCTTTGCCTTGTGACTATTTAGAGTCATAATTTACTCCGATGCATGTCTTACAAATAGCTTACAAGAAACTAAGACACAATGAGGAAAGCTTTCTAGTTCTCTCAGGTGTTCAGACTACTGTGACCCTTTTGAAAAGAGACCATATGCAGAATCCACGGTATGGAGAGATCAAAAAACATGTTGATAGGCCCCAACTAGATTCATTTAAGGCCATAGAAAAATGAAGGAAAGGAAGGCAGAGATGAGTGGAGGACCCACTGAAAACAACTCTAAAGGGAAAGAGAACGGGCTACAAGCTCGCTCAGCTTTGTGTAATTAAATAATTGGTTTAGTATGGGTGAATGCCAGCTATTGAGTGAAACTTGAAGAAAGAGGAAGAGCACGGGGCAGGCACAGGGGTACAGAATTAGTTGGATCATGTGGGGTAGGAGTGTTTTTTATTCTGGGGAATTACCTTGTTAAAGGGTATGTAGTTTTGTTCTGAGAGGTAATATGTTCCCCCTGTAATTGAATTTACAAGCTATCACAAATCAAGATATTTTCCTATTTTCATTTTCTGCCAGTATCGCAGGTTCATTTTCTGCCAGTATCGCAGGATGTAGAAAATTCAATAATTTGCATCCCTCTTCCAGCTACAGCAATTTGATAATGGTTCCTGGAGAGAAATAAAGACAATAAATGAGGGTGGGTCAAACTAATGTAATGATGATTTCATCGTGTATATTGAATTAAATGTTCCACTAACCTGTCACAGGCTCTAGCATCAATGGCCTCCGGTTCTGGCACAGTAATGATCGAGTGAGCATACTCAAACAATTTCCCCTGTGCCTCAAGTTTCCAACACCTGATCCTTTGATCAAGACCGGTAGAAAACACCCAAATTCCATCTGTCCAGACACCTAAATAGGGCAAAGAAACATCAGATCCTCACTAGTATCTCAAGAATGCTGCAAAAAAATGTTACAAAGTTTTTAAAAAAAGTGCCATGTGTGCAAATAAACTTTGGAAAGTTGTGAACGTTCAAACTCAGAAAGAGCACCAGCTTTCAGAGTGCATAGCACAAAACTTATGTTTAGTATTTGCTTAGTTTGAGGCACCTGTAAAACATAGAAGGCAAGCTCCAACTTGTAATGTGGTTGGCCTTTTTTGTGTAGGCCATAGGATGATTAAACAGAGTATGAATTTCCATAATGGATCAGATTGAGTAGATATATAGACAGGTAAGATTTTGCTTCATGCAATTTCAATTGAAACCAAGAGGTAGGGAAATATGGACATTTAAAACCAAATCTAAAATTGTAAAATGATAAGACTTCTTTTACCTTTTATAGCAGAACTGTGAGCTGATGCAATTTTGTGAGAGCTGAGGAACCTAACCATATATTTATGATTATGGTCTTCACTATGAAATATAAACTTCTTCCCACATTCAGATTCAGATTCAATTATCTCAGAAATAGGGCTTTCAGATAACACTGATAAATCGATCGTATGACATTGAAGTGCTTGATCATCACCACCACTAATCACACGATACAAGCAATAATTATTAACACATTCAGAATTGTTCACAGCCGCTACATGGAGACAATTCACGCCAGATTGATGGACATTGGTTAGAACATGAATAGGCTGTATTTCACACATCTCAGAAGAAGAATTGCCGGTGCTTAGAATTAGTTCAGAAGAGGTAAAACAAACAGGTTGAGAGCCAACTATATTAGCTTCAGATATGTCCACTTTGGATGAGCTTTCGAAAGGAACTTGATTTTGCATGCTTGAGTTGGTATCGTCTCCACCTTTCTTAGTAACCAAATCTTTGCTTGGTCGACCTTTGGTCACAGTACTTAAAGATCTCCGCCATCTGCCACCCTGGCTTCCTCTTCCTGTACGAGGCCGTTTCTGAAAATCAATGAACATTTCCTGATGAAGAGAAGAGAAACGTTTCATGAATGCTTCAATATTTCCAGTCAGATCCCAAAATGCAATACTTCCATCAGTGGCTCCACTGATGACGATGTAAACATTCCCAACCAGCGTTTCTCCACCTGAAATGAACTTTATTAGAAAATGAAAAAAGAGACTCAAGGTATGAAATATTTAACAAAAAAATAATGTAATACACCAATTCATATATTTGTTTCTCTTTATAGAAGATATAAACTCCCCATTCAATTGAACCATTCTCAATTCCCTCGGGACCATACTTCAGGCTTGTAGATTATACAAAACAAGCCTTGACCTTTAAGAAATACAAAACAAAACATTGCATGAGTTTTTCCAACTACAACATATAATGAGAAAGTGAGACACACCTCCATTAGGGTGGAATTTCGGAAAAACTATGTGCTGTAATGTCAAAACTGGTGATCCGACAGGAACCAATGAAGCAACGTCAAACCTACAAAAAAACTAATTAGGAAAACGAAAGTGAAATCTAAACAAAAAGTTATAAGTTAGTTAATCATTTTTCTCATGTTTACCATAATCGATGAGGTAAAATTAGAGCTCGAAGTGAAAGTGTGGCATCTGAACATGCAACAATGATGAAACAGACAGTAAACCTGAAAAAAAAAAAAAAAAAAAAAAAAGAATCATATTAATGAAAACTAAACTTTAAGAAAAAGATAACCAGGAAGAAAGAACATGGGGAAGAATACACACCTTGAATTAAAATGTTTAACGAGAAAGCCAGTAACTGCCATGTATCTCCAGTCATCTTCATATTTTTCTGCGGGACAAGATTTAAGCCTTAACTCCTCTTTTTCTTGGAGTAATTTGGATTCAGCATCAGAATTTATGCTAGAACCAATCGTGGCTTCATCTTTCATTGTATTGAATGAATTTCTATGGGAAGTTGAATTCTTGATTGGCATATCAGTAGAAAGCCACTTGAAGGAAATTGATGAGGCAAATCCAGAGGGCTCGGAACTAACTTTTCCATTATGTTGTAAACAAGCATTAGTTCGTTCCATTTTCTCCAGCTTCCTATGCTTCTGTAGCCAAGAAGTTAACACGCGCTTTGCACCAGCTGAAATAAGTAAAATAGGATCTTCTCTATCATCTGAGTCAGATTCTTGTGTATTCTTTTCATCGGGTATGATAGTCCCATCTGATAAAATCAAGTGTACGTTTGATATGTAGCATATGGATCTCACGGCTGAGCCCCCAACATGCTCTCCAAGCAAATTTGACGCAGACCAGTTATTGGTGCCAGGGGTATACCTATACCATCAAACAATTGGCATCGATTTCCTTATCAGCCTTAACATTATATTCTGGAACAAGGAAAACTGAAAGGTTTTATATAAGGTGGGGATCTACAAATATACGTAACAAACATGTCCCATGACTTAGCAGTTAGCAGATTCATCAGACACTTACTGGTTCATTTTTTAATGTTAAGTCAGATGCTAGAGATATAGAAGAAGAAGAAGAAGAAGAAGAAGAAGAAGAAGAAGAAGAAGAAGAAGAAGAAGAAGAAGAAGAAGAAGAAGAAGAATAACAACAATATACCTAGTCATCCTCACAGTTCCATCTTCACAACCAGTTACAATCCAGCTAGATCTGGATGAGATGTCATGCTTGTTGTCAGCTTTAGGTTCAAAGACTTCAGGTATAAAGCACAAAGAATGCAGCTCTCTGCCATGAAATTGTACGTGCAAATTTTGAGGAAATACTTTTCTATCACTGTCTGAAACCCAGTACCGATGAATATAGATCATTTCATCCTGAAGTAGAAACAGGAAAAGTTATAAACTTCAAGACCGTCAACAATATCCATGCACAAAAGAGATGACAGACATCAATGGGGGGAGGTGTGGAAAAACCTTGACATATGCAAAACAGTTCTTAAGTTCTGGTACGTCTCCAAGATAATGAGAATAAGGACGCCGCCATCCACCACATTGAATTTGTAATACCTGCTTTGATCCTTGTTGTTTGAGATCCAAAAGGAATAATGATTGCAAATAGTGTCTTTTTGTGCATGAAGAGAGAGAGAGAGTGAGTGGACCTTTGTTTCAGTAGTTAAGTTCCATATAATGAAATCTGTGGATGCAAAGCCAGTTGCATAACGATTGTTTGTCAAATCAAGAAAAGAATTTTGATCATAGAAGAGAGACTGCACTGAAGACAACTCTTTAACTTGTTTCATCCCTATGAACTCCAAAACTTTCTGGTCTTTGAGTTTGACATATTCCATATGACATATGCATCCATCTGCACCAGTCTGAAAAAGAGCAAATAGCAACATACTGTAAACTGTCATGCTAAAATCTCCATAAACCAATTGCATCAGAACAAAGATGAATCTAAACACCCATTCACAGATAAAATTTTGTCCAAGGACAAGATATCATCATATTCAATAATCTACACTTTGAAACCGTGAGACTAAAAGAACAGTTGTCATCAAACACAGCAAATGAATGCTGCAGATCCTGTAAAGAAGAAACACTGAAAGAACAGTTGTCATACAAACACAGCGAATGGATGCTGCAGATCACAAGAACTGCACCAAAGCACCTTTGTATGAGTCGATAACAATAGGGGTGCCACGACTCTAGGTGCACTGAGGCATATAAGTTTGATAGAGAATATCAACAAAGTTTTAGGCGCTATACTATATCATTGTAGACAAAGTAATTGGGAATTCACTTTTTTCAAATGGTATAATATGCAGAACACTATTCTTTCCTCCACATTTTCTAAGGAAATGATTTGAAACCTTTTCAGTCAGAATCATCAATATCTTCTGATAGTCTAGAGCCTCAACGTTAATTTCTTCACGTTTGAGTTTAGAACGTAGTAATTGCAGCAACAGAGTGAGATAGAAGGAAAATGGAGTTCATTTTGCCACCCTAGCACCTTCTGAATCATAAACTTAATTATCAAGGGGAAAAAAACAAAATTATGATTCCATAGTTATATACTTGTCCAATAGAGAATATAAGAAAGTTGAACAAGCCACCAATTCAGTTTAAGTGATTTTGTAGCATTACAAGTTCACATCCAAAGGAAATTGTAAGGAGTAAATACACGAGGAATTATACTAGTGCTTGTAATTGAGACAATGCTCCTAAAGAACAAACAAATTACATTGATGACCTGATGTCCAAATGAGGTTGTTAGTCTATTTTTCCTATTTCCACTGATACATAAATGAAAAACTTAATGCATAGAGATCTCAATAATAGAGAAATTAATAAGGGAAAAGAAGAGGTAGTACTGAGTGTAATTCTGTTTGGCATGACTCCAATCTAGCTACTACAACACTGGTAACAGTTGATATACCGTGAGCTCCTTTGAAGTAACAGGTTGGAATTATCTTCACTACTGTTGTAATTGGACTATCAAGTAATAGGTCCTTTGATAGAGGGAATAGAATAAGATTACCACGTACATCACCACACACCACAATCTGCAAAAATAAGTGCGTTAAAAATTGAGGGGGAGCAAATTAACATCATCATCCATAATGTGCTGAAAGATAACATAGGGTTTTAAAAAAATATATATGGAAAAGCCAACTTCCATTAAGATGAACGAAAGTACCTAGGACCACCCAAAAAGTCCCGTCAGCGCAAGGAGAACAAAAAAGAAAAGGAAAAGAACATAAAAAGAGGCCCTAGCTGATAAACGAAAGGAAACAATCTGAATTTTATTAAAAATTACCCTCAAAATAAGTACAAGGCATCCATCAGATAGGATGTAATTCAGACAGCAAACTAGTTTGTAGGACTAACTTAACTACCTACCTTGTAACATACAAGATTCACAAAACCCTTAAAGAATAATAAAAGAAAGCTAAAAAAAATCCCAAAACTAACATGATCTTTAAAAAAACTAAAAAGATCCTTATAAGTATTACATCACTAGCTGTTGGTGATTAGACAAAAAAAGGTAAAGAAATTGTAAAAGAGTTATGTAAGTGTACCCAAATGGAAGCATTAAAAATGTATCAACCCCCAAAATTCCCAAATACCCAAAAAGATTCTCCAGTTCCTTTCTACCCAAAGATTCCATAAAATAGCAACAAAAACAGCTTACCAAAATGCACAACCTGTCTATAAATTTAAAAAACAATAATAATAAAATAAACAACTTCCACCTTCATTGCACATAAACTAGAATTTAAGAACCACAGAAAGTCTATGAAAATCAACAGAAGGGCAAGTCGAGCCATCAAAGATGGATGGTTCAAGCCTACTCAATTACATTTGCACATAATGCACCAACCCCAACGGGGTCAAAGACCACAATTGAGGCTGTTTGAATAAAGTTAATGCATTGATCATTATGTCAATTCTAAAAGATGACAACATTAATGGAAGTAGTTCCACAATTACATAAAGTTTAGAAAAAGTACCTCTTCCTCACACGACACATCCAAACACATAATCCTCATACCAAAGCATGATATATATTCTGCCACAAGAGATGGATTGTAGTTTGTGCCATTCTGAGAAGCTGATACATGATCATATAATCTCCAGAGTTTCAATACTCCTCTAGGATCAGCTGTAAAGATGAACCTACAAAATAAATAGAAAGAAATTATATCTAGCAAATGATATTTAAATTTAAACCTTCTGTCCCGTTCTTGTCAGGGGTACAAGGTCCTAAGAAGTGAATATAGCCACAATTTTTAAAGAAATAAAGGAATGCTCTTCAGACTTTAAAAATAAAACCTTGCACAATTAAATTTCCTTGGAATGTTTCTTTCAGACCATCAATCAGTTATGAAGATCTCATGGCTGCAGAGCTTTAAATGAAATAATGGATTCAGTTTTCTTTTGGTAAGAAGGTTCTATCAAACATGAATTCATGTCCAACCACAGCTTTTATAAAGATCTCAGCTGGTGGTTCCATCATTATCAGATTTGAAAATAAGAAATGGTGTTAACCTGAATCCAAGTGACTTGCACCAAAAGGTTCCTAAAAGCTGTCTCTCCATTTCAGCTGACCAGGTAAATGAGATGTCAGGTTTATGGGCATTTGAATCGTGTAGAACTTTTAAAACTGTGGTCCTTCCTTGACCATCTCCAAGAGCAATCCAATCCTCAGCTCCTCGGGAAACTTCAAATGGACTAGGGGCTAGTAAATCCATGCAAATAATTTGAACCTCTTCACTAACATGAACAAGTTTGGTCCATGTTACACCCATGGAATCAGATAATGTAGCATGATAAAGATAACCACGGTTGGTGGCAACATAGATTGTACGTTCAGACGAAAACCGTAGGCAGCGCACATACTCACTTTTACTGCAACATGAAAGTAAAACTGTATAAATGCAGTGGTTGCCACTCCCACCCTCAAAAAATAAAAGCGAGGAAATAAAGTAAAAATTCAAAGATGAATACACCTACAAGAAATCTTAAAGAGGAAAATGAACCGCACCTGTCCATATGTCCGTTATGATCCAATGAATTTGGAATACAACTAGTGAAAACCTCTCTTTTCATGCTACAGCCGGTGCTTTCAGCTGGTTCATTGGAGGTCCCAGATAAAGAAGTGTTGAGTCGATGCACTTTAATAGAAGAATCAAAGCCAGCAGTAATAAGAAGATGGGACATTGGATCATACAAACATCTCCATACGCCTCTCCCTCTGAAATAAATTAAAAAATAAAACATAAAGTATGCGTCATGGGAAGGGTATCTAGGTAATTACATAATATATGAATAACTTATCAATAGAGCGAATGGTAACTATGTCAATGATCATACACCTTCATACCCAAACTAATACTTAAATATGGGGAAAAAAAGAACTTATACCCCTAAACTTTACCTGTTAGATTTAGTTAAACCCCAAAACTAATAAATTGTATCAAATCAAACCCTAAATTTCTAGGAAATAAGCCTTACACACATGTAAGAATTATGCACTGATGGTTTTAAAATGAAATCCTAACAAAGGATCTAAATTGATTCTATTTTAATTAATACAATTAATAGTTTAGGGTTTTAATTGACTCAACCTTCAAAGTTTAAGGTTACAAATTGATCTTTCCCACTAATTAAATCAAATTCTCGATCTAAATATCCTTGATTAAAAAAATGGAGCAGCTTTGAATTGGTTTCACATGGAACCACTAAAAACAAACAAACAAACAAATAAACTAGTAAGAAATAAATAAATACATAAACCTAAATCCGGAAGCTATATTTTGATGGCCCTTCAAATTATAAACTCCCTTTTCAACAGCAACGAAGTACTTCACCATCCCCCAACCCCCAAAAGAGAGAGAGAGAGAAAAGGTAGCAACTAAAATGGGAATCCGCAATTAGAGGATAATCAAACAAAAATATTTATACGTATTAATATTTGGTCAATAATTTGAAGCAATTGGCACGCATGAAGTACACTAAAACAAATTATACAAAACTCTTGTCAAAACAGAAAAGTTTTCACAGCTCACATGTGCTCCTTTATCATCTCTAGTTGTTTGCCATCTATTCCCCATGCACGACATGTACAATCCTCACTGGCTGTGATTATCAACTACAAGGATAACCCAAAAGAACGATAAGTGCATATGCAAGAACAAACAAGGAAATACAACCAGGCTTCTTATTTGATATAGCCAAACAGAACTCAAAATAGACATAATATATAAAAATGATCGACGGTTCGAATCGATTTTTAAACTTCTTGTCAAAATATGAAGTCAAATATTATGAACCAGTCCAAAAAGTAGTAAAGATGATTTCTAAAATTTTGAACTAGGAAAATAATTTTTGGGACTTGAATCTTAACTAGAACATCAGAGAGGGAATAAAATTGGATGAAAGGGAAATGGAAGAGTTCAGATCTCTTTCAAAACTTTTGGATGAGATGCCAGTAACAGACAGATGACAAAAAAAATATATAGAAAATACAAAGTTCAGAGCAGTTTTCAGTAAATTCCTGGCCCAAAATCTGACTAGTACCGATCTTGCTCTTGACAAAGTTTTCCTCCTATGCAATTTGGAAGGTAGGCAACCCAAAAAAGGTACACTTTTTATGGACCTCATAATTTGGGGAGTTGACAACTTACATAGAGTTCATGGTATTTTTTCACCATATCTTAGTAGGAGATCCTAGAATCTAATATTTGAAGAAACTGAACCAGCTCCTCTGTAATCACAAATTCAAAAAAGGAAGGCAAAGATCAACTGATTGTATACAGACAGTGAAGGCAAACCTTTGGGGTATAGGAAGAAAGAGATGAAATATTCTTCAATGGTAAGGCATTAATATAGCTAAATTTAATTGGAATCCATTGATTCCTACCTTTTGTAACTATTCCCTAAATGTAAATATTAGGAATTGGAGGGCATGTTTGTATAGCATAGAGGCAGCATAGACTCCATATGATAACCATTTACTTTTCTGTTCTTTGTTCTTTTTTTTTTTTTTTCCTTAATTATGCTTATAACCACTACTTCACCAGTTTCTTTGTTTTGTTATCTATTGGTCTAACAATGTTTTCAAAATTCATATGTTTTGAAAACAAACCAAAAAAAAAAAAAAAAAAAGGATTGTTTTTGTAAGAAATGAAAGAAAGATGGCATACCAAAAATAATAGTAATAATAATTCAAATTAAAAAACAACAACAACAAACAAACAAACAGCACACAAAAAAGATGAAAATCTTAACATAATTTTGTTGGATTGGTACCCATTTTGTACTTAGCTTGGGCTCCTACTCCCTCTTTTTGCCCTTTTTTAACTTAAAAAAGGTAAATTGTTAAAGAAGTGTTTTTGTAATTTGGGTAAGAATTCAAATCTTACGTTTAAGAAAGATAAGACCATGGTAAAGCAATTATAAGAAAACAATCACACTTTTTTAAATCCAAAAACTAAATGGTTATCAAATGCGACTTTAGTTTTCAGGTCTATATTTCGTTGCTTTTCCCTAAATCAATGAAAATTGCTTTCTTCTTTCTATAAAAATATGCAGTTGCAATTACTTTCAACCCAAGGAATGGAGGGTAAGATGGTGGATCCAAATTTTAAATAAGGAGAAGCACAATTCATACAATTATCAACAATGACCCTACTATTCAATATATTTTATTTTGGATTTGCAACTTGATAAACTTTGAGGTGTCAAGAAATTATGGGTAAATGAAAAAGTACTGTTTCAAATTTCCAGTAACAGACATGCTAGTACATAAAATGGAGATGAAAGGGCTCATAGACTATTGACAAGGCAAGCCAAAATTCTAGCATGTAATGAGGCTCACAGAATCGTAGATACAGCAGTCCCAAACTCTAGCATTATGACCAAACAGTCCAATAACCTCCCCTGGGTCATCTTCATCACTCCTTTTTGCATTTAGCCTCCAGATGCGAGCACTGAAGTTAAGCCGAAAAGAAAATTAACATGAATTAGGATGTAGTTCATGTAGATCAGAATTGGTAAAAATCAAGAAACAGATTCACCAATCACCTACGATCATCAGAAACAGACACCAGTTTGGATCCATCAGAGGACCAAGCAATACGAAGGATCGAACCCTCATGTGCAACAAGCCTACTTATATGAATTGCCTCATATTGCAAATGGTGAAACTGAATTTCTTTACTCTTCTCATCAAGATCTTTCTTAGTACCTTTTGAAGGAACCACTTCCCAAACAATTATCTGCAAAAAGTGATAGACGCTAGAGTTTGAAATGGGACCAACCACCAAGGCATATTAGGAAATCACATGCCTTTTTAACAAATGTTTATCTGTAGGCATATGGGGGGAAATCAGTCAAAGCAGTAACCTACAGCTTTGATGTACCTAAGTTCCAAATGGTGAAAGGACTCAAAACATAAATTCATAAGTTCCAATACAAAGAAAGATTAGGCACCTCGTTAAAAATAGTACCAGATGCAACTCGAAGAGTTTCGATATCATCACCCCACAACCGCATGGAGTACAAGAGGCACCTCACTGGTATACACAAATACAAACAGAATCAGAAGCAGAAAAAATTAAATGGAACAAAGATAAAAAGTTAACATCAGTATATTCGAATTAATAGAAATAAAATAGCAGTACAGCATATCACAAATTTATTGAACATTCGCAATACAAGTCATTTTGAATCTTGATAATATGCATACATACATACATACATACATATATATATATATAGCATTGAGCTCTAACCTGGTGATTCAACTTTAAGAGTCATTCTAGATTCACAAGTATCCCAAACATGAAAAGAGTTATCACTGCATCCAATGGCAATATAACCGCAGCTATCACTACCTGCCAAGGAAGAAGAGTCACGGCTCTGCTCCCGATCAAAATTTAAAGTTAATAGTAGTTAAGCCACTTCAATAAAGAATTCTGAACTAAACTAGTACCTTCAAGAAGCAAGCATCCAAGACCCAATGATTGAACCTCGGCAAAGAACATAACAGAACCAGATTCACACATACTTCAGCAATCATTTCAACGCTTATACGATATAGCTTGACTCTTTTTTCACCGAAAACAACAAGTAGGAAGTCAAGCTTAGTAGAAAACGACGCTTCACTGAAATTCAAAGAGATAGATGAAATCCCATGAACGCGAATTCCTTCAAATACCCGAAACGATTCTATCATCTTTCCAGATTCCAGGTTATACGTCAGTACCTCGGAACCCGAACCTGTGGTTTTCCATCAGCAGAATGAAGGTAAATAGCAGTCGCTTATGAAGTCAATGAAGATGGGGATAATGCAATAGTAATAGAACAGAAAGAGCATGAAGTACCTGCGAGGAGAATCGGGAGAGAGGAAATTTGAGGTGGTAAATGGAGGAAACATAGAGCTGAGATTTCTCCAAGGTATTGTCCGCTGTGCAAATGCCACTCAGTCTGCCCTTCCTTCGCCGCCATGGAAGCTACGTCTTGCTGCTGTTATTGTCAGAGATGGAGATTGATGTAGAACTCGTCCCAGCTGAATCGGTCGGAAAGTTACGGCGATTTTGAGCCGGAAGGTTTGAGCTTGAAGGTATGCATGGGTTCCACTCAATAACAGGAAAAATAGTGAGGAAGAAGCACAAACCTAAAGAAAAGTTTTCCCTTTTCTTTTTTAAAAAGAGGTTATTAAAATCCCGTAGATCCAGTAGACAGTTGAATTGAGTTGTAATTATTATCGTGTTAAATTATCTGAGGAGTTGAATTGTTGTGTAGAGTTGAGTTGGGGATTTGATGCAGTTTTTTATGAATGATATTAGTTCTATTTTTTTCTGTTTGTTTTTTATTTCATTCTTTTATTTTTTTAGTTTTATGTTTTGTTATTGTTGATTAATTTTCAAATATAAATGTATTTTCTCAAATTATTTATGACATAAACTGGACAATCTCAATTTTTTTCTCAATTTGTAGAATATGATAGATTATTTTTCACATATTTTTTTCAAAAACAGTAATAATTCTAATTCTCTTCGATCTGTAAAACATACCAATAAAATACATTTCATATTGCTGCTCAATTAATTGGTATATTGAATGTATGTATATATATATTGAAGATAATTATCTCAATTATTAATTGGTATATTGTATGTATATATATTGAATCTTGCTAACTTAACATTATTATTTCACATATCATATAGTTTATTTTTATATAATATGGATAGTATATTTGGAATTGAAATTGTATATAGGATAATTACCTTTCATTTGATTATGATTGTGAGAATGTGATGTAGTACCGTAACATTTTTATCACAAAAATAATATGAGGGAAGAGAGAAGAAAATGAAAATATCACTAGTTTTTAGGGTTAATTTTGAGTGGATAAAAAAGCAGTTTTAATAACTCACAGCTTTTTTATGGGTTTAACAAATATGGGTAATAAATACCCACCCAACCCAATAACTTATACCCATTTATCAAACACCCCTTAGTATTCAATTATACTTTCTTTCCCCAGTCATCTCTCTAGTTGTAGAGTAATGGCCAAAATATAGGGGAAAATATAAGGAAAAATTGAAAGTTACAAATATTTAAGTTAGATTTTACTTTTGGGAGGCGTTTGGTACGTAATAAAAGTACAGAGTTGAGTTGAGATAGTAATTATTATTTGATAGTTAAATTATAGGGAGGGTTAAATTGTCTATGTTTTGAGTATAAAATTAAATTGAATTGGTAATTATTGTCTGTATTTGAGATACTAAGTTGAGTCAGAAAGTCTGTGTTTGGGTGTTAAGTTGAGTTTGGGTATCAATTTTTCTAAATAAAAATGATTATGTCTTAGTTTTTTTTTTTTTTTGCTTTGTTTTATATTGTTGATTTTAATTTGCGAGTATAGACCTATTTTCCTAACTTTTTTAAGACAAAAAAAAAAAAATCATTTTTTTCTATAACTGATTCTCTACAAAATATTCATATACTAAACACAAATCTTCAATTCAATTTTTGGACACTCAATTACATAATATATTTTCTTCATTTTTAAACACCAAACATATTTCAAATAAATTATAACTAAACACAGGTACTTAGCACTCAAATATGAACACCAAATAATCTTAAAATTGACAAACATTTCTTTTCTTTTTGAAAAGTGTAACATATTTAATTTTAATCACACAATTTGAACACTCAATTACAAAACAATTATATTTTTTTTCACCAAAATACATATCATATTCCAATAAAATGAACATATTTCCTTCCATCTAACAATCACTTTTTAACCCCCAATACTTTTGACTTGATTTTTTTATATATATTATCTTACTAATTTAATATTATTATAAAATAAAAACAAACATGTTCTACACATAAATGTTCAAGCACTCAATGACTTTCAATTTATGTTTATATAATATGCATCATTTATGTCAAAATAAAAGTGTGCATAGAATATTTACTTTTCATATCATAACGACGTTCAAAAGGTGATAGTATAGTAAAGTTACATTTTTTAGAACATCAAAAAATAATATAAGAACGGCCAAATGTGTGCCTATTTCAAAAAACAAGTTCATAAAATATATAATGTTGAGTTGAAATATTATGTGGTCAATCTAAAGGATCAGTGCAAGTAGGCAGATGCAATATCGTTTTCGTGCTTGTTCTGGTACAGCGAAGAAACAATTCGTCTTTTGTATATTTGTACCAATGATATCAATAAGGTCTATCATCCTCAGTCAGTTCGTCAATAGCAAATATGGCACCAACTACCTCATTATGACATCCAAATTCCATCTCATACTTCTCCGTTTGCAACGATACGAGTATGCCCATGTGTGATGACTGCATATTAGCAGTTGGTCGCATGATGTCGATCATTTCATCCTGTAAAGTCAGTCATTTCCTCTTACTCCCTCTAGATGGCTCCACTGATACACTTGCTCTACTTGTGGAGATATTTGGTACACATGCTCTCCCCGTGGACATATCTACCTGATTTTCATCCATTACATCCTCGGACAATTAGGTTTCTTAGTCATATGGGATAGGGTAATCTTCCGATCCTAGCCAAATCTCGTCCTCCATTTTCCGAAACGAAATTGACAGCATCATTACCAAGGGCTGGCAGGAATGTCTGGTTGCCCTGTTCTTCCCAAATACATGTGAAAGCTCATTGTAATGGAGGAATGGTTTATTCCACAATCCCTTCGCATTGGGATGACTTTACATTGGTATGTAAAAGCAAAAAGAGAATTTATACAAAACAGGTGTGGTATACATTGTTTAACCTTGAACCCATACATTAAAAATCTCTTGTCCACTTGAACACACTTGAGCTCTTCGTTCCACTCAAACCCTGATTGATTTAACATCTATGATACTGTTGTGTATTGCTTCTTCAAACTCTTAACCTTACATTCGATGATGTTATGGTTTAATCCACACCCAGGCAGTTTCTCCTCGATCATTCGTTCCAAATGTTGTAGATATCTTGGTCAAAACGTCCCATTGTCAGAATTCTAGACAGACTCTACCAAAGAGACTAGGGCATTCACCAATCCAATGTTCTAGTTTTCATCCATGTGTGTTTTGATCTTTTTCCATCACTTGTCATTCTGATGCATGCACGTATATGTGGTAAAGACGTTATTCAAACTTAAAATATTGTACACCACATTATAATAAAAAATCATGAAGTTAAATAAATGAATTAAACACGTGCACAACATAATTCAAATACGTAAATATTGGTCTACAAGTAGATAACATGTTCAATTTTTTATCAGAAACACGATCATGATTGTTGCCACTACTAAAAAATTTTGACGGCCAAATCATCTCTAGATTGGGTCCATTCATCTAATGTCTCAATAAATTCAATACTCCTCTTCTCCACAACAGCATCTGCAGAATTCTCGTCCACGGACTCATCAAGCATAACACCCACCCCCATCTCCCTTATGATCAGATTATAAATCAGGCAACACGCAATTACTATTCGACATTGGACCTATATCGAGTAGAAGGATTTGTCCCTAAGAATTGCCCATCGCCCCTTCAACAATTTGAATGCTCACTCGATAACATTTCTTGTTGAATAATGCTTCATGTTGAACAATTCTCTCAGAGTTTTCGGTTTGTTGCCTGCACCATGCCAATCTAAGATATGGTAGTGTTCCTCTTTATATGGAGCCAAAAATCCTTTAGCATCGGGTTAGCCAGAGACACATAGATAATAGTATCTTGTACAACTTTTTGGATTGTCATACATGTGTATTAATGCATTTATGCATGTTTCATAATGTACATGATTGATTCTCATACCCTTTGGAACTCTCGATCGAGCAACTGCATCCTTGAAAACCCTAGAGTCAGTGGTCAAGCCTTTTGATTCTGGCATAACAAATATGAACTCTCCATTCTAATCATAGACTGCAAGAACATTCGTGGCAATTTTCCTCTTTCTCGTCTTATATCGTGGACGATCAACGACATTAACATTAACTTTGATGTATGTGTTGTCCAATGAACCCAGGAAAATTTGTTGGAATTGTGTTAATCATGACAATTCGAGACAATGTTAGCATAAGTTATTTCAGATGTATTTATAGAATAGTACTAAAACTTTGTTGTACCTGAAACCATTTCCATCGTCCATCAGTACACATAATTGTAATCGATTCGGGGATTTTCAACAAGGTTGTGTGTAATTGTATTATTGCTCTAAAAACTGCATTGAAATATCTCGAGACCATCTCACCATATCCCGAAAAATTTATACATACTACTCGATTCTTAATATCACGAGCAAGAATGTGTAGGACGCATTGCCACCATCTCTTCAATACCAACACATCTAGTTGGTTCCAAACACCTCGTCACCCTAAGCATGTTACACAAAATCATAAACATTCTTCTATTTATTCTAATACTTTCACAACACGCCAAGTCACTCTCATAAATAAGGTGAAAGAACGTCTATCAAATGGAAATGTCGAATGGATGTTAGTTGTTGTTCTATCATTCGATGATTGTTAAGCAACATGATCAATCTTATGAACAACTATCTTTGGGACTCTATAATACTTGTTATAATTGGAAACAACACCTCAACAATCTCCATCTTACTAGGGTAAGGGGGGAAGTAAGTAGATCTTGAAAGGATGACCTGTACTTGACATTAATGAACTTGGCTTTATTTACAAAATGAGAAATTTTGATAATTGAGTATGTCACTCATGTCCTACTATCTCGAGCTATATATACATTAAGATCATCCCAAAAATGAAGCCTATCACCATTAGAATAGTTCTACTACATGATCCTACATGCTAGTTATTAACTAGTCCATTAGGCACAACTATAATTGGTTTACTACATGGTCCTACACGCTAGTTACTACATGGTCCTACGCGCTAGTTGTATTGCAAGATCTATACGCATACTTTGCTTCGTCAAATGTTTCATACGACTCGTGTACTACTCCCTTATATTCACCGACTTGTCTATGACATTTGTGCCAGGATAGGTAGATCCCTAGGTTACAATCAATGAATACCGCATAGAATTTGAGTTTTTCCATCTATCTATAATTTTAGAATATGGTAGTCAATACCAATGATAAATGTCGAGGTGAAGGGTTTTTTAGGGGCTAGGATTTAAGGGTTCCAATGGTTATGGTTTAAGGGTTCTCGTGCAATCCTTTACTTAAAAAAACAAATTGTGCAACTAGATATTCTAGTTACCAAATTATAAATGATTTTTTTTTTCAATTTAGTTACCTACTAATTTTTTAAAAAACTTTTATTTACCTTTCTGAAATTAATTTACCAATTTTTTTAAAAAAAATTGTTTACCAACTAGTTTATAAAATTTAACAACCATTTAAAAAAAAATATTTACCATTTTTTTTAAAACAGATAGCACCGACAAATTTTTTTAATTTATTTACCAACTATGTTTTTTTAAAATATATATACCAACTATTTTAAGAAAAAAATATTACCAACTACTTTTTTTTAAAAAAAAATTATCTACGAAGCATTGAAATCACTGACCATATATGATCCTTTTTTTGCCAATTTATGGAATATGGATTAAACTTTTTTTCAAAACCGGGTCTTTCCACTTGTTAAATTTACATTTTGACCATTAAATTAGGGTTGGCAAAATTTTCCGCGGGGATTGGGGAATCCCTGGTTTGATCGGGGATGGGGTCAAACCGAGGAAAATATTCAGGGTCATGTCTAGGGACAGTATCCCCGCCCCGACCCGATTAATCCCGACTTGATTTGATATAATTTATTTATATTTTTATAAATATATAAAATAATTTATTTATATATGTTTATAATGTATAATGTAATGTTGGATTGGATATTGGAGCCTAATATCAAATATCTAAATTCTAAATCTAAGCCCAAGAAATAAGCCCAAAGTTTAAAAACTTATTAAAAAAAATGCCCTAAATTGAAAAGTTGAAAACTAATTTCCTCATTTTTGCAATGTTGCCGAGGGACCGAGGGTTGTTGGCTTGTTGCTGCCGTGATTCACTTGACTTTCGTCTTACCGTGAAGACGAAAGAAGAAAAGAAAGTAAGAAACATACCTGCCGACCGCCGACCGTGAAAAAGCCGAGCGTGAAGAACTGAAGAAGAGCCTTTCGTTTTCGTGAAGAGAAGACCTTTCAAGCCTAGCCCCAGAAACCTACCCATTCTTCTCCTATAGGTGACTGTTGAGCATCTTTTTCACCTTAGTCTTCATGAAGAAACCTACCCGTTCAATGTTCTTCTCCTTCACGGCATTCATAAAGTTCACGCCGGCGGCAGTGACCTATTCTTCAGGCATCCGTTCGAGTTCGAGCCGCTGCCAAGCCTTCCATCCGACTTTCGAGAGGTGAGATATGTGTTGTTTTGATTGTGTTGTTTCTTTTGATTGGTAATGATATATTTTATTTGCGTTGTTTTGTTTTTCATTTGAAAAAAAAAAGGACTCGTGTTGCTGTCGAGATATGTTCGTTCAAGCCGCTGCCATCTGAGATTTGTTGTCGTTCAAGCCGGTAAAAATTTGAAAAACATTAGTAAATAATAATAATAATTTCATGTTAAATGCTTTGAGTCTTTGTATATGTTTGAATGCTTTGAATTTTAGGCTTGAATATGTTTGAAAAGTATGTTTGAATTCTTGAATTTTGGGGTCCAAGTCTAAAAGAGGGGTTTTAAAATTAAATATTTGGTAGGTTGAAAACAATTTCTTCATCACCTTCTACAAATAAAGATTCTCCAAGTCCAATTCCAAGTCCAATTCCAAGTCCAATTCTAAGTCCGATCCCAGATCCAACCCCAAATTTAACTCCATCTTCCTCGAATGATGATAATTTGAATGTTGATAATTGTGTTATTCTTGGTGAGGATATTGAGAAGGGATAATTAAAGAGGAGATTGACATCAGTTGTTTGGAACCATTTTAAGAAACAAAAAATAGATGGAGTGGACAAGGCAGTTTATAATTATTGCAAACGAAAGTTAGGGGGTGATAGTAAAAATGGAACCAAACATTTGCATGACCATATTAAGATATGCCCATATAAAGGACAAAAGGACATAAGAAAATCCCTATTGAATCCCAACAGAGAGAAGAATGAACAATATATTGAGTTTATATAACTTCGATCAGGAAGCTGCAAAAAAGTATTAGCTAGGATGATAATAAAACATGATACTCCTCTCAATAGTTGAGCATGAAGGTTTTAAGGGAATTTTGTAAGGTCATCCAACCATTATTTAAGATGGTGTCAAGAAACACAATAAAGAATGAGATTTTGAAAATTTATGAGACTGAAAAAGTTGAAAACCATGGCATTTGTTGAATGAGATCAAAGGAAAAAGTGCCCTTACACCATGTGGACTTCCAACCACCAAACAAAAGGTTATATGGTTGTTATCGCACATTTTATTGATGATAGTTGGGTTTTGCAAAATAAAATAATCAGGGTTTATATACGTCCCTTCTCTACACACTTCTGAGATGCTTCATGAAGAAATAATAGAATGTTTGTTAGAATTGGAATATTGATCGAAAATTGTCATCTCTAACTGTAGATAATTGTAGTACAAATGACTCTATGGTTAATATGCTTGTTGATAGTTTGGTGTGGAAACTTAATATTGGATGGGAGTTTATTTCATATGTGGTGTTGTGCTCATTATTATGAACTTAATTGTGAAAGAATGGGTTTATGCAGT